>NC_046157.1:110250803-110550803 GCF_011064425.1 Rattus rattus
CTCTCTCATGACATGGGGTAGGTGGGTAAATGCAGGTAAAAATCAAGCCAGCAGGAAGCCAGTGGGTGTCTAGCGAGATTGCTGGAAACCTTGAGCCAGCGTGTAGCATCACACAGCTCTCTAACATTTTCTGGGAATTAAAGACAATTACCATAATAAAGGACAGTAACTCTGCCCTTAGAGAAACTTGACTCACCGGTGTTTATGGGATATCCGTTTAACTAAAATACTTGATAGCTGCCTCCTGTTTTTCTCGTTCTGTGCTCTATAGTTTTCTTCTTCTTAAAAATGCTTTAACTCCCATTCTGTCAGTTAGCATAGTCCCCCCCTTCCCCCACCTCTTATTTTTCCTTTACTCTCTGATTCCAGTGGCATCTCATCCCCGAATTAATGAGGGAGTGCGTGCCTCACACTCAGGTAGCACGAGAAGAAACGTGGCCGGGTGAAGACCGTGTCAGGAGGCATGCGTTCCACACCTCGATTTTCATACGAAGTCTCCTTAGTGCTAAATGTTTGCCATTAATTTGTCTTTGAAAACTGGCAGGCCGACCTCAGTGAGCCCACTAATGCCAACCTCTGCCAGCGTTGTCTAGTTATGGAATGTCTCGGGATATTAGTCTGTGGTCTTGGTTTTGTGGAGCTGTTTTCTTTTTAAAGATTTAATGATTTTTGTATATTTTGTACATTCCCGTTTCTTCTTCTTTTCTTTGTAGTACTGAGGAAGAAATAAGGAATTTGTGTGTGCTGGGAAGGGGGGGGAGGGTTCCACCACTGAGCCTTACCAAGCCTATATCTTAATTTTCTTCACTATTTCTAGGTTATTAATCTTTTAGCATTTCCAGATTGTCACAAATCGAAAACAAATGTGTGTAAAGGGGGCATTTGCTGAATCCAAACCCACGTTGTGCAGGAGTCAACTTTGATGTGTTCTTGCACGGTTTTTCTTTCCATGATTTGGGTCCAGTACTAAACGTAAAACAAACCTGATTCTTTTGCACCCTGCAAATTCATGATAAGATCTTTGAGAGTTTTGAGGATGTTAAGTTTTATCTTGTGTGTGGATACACTGGAAAGGACACAGGTTTTGCCGTTGAAAGGACCAAGTAGAAGACTCTGGCTTCACTTTGTATGATGGAGGACGTGGATAAGTCCTCCAAGTCCCCCTAAACATCTCTTGCTGTTCTGGATTGTTGTTTCAGATGCTGGGCTACCGAGCAAAGAGCTTGATCTAGTCTCTGGTTACAGTCACCCATAAAGAGGCATCTAGGCAGCATATGCTGGTTAAGCTGGGAAGAAAGCGACTCTTTTTGGTGTCTCCTTTTTCTGTTCACATCCCAGAGTCCCTTCTTTTTTGGGGAGTATATGTTTCACACTGTGGATTGTTTTGCACAATCTTGGACGGACATCGGTACAGTCGAGATTTGTGTCAAACACTCCCCCCCATTTTTTTTAAAGATGTGGGTAGACACTGAGTTGGTGGGTCAGAGAGAGTGTATTCTTCACCTTGTGGGACTCTTGGATGTCCGGCTCTTTAGCAAACTCTCTTTGGCCTTGTTTCCCGTTGCCTTTGGAGAGGACTCAGGACCAAGACAATTTTCCAGCAGTATCTCACAGACCAGACTGTGTAGATCCGTCCACAACCAGTTAGACAGTCCTGCTGGCCATGTCACAGATTCTGTCCCAGGACGTCAGTTAAAATCTTATCGTTCATCTAAAACTGTCACATTGGCTAGTTATCCTGGCATCAGGAAATTGCAGTTGTTTTGTACCGCATCAGTGAACTGGCTATCAGGAAAGTTAGAGTGAAGCTTTTAGTGGCCTAATTTGATTGTTGTTTAGTTTTAATAGCTGAGGTTGTGGACGACTTGGTGTAGGGTTGTTTGGTTTGTGGAAGCCTAGTGTTTTTACTCACTTGGTTACAGAGACTCAGCATGAGCACAGAGACAGGACACACCCGCTTGTGAGACAGTGGGTCAGCCTTGTCTTCAGAATCCCAGAGATCCTTTCCCTTTCTGGAGAACCAGTTCCTCCTCCTTTTTCCTGGTTATCAGCCGGAGGAGATGACAGGGAGTGGTGTGAATTGGAGTCCTAACCCTGGGGTCAGGAGGCCAGAGAATCCCATACATCTGCTAATGTAGGTCCTGCATAATTGTTTATTTGCTTTGCTCTGGGAGGAGGCTTCAGGGGGGCTCCATTCGCGTTTCACTGGTGCTCCCCAGCTCCCAGAGCAAACCACTAGTTTCCATATCCGATATTTTCTCTGGACGTTTCCTTTTGGTGATTTCTTGGTTTATTTGTTTGAGTTTAAAAACTGTAAGAAACCAATGAAACATGTTAATCTTTGCCAGTGCCCAGAGTTAGTCCTTATTTAACAGTAATATATCCATATTTAAACACACAAGGGGTTGCATATGTGTGTTTGAATTTTTACAGCTGTCATATATTAGTTCCTCTTTGTTAATTGTAGAGCAACATATTTGTTTAATTTCTGCAGAGTAGCCTATGTTATAGATATAGTATATTTAACTAACCCCTATGGATGAACATTTATACTTTGATAGGAATCGGTCTTTAAACAGCCATTAGAATCAGAAGTAGGGGCGTTTGCTGCTTACAGGACTCCTTTCCCTTTGTCCTACCAAGTTAAGCCCCTCATCAAAGGTCAGGCTGCAGTGTTTTGGCCAGAGAACTGTTTATTTTCTCCAAACAAATAAAACCCAGTACTGTCCTCTCCAGCCCTAAGATAGTAGCATGATTTGGCAAGTCATTACAGATCAATAAGGAATGTAATAGTTTATATGAACTCTCCACTTTGAAGTAGCTTTATTTAAATATAGTATCAATTTTAAGCTTTCAAATGGGCTTTAATTTTGTAGACTATCTCCAGTTCTCAAAGTGATTTTTTTTTTCTTTTTGGTGCATGTTTGGAAAAAAAAAATCTAATACTGTAATTGTTAAAAGGCTTGAACCCTGTAGACAAGAAGGGATATTGCTTCTTATAAACGCATATGATATAAATGTGTGTGGCCTGTAGTAAATTGTTGAAAGATGTGGTCCTGATTATTTTTTCTTACTGTTCTCTCTTATCTGGTTATCAGTGACATGACCAGATTAGAGGCTGTACCAGTCAACACCCTTGGGTCCAGGGTAGTAACTGTTCCCATCTGGCTGTGGGTGATTAATAGTGGTTGTGTCATGGCATAAATCACATTTTGTTGTTCAGTCAGCTGAGACTCTGGCCATTAAAAAAATTTACTCGGCAAAAATCAGTGACCAGTGATTTTTGGAAAAGAGCAGCTCCCCCCCCACACACCTCCGCAAAGATTAACAAATTACTGGTCTCACTAAAATAGTGTAGAAATACAATCTCCGAGATAAATAAGGACCTTAAGAAAGGACAAGAGGAAACCATTTTGAGGAACCCAAGGCAACCAAAGAAACCTGGTAACCCCTGAAAGTCCTTAAAAACGTCGCCTTTCCCTTCAGATTCTGCAAAACACAAACCTCGGATAACTCAAGTTGAAATTTCAGAAAAGCTTGGGAGAATAAATTGGGTTCATATAACAACTAAATACTGTACACGCCTCTCTAGGAACTGTAGCTAACATATAGAACTTCAAGTTCATTTACTTTTGTCAAGTTTGCTTAAGGTGTCATTATTATTAGGAAAGTCAACGTGGTGTAAGCAAAACTTAACATTCCTCATTTCCTAGGGATATGTGAATTCTCACAATAGTAGCTTTGACCCTGGAACAGCTGTGGTTTAGATGGACAGTGGCAAAGTCAGTGGTCCTGATTGGCTACAGTCTCACAAGCCCACCCCGTGTGTATGAGTGTGTGGGATGTTGCTCACACAGCCTGTGGGTGCTGTGGGGAACCAGCCTGAGTAGCTCACTGTTCTTACTTCAAATCGGAGTTTCCCTCATTGAGCTCATTTCTGCTGGCTGCTCACTGCCTGGGAATCCATGGTTGCAACTTTCCTCTCAGGGAATTCCAGTTATGTTAGTCAGGCATCTTCACTGTGAGCCTCAGAGTATCCCTTTGATACTCTCTAGAATTTTTAATCCAGCCCACAGCACAGGTGTTCAGCATCTTTTCCTCACCGAGCTGTGGGCTGTCCAAAATCCTCACAGACACAGTCCCCTGAGAAGGAAGGAAGAACACCACGTGCCTCGAGGATACCAAGCTCCTGCTGAATCCAGGAAGAATAACCTTGGGGCAGAGTGGTTTTGGTAAAAGTCTGTGTTTCTCATCTTACTGATGGCTGCAGCTGAGGAGAACTTGGCTTCCTGTCCCCTCGCTGTGTCCCCATTTACATTATTGGCAACCCTTCACTGCTGGAAGTTTAAATTATCTCAAGAACTCTAAACTGAGTTCAGATGTTTGTTTATTGGCCGTGTCTACGGCTTTTGAAAGCAGGCTTTTGTGTTCTCCGGGTCTTAAGAAAAGGCTCTTCTCAGAATTAGCCCTCCCTCCCTCCCTCCCTCCGTCCTCACCCTCTTCTGGGAACCCGCTTCAGTCTCATGCAGAAAATTAAATAAAGGGGACACAGGGCTCAAAACTAGTTAAAAGGAGGCTCCAGTGGCCCGGAGGCTTGAAACGGGAAGGAGGTGGGACCCAACATCCTGCATTTGTGCTTTGTTTGTGAAACCTAAAGTTAGTTGCATTAATGAATTAACCAGAAGGCTAGCAATGGAAAATGTTTCTGCTGTCCTGGTGGGGGAGCCAGATACTGTAGATTTGTCACAGGAAGGCTGTTGATTCTGGCTTCATTGTTGGCCCAGTCATTTGAGCTGGTGCTGGAGCGCAGGCCACACACTTCTTCCTTCTGGTCTCCATGTATTGGAACGGCTTGCGTATTGTTTCTACAGGAGCAGACTTGGCCAAGAAGCTATGGTGAGCCCCGGGGTTCGTCTTGTTTTTATTTGTGTGCGTGTTCTCTGGGGACGGCGCAGCGCAGTTTGGAGGTGGGGAGGGGGGCAGAGTGATCGTAATCGATGATCCTCAGCGAGTGATGCTCGTTTTGCGAGCGAGCGGTCGCTAATGCTTCTCCCGTGTCATCCTCCTCAGAGCTCCGGGAACGCGTCCTACCGCTGTTCTATGTCCTCCTCTGCGGATTTTTCTGACGAGGATGATTTCAGCCAGAAATCTGGTTCAGCATCTCCAGCTCCTGGAGACACCTTACCCTGGAATTTGCCTAAGCACGAGAGATCCAAAAGAAAGATTCAAGGGGGCTCAGTGCTGGACCCCGCCGAGAGGGCCGTGCTTCGGATAGCAGGTGAGTGGGGGAGGGGATGGAGTGGGAGACCAGGGTGGCAGAAATTCACCCATCTGTTCCCTGGCGCCGGATCTGCAGGCTGATGCGCTGGGTAGAAATTTGTCTCAGGTGGGGGAGGAAATGACCGTGTTTACTTCATGGAGCGCTTTGCCTGCTTGCTCTGGTGACTAAGCTGTTTGGCTCTGCTTTCTGGTTGGATGAATCGATAGATTCTAAATGCAAGCAAATATTTACTGGTATCTGTGTTAAACTTTGCTGGGGATGTATGCTAACCATCAAGGCAACCCGAGAGTGCTAATACCAGTGACTTCCTGGAATATTTTGCGGGAACAGCCTTTTTTTTTTTCTTCTTTTGCCCAAGGGCGCTGAGCTACGCAGTTCTAACTCAAGTCTCAAGGTTTTGGTACCTAGGATGCTGCGCCCAACCCAGCAATTTGGATCTCTCTCTCTCTCTCTCCCCTCCCCTCCCTCCCTCTCTCTCCCCCTCTCTCTCTCTCTCTCTCTCTCTCTCTCTCTCTCTCTCTCTCTCTCTCTCTCTCTCAAATGTAGCTTTTCTGTAAGCCTGTGAGCAGCATCATGTGGCCATAGTTGCTTTGTGTCTTTAGTGCTTGTGAGGGGCCATCATGCACTCTTGATTAATTAATCCATGGAGATGCCAGTGTTTGTGTCCTGCGTGTGGGGTGTTTCCTTGCATTGGCCATACAAGCTGAACCAGAAGGGAGCTTGTTTCTCTCAGCTGTAAACTGAGAACACCACAGAGAGCAGCTTTCAGGCCCTGTGGTTCTAGCAGGGTCTGTGCATGTAGTGGCCTCCTGGGTGGATAGTTCTGCAGTCCCTTAGCATTTTTTTTTTCATCCTTGGAAATGGTAATAGGGCAGGATGGGACCCGGTAGTCTTAGGAGAGTCCCTTACAAAGACCAAAGGCCAGATGTTGTGGCCTCCTTCCCTCTCCCCTGTCCCCACTTGTGACAGGACAGGAGTTGGGGGGCTGTGTTCTCATAGTGGTTTCGCAGGTCATGCAGATATTGGGGTTTTGTCTTCCCGAGGGCTGTGACCGTTTCCAGATTACAGTCATCAAGGCAGCCTAGAGAGTCTCCTTGGGGTCTCTGAAGTCAGATTTTTTTTTTTTTTTTTTTTGATTCTAAGAAAAACAAGCAGAGCCTGGCGGGTCACTCTGTAGTCAGGGTTTCTGGGGCAACAGGCTAGAGCTTCTCTTGGCTCCTGTCCTGAGAGGCCAGAGAGTCTCGCCCAGCCTTTGAGGAGGAGGGGTGGAGCAGGAACGGGAAGAGGCGGGAGGGAGGATGGAGACTGGGAGCCAAGTGAGAGTGAGGTGGCTTGGGCCTTGGCTCTCTTTACCTTCACCTCAGGACACCATTAGTCACTCAGGCCTGCCTGTCTTGTTGAAGGCTCCCTGCAGCTCTCACTCTCAAGGGAGAGGAGTGGCTCTACCTGAAAGAACAGCACTAGGAGACTATAGGTGAAGGGAAGGTGCATGCCCACTGTTTTGGGCCCGCCCAGGGCATCAAAACATCGGATGCCTGTTCTGTAAAGTTTGGTTGTTAATTTGGTTTTTGTGTTTCTTGAAATAGGGGCTGACTCTATAGCCCTGGCTGGCCTGGAGTTCCTTACATAGACTAGGCTGGCCTTAAACTCATCTGCAGGCTTCTGCTTCTTGAATGACGGGAATCGAAGTCATTCACTGCCACGCCTGGCGCTGGGTAGATATTTTGTTTGAGCATATGAGATAGAAAGAGGGTAGGTGTCTGTCAGTGGTGCCATGATCACATAAGCCACGGGACAACTACCAGGCATCCGTCATGGGAATAGCTGTTACCCTCAGTGGGCACTGTAGGAAAGGAAGGCCTTTGTAGGACCTGGGGCAGTGCTGGTACTGAGGCAACTGTAGTCCTGAGGACAGAGACCATGTGCTGTTCATTGTGAAGTGTCGTTCGAGATTGAGGGTGGGCGACTGAGACCTCAAAGTATCTACTTTTAAAATCACACGAATTCTTCAGAAAGTAGAAGAAAACGTAATGAACAACCGAATGGAAACGCAGAGGTATATCACTGCTTCTTAAAATATTGGTATGTTACACGTTTGCTACACAACTCAAACGATAACTCACATGGCAGACTGGGTCAGAGGTCAGCTCACAGGTGTCATTTTAATCCCTCATGTGCCTGAATTATTGTGCATCATGTATGAGCCTGGCCACTGTGTACCCAGTGTGATGAGAGTGCAGTTTATGCAAGGGGAACCTGGTAGTGAGGACAGTTTGAAAACAGGCCACTAAAACTCCCACTTTTAATTTTACAACACACCTTACGCTCTGCTTGAAACTTAGCTCCTTCTTGAAATTAATCCCTTGTGAAAGATGGAGCGCTGTTCCGGAATGGTGAGAAGTTTGCGGTGCTCATTTTCAGTCGTAAAAGAGCTTAATATATATTTTAAAGGTCATCAGAGTTGTTTATGAAATGCCCCCCCCCACCACTCGCGCCCCTGAGTCAAAAGCCACACGGACCGTTGGATAATGTAATCATTCACCTGTAGTTAACACATGCTTATTGAGTTCTTGCAGTAAAATACATAGTTCTGTCTTTATAAAGAGTCATAGCTAGTACGACACAATGGCTCCCGGACAGTTAGAACGTGCTCTGAGAGATCAGCTGTCATGGCTGGAAGTGTCTAATATTCAAAGAACCCAGAGGAGTCTAATTAACCTGGGGGAGAAGGGGAGATGTGCGAGGCCCCTGAAAGGCCTTTGAGAGGAAGTACCACTTGAGCTGAGATTAAGAGAGCTTGATAGAATTAGGTTGACAGGGAAGGCCACTTCAAAGGGATGGAACTTCATGAACAAGCATAGGGGACTTGCTTAACTGAACTGCAAGCAGTGTGTGTGTAGCTTTGCCGAGGTATTGCTAGGGGATGGTAGAGAGTACCCTGGTGCTGGCCTCTACTGTGGAGTCCCCGGGGCTACTCCTGCACACAGTGGAGCGTCTCCAGCAGGTTTTAAAGCAGTGTAGTAATGTAATCAGGTTTGTGTTGTAGTATGTCGCTGGTGACGGTGACGTCGTGTTTCTGTATCTCCAGATAGCTCAGTGGTAGAGCACTTGCCCTGGTTACCTAAGGCCTTGGTTCGATGCCCATCACTGAAAAATAAAAAAAGAGGGTGGTTGTATTTTAATATTTATTGTAGCTTCATTATATTAAAATCTGCAGTTACAGGATATTCACTTTCTCTTTCTTAGGGTCACTGTGAGGTCCAGTAACAGGTGAGGGGAGGGGCTTTGCAGCGCCTACCGAGTAATTGCATTTTACACGTGGATATAACCGTCTTTAGAGCTGTCCTTAGCTCTACTGTAGGGTATGTCAGCCGGGTTTTCTGTCTTGAAATTACCAGTAACTGTGCATGGTTTTTGTTTTCGGTGATGTTGTTTTAAGAGGGGAACTTTTAAAGTTAGGCTTGGCCAGTTGAAGGACCAGATTCTGAACACGTAAGTTTGGGTGTGTGCGTCCCCTCTCACTGTGGTGAAGTTTGTTTGTTGTTGTTGAGCTGGGGTCTCACAGGACATAGGTTTTCTGTCAGTGTGCTGAGGCTGACCTTGAATCCTGGTCCTCTCCCCGGTCCCCTCGCCTCGTCCCCCCAAAGCCGGAATTGTAGGTATGCACACTCACGACCCGTCTCTACCTGCATTTCCCTTGGACAATTACTGAACTTCTCTCAGTCCCAGTTTCTTACCTGAAGGGTCTTGACTGGGGTGAAATGCAGGATGGAGACAGAGGTTTGTAAAACAGAGATAGCAAATGTAAATCATCTTGCAATTCCTCCACCACATGGAAAATTCTCTATTAATAATGTGCTACCTGTGTGCACAGCGAGGTGTCTTCTGAGCAGTTACGGGTACATCTTGCAAGGCCTGCGAGCGCCCTATACAATAGGACCTGTGATTTTTCTCAGTTCGTAAGTTCCCTCGGCACTACAAGCACCACAAGACCATCAGCTAGGATCTGGATTCCGGCGGCCTTGCCTCCAGAGCAGGCTTTGTAGCTACGCCTTTTCTCCTTCCCTGTGGATTATACTGTGATTACGAGCGTATCCACCCGCCATTGTGGTTTCAAGAATGCTTGGGGCAAAGGCTGAACCCCAGATACTGCTACTTTTGTTCATTTGACCAGCTCTTTAAATGGACAGTTTGAAGTACAGGAAAACATGCTTACTATATTCATAAAACCAGATGCCCCTCGGTGTCGGTTTCTGAAGAAGCCTCAGACTTTCCCTTTAGACATCTTACTGTGTATTCTGAGTATGTCTGTCTGAATGTGGAGTGTGAATGGGAACTTAACTGCTAACTCCTCATTCCAAGATGTTTTCCCAAGGTTGCTTCATACACATATGCGCAAGAACGCCATGTTGAACTGTACTTATGTGCAGGGGACAAACCCAGGTCATAGACCAGTGATCAGGCTAGAGAGGAGAGATGGGGTCTTGCTTTTTATTTGGGGAAATAAAAGCAGATCAGTTGCCAAGGAGAGTTACCTGCCCTGATTCTTGAACAGAGGTCACCGTTCAAGCGTATTTTGTCCTCACATAGAATTAGTAGAAAACGGTTCCGGTTCCACAATATTAAAAACCAACAAAGAGTCAAGGGGGAGAGGCCAGAATGTACAAAAGGAGGAAACAGGAAGATTTAGAGAGAAGTGTCATATATCAAGAGGGATATGCATGTAGTGAATGGATTTTCTAAGAATGAACTTGGTCACACACACACACACACACACACACACACACACACACACACACACACACACACACACACACCCTTTTACAATCAGGCTTCATTTAGGTTCTGTTACCTCACCCTTTCTCCATGAGGAGAGTCAGTTACTTGCTGGTGGCCCACAGTGAGGAGGATTCCATCCACAGCCACTGAACTCCCTTGTTCTGAAAAACATCCATTTACATGCCTGAGTACCAGCTAGCTCATCTTAGGGTCCTTTAAAGTTACTTATTTTAGCATACGACGCGTCAAATTTAAGAGAACCATATGCATTCTGCTCTGCGGATACTGGTACTATGTGCAACGAATAATAAGAGGAAGGAGGCGGTGACAGTAATCTGGGCCATGGTGAGTGGACAGTCCCTCCCGGAACAGCGGCAGATGCACTGGCAGGCTCTGGGGGGCAGAAGGGAGGGGCCGCTCTGCCTGGTCCTCAGCTGCCCTGACCCTGGCGGCGCTCTCAGGCCCTGATGCGCCCTGCCACCTCCAGAGGCCGCCAGGTCCGGGCGTCTCCTGGACGCTGTCTGTCCCCCTCCCTGCCTTCTTATAGTGACCTGGTCCTCCGATGTCCTGGATGGGCTGGGGAAATTACTTCCAGCATGGTTCACTACTCCCCTTCCCGGGGCGGAGAGCCTCCAGCTCCCTCAGTAGGGACGGGACCCGAGGCTTTGTTTTCCGGCACCTGTTGTGGGTCCCAAATAGAAACCGCGCTGAGACCCGCGGCGGGCGGTGGGCGGTCCGGAGGGCGGTGCCGGAGCCCAGCGCTGCCGCTCCTCCTCCCGGGCGGGCGTCTGCGGCGCAGCCGGGAGATGCCGCAGAAGCGCGGCGCATCCCGGCGGGGCAGCGCGCTCCTCCGCAGCGCCTTGGCCCGGGGCGCAGGGTCAGGAGGCTGCCCGCCCCGAGCCACCGCCCACCGCCCCCCTAAGCCTTCCTTGGGGACGCCGCCCCGGGCCTGCCGCCGCGCCGATCCTTCAGCCCCGGATTGCTGACGCCTCCAGCCGGGTCGCGGGCCCACGGGCGCGGCCAGTCCCCCGGACCCGGGCATGGCGGGGTACCTGTCCCCCGCCGCCTACCTGTACGTGGAGGAGCAGGAGTACCTCCAGGCCTACGAGGATGTCCTGGAGAGGTACAAAGGTACGAGGTCCCTGCGCTGGGCTGTGCGGCGGGGCAGGGCCCATGGGAACCGTTACCTTTTCCAAATCAGAGCCACCCCCTCGTGGGGCACAAGTAAACAGCAGCCGGAACCAGCTCTGGGGACCGCCAGGTGCCATGGGTGAAATCCTTTACCCCAGAGCAGGGCCGAGTGGGTGAGGGTTCGGAGACGCCCTAGGGTAGGCGGTGGAATGGAGGGCGGGGGAGGTCTGTTTCCAAGAAGCACTTTGCCTTGTCTTTCCCTTTGTAGAAGCTCTTAAGCACCAAGCAGAGCCATAATTCTTCCTGGGAGGGTTGGATGCCATTACTTCTCTGTGAGATTTCCAAGCCTGGCTGCTCCTGCCTGGCGTAGGCTTGGCCAACCTGTAAAGGTTCTTGTATTCTGGAGCACAGCACTGAATTTTTTTCTCTCTCTCTCTCGAAAAATCGTACTCATTTGAAAAGTTTCTCGCTTGTGATTATATTCTAAGAATGATGCAGTCCAAAATTATTTCAAATCATGATAAAAGGAAGTCTTTAATCAAGAGAGTTGGTTGTACATTTAAATGTTAAAGAAGTCTATTTTGAGATACATTTTTTTTTGCTGATTGTTTATGTCCAGGAAATTTCGTGCCAACTTGATTGTCTTGGATATCTAAGTATCATGGTTACTTTAACTTGGGCTTTCTTTGAGTCTTAACCGTGTTGAGCCTTCACGTCTCTTGAAATGTAGAGAGATGCTTCACATTTACGTGTTCGTGAGGATGGCTCACAGATGTGTGTAAAATATTAATATTAATGAATCGGGTATTTCATATGATGGACCCGAGGGCATCTGTTGAATATTCACTTTGGGTTTAGTAACTCAAGCTCTGCGGGCGAAATAAAATATAAATAGTTTTCTGTTACTAATATAGATCCAAAACTGAAGCACAGAATCTTCAAGCTCCCTAAAACTCAAGTCTTCGTACACTCATGTTTTACCCCTTACTAGAATGTGTTCTGCAACTGGATTCTTAGACTTGGCGTATCATTTTGTAAACACAAGTGGAATTCCTTTGTGCCAAAGCTCTATTGTGGATAATACAGCCCTGAGCAAGTGCAGTGATATTTTAAGCTAACTCCTATCTGGGCACTTGATTGCATGTGTGATGTTCTGAGGGTTGTTTCTGTTTTTCCGTTTAAGATGTTGTCCTCACTCAGTTGTCTCTAGAGAGTTAAAAATAAGAAACACTGCAGTGTAGGTCTATAAGCTCTGTGATTTCGGAAAAAAAATCAGGAAGGGCTATAATGTATATATCATACGCTTAGGAAAAAAATAGAGCTTTTAATTTTTTTTGTCAGATCAAGTTCAATATCAGTGATAAGTGGGTAATTCAAAGAAATAGCCAGAATGCTGATTTTAGCCAGTCTTGAGGAAGTTTAGCCAGTCTTGTTTAGAAGTTTGTCTTATTTGTCCTAGAAAATAACAGAAAATTAAATATGCATGGCCGTTCTGCATCTCACCCCTTGATTGGGACTAATGTTACTGCTGGTGATGCTGTCAGACAGACATTTCTCAAGACACGTTTGCCCAAGATTTCACAGAAGGAAACCAAGGGGGCATTTCCCCCGTTCTTTGCGGTCTTGAAATGCTTAGGTCATCAAATTGCATTCGGCCGTACAGATGTTCTGAATTTCACTTAGCCTTGGAGAGGAAAAGAAGCTTATTGGCCAGTGTGTTCTGTGAAAAGCCAGAGACCCGGCATACCCATTGTTTCCTGATGCATTTGGAAGCCGGTTTTGATTTCCCATCAGTGACCAATAGGATGACTTCACTCCAGTACTTATCCCAATGGCTCACTATAGGGGCTGATCTAATTAGAAAAGAATTGTCTGCTTTGAATAGGGAGTGCCAGTTCACAAAACTTTCCGAGTTCACTTTCCTGAAACGATGCACCATTCAACACATTTTTATGTTCAGTTTAAAGAGAGGCTATTTTGATTTTTATTTCTGTCAAAGTCCTGGGTTACATAGTGCGTTTACTCTCACCTGCAGGGTGACTGGGTTGCCAAGTATGTGCCCTGGTGTTGAGTAGTGTAAGTGTCACAACATAGAGAACAGCGGTAATCTATAATGTTAGGATTGTTGGACTCGGAAGTTGAGAGCCTTGTTGGGCATATCCTCACAAAGCCTTGGGAGGACTTCATACCAGGCCCCTCAAGAGACAAAGGATAGTGGTGAACAAGCTCTGATTTTCATGGTGTGTTCTATTCTTGTGTATGGCTTTGGTCCTTTAAGTCAGAGTAAAAATAGGCAACTGTTTACTGAACTAGAATAACACAAGGATTTATTTGCTGCAAAGAAGGGTGTAGTGTTCTGGATCATATTCTCATCCGGTTATTTGCAAAATAGATTCATCGTGAAAATATGTCAGATCAAAATATTCCTGAAGTTAAATAATTGGGTTATTTCAATTGGTAACAAATCAGGATGAACAAAAGTATTTTTTTAAAAGCACAATTCTTTAATACTGTTTATATTAGAAATTGCCCATGTCAGTACCTTTCTATCTATAGTAAATTATTCAGTATAGTCCCTGTATGGTACAGAATATTTTTAGCAGCTTAGTATAAAAGACGGAGTGACCTCATCTCAAGTGGTAGTGTAGTGAAATTTGCTGGTGTACTGTTATAAACGAACACTCAGCTTGCTGTCACATTAACTGCTGTGTAAGTTGTCATGGACCATGGTTTCCCAACACAGATGCTTTTATATGATGTTAAATGTGAAAACAATTAATGTGGACCATTACGGTTTATTCCATGTACTTTTTACTTGTGTGTGTGCATGTGTGAGTGTGTATGCGTATGTGTGTGCATGTGTGTGTGTGCTCGAACTGAGGTTTGAGGGTCAGAACAACTTTGGGAGGGACCAGTTCTTCCCCCTGTGAGGCAGGCTCTCCCTGTGTGCTACGCAGCTTCCACCAACTGAATTTCTGGGCATTCTCCCTTCTCTGCCCACCACCTTGCCAGTGGAGCACAGGATCGCAGGTGTGTGGTATAGCATCCGTCTTGTTATTCATTTATATTTTTGCTTTGTGAGACTTTCATACAATGTATTTTTATTCTACTGGTTCCATCCCCAAAGTCCCCCCCCCAGATCTGGCTTTATAATGTGGGTTCTGAGGATCACCCGGGTTGTCAGGCTTGTGCAGCAACACGTGATCAGCTGAGCCATCTTGCCAGCCCCTGCTCTGTATATTTTAGAACTAATTTGAAAACATTGACATTTCTTGGTCTAACACCATGCTGATTCTTCCAATATCCGGAACTTATCAGTTTCCCACACGGCTGCAGTGCGAACATTATTAGGGTTGGCAGACACTTTGGCTATTAGCCTACAGTATTGCTAAGAGAACCTTTGGTATTTGAACCAGAGGTGGGGGTTTCTGCCTTCCCCAGGTATTTGTATGATTACGGCGCTCATGGCAGCAGAAGGAAGCGAGAATACAGAGTTTGTTTTCAGTTAGTCTTGCCACCTTAGGGAGATAAGCGGCCGATTGATAAATGTCTCCTTGCTGGAGACAGGTTCTGGTACTCCAGCAAGGCGAATGTTTGGGTGAACGTGTGAGGAAGTTCTCTGCTCTGTGCAGCATGTTCTGTGATGTTCTGACTCAGGTTTCAAGTGGCTTCAGAATTCTGCAAACCTTGATTTCAGGTTCCCTTGTATTCATGCTGTGTTCCTGGCATAAAGTGAACTTTATGCTACACTATGATAGGGTAACATTGAGTTAGTTTGTGTTAGTCTGTGATTTTCATTAAAACTGAGTTTAGTTTGTTTCATGTTCCTTGAGATTAACTGCTCCTGACAAAGTGTAGACTAAATAGACTCCCCCCTCCCCGCCTTCCTCCACTCTCCTTTAAGTATCAATAACTTCAAGACAGACAGGCCAGGGCTATAATGTATCTGCCTTTCCCAGAAGGGGCACAGGCTTGTATATTGCTACTTAGCCACTTAGAGTCTATTACATGATCATTTAATAGTTACAATATGCTTGCTACTTTTCCAGCCTTGTGTTTCAGTTTCATTTGTCAACTACCTCTATCTGCAAGTAAGAAAATGTAGGAGTTCGTGTTTGTTTGTTTGTTTTTTGATTGTTTAAGGCCTTCTTCATCTAGTGTCATGAACAAAGTCAGAGTTAGAGTTGTACAGGATAGGGGAAGAATGGCCACTGGCTTTTATAACCAGCAGTGTCTGGCACACAGGAGAAAATGTCTGGACTAAATTGGAAACTTGAAGTTTGGCTGCGTCTTAACAGCTGTAACAAAGTACGGTAGACTTCAGCAAAGTCTGTGGGAGTATATGAAGGCGTAGTTGGACTCTCTGAGGACTTTCAGAAGGAAATAAACATGTTATACCATGGACTAAAGCAGTAATTCTCACTGAGTAACCAGTACTTAAATTTTAAATTAATCACGGAACTTGTTTACTGCCTTAGGACGTAAGAAATGCATATTAGTTCGGGGATGTAAGGACCTGATAGATACTGTTAATAAATTTATCTTTGACCCTCCAGTGTCACACTGACACTGTTTTAGTTTCTTTTGTACTGGCCGAAGTGTGATCAGAGCTTATACAGGCAAATACTTCAAAGAGAAAGCTTCACGATTTTAGAAACCTTTAGGTTCTCTGTTCCCATTTGGTCAGTTTGGTGATGCTTAATTTCTGGCTGGACAGTTTTATTTGGGCAGTGATGAGAAGGAGGGGCAATGAGAACAACTTACAGCCTTGTCGTTGTTTGACAGTGAGCAATGAAGCTTTTGTGTTTCTGCCTTTGGGTCTGATGGGCCCCAGGAGCTGGGAGTGTTGGAGCAAAGCCTCCTCATGAAATCGGAGATTATGAAAACATCTGAAGTCATGGTCGCCTCACACAGATGGGATATCAGGCTGTCTGCTCACTCATGCTCCGTAGCTGGAACGAAAATGGAGAATGCACGGCGGAATCCTCGAGTTTCTCCTGCCTTACAAGCACAGTGCAAACTCAAGGCGATTTGCCGTTTAGAATGCTTATGTTTTCTTATCAGTTAGCAAGGAGTGGATGCTTCTCTCTGTAAGGACTGGAAACACAAAATAGGACAGATTTTTGGGTCCATTTCTCAGCTGTCAGTAATCCCATGGTTATGTTCTCCGCTTCCGGAAGATGAAGCCCAGGCATTTGTTGAAGTTGCTTCTTCAAGTGACGTAACAAAGTGTCCTCCCCTACTAATTCTCTTGATTGGTGGTGGTGGTTGTTGTCATTATTTCGTGTGTATGCCTGTGTTCCTGTACATGCTCGTGGAGGGCAGAGGTCCACCACTGTGGTCCTCCGGTGCTATCCACCTTGTTTTGAGACTTGGTCTCTCACTTCAGTACAGAATTTGTTCAGCTAGGCTACTTGCTGGCCAGTGTGCTTGAGGAGTCTCGCTGTTTCTGCCCTGCCCAGCACGGGTTAGAGGCACACTGTTGGGCTGGCTTTTTAATGTGGTTATGGGTCCTCACTCTTAGTGCTGTGCTAGTTAGTTCTCATCAACTCCACACAAATGAAATATCTGAGAAGAGGGAACCCCAACTGAGGAATTGCCCCCATTAGATGGGCTAGGGGGCATGTCTGTGGGGTGTTTGGTTGACTGCCTATTGGTGGAGGAGGGCCCCGGCCAATGTGGGAGGTGCCACCTCTGAGAAGGTGGGCCTGGGTTCTGTAAGAAAGGTAGCTGAACGCCACAAGGCAAGGCAGGGAGCAGCGTTCATCTCTGCTTCAGTTCCTGTCTCCAGGTTCCTGCCTTGAGCTCTTGCTCTGGTTTCCCTCAGTTATGGATAAAGCAATCCATAAGCTAGACAACCCTCACCCCTCGTTGGCTTTGGACAGTGTTATATCCTAGCAACAGAAGCAAGTGCTTCATCCCAGTGAGCCGTCACCCCAACCCTTACGAGTGAAAAAAAAAAACAAAAACCAAAAACAAAACAAAAAAAAAACATAAATAAATAAAAAGAGTGCAGCGTTGCAAGGAAAGCTTTATGTGTATGGTCGACAGAGATGTGCCTCTTGGACGAGGTATGACCAGCCAGGGGAAGGAGAGCCTTAGGGTAGCCAGGGGTGCGAGGTTCACTGAGAAGGGAAGCTTGGTTGGAGAGAGCCTTGTGTTGAATCAGATTGAAAGGAGGCTTGGATGTCGTGCCAAGGACCACAGTTTTTTGCTTTAATTTTGAGGAGAGCAGAACGCTGAATGGTACTCAGCAGATGCGACATACATAGGGTAGGCGACGGCACTGTGGAGGGAAGAGACGGCGGGGGTTAGAAGGAAGGTTCAGAAGCCAATATAAAACTAGGAGCTCTACCCTGTGAATTTCTGGATTTCTAATATCCATAGCTCAGTACAGCACTGCCATTTCACAGACATCAAACGGGCTTCTTAATGAAGTCAGTGTCCCTGACGGAGGGACACATCCGTTATCACTGATCTCACTTGTGATGGGACCTGACATAAACTGTGCACTTTGATTGTCTTTACCTTGACAAGTAAATGTTACAAACCAGTGCTCAGGGAAATAATTTTACTGAAAAGTCGATTTTGAGTAAAGCCAGAGCTTCCGAGGTATGTTAAATGGCATGACATACAGTGGATTAAAATTTATAGAAGTTACTCGAGGTACAATCCTGAGCAGATTTTACAGTCTGCACTCCCCTATTTTAGCAGAATTATAGCGTCTAATTATTAGATATCAGTGAAAGTGAGTAAAGTTCTAATCCCACTTTTCTGTGTGTGTCTAGAGTTGTTTAGGTTGAATGAACATTGGAAAGTATTAAGTTTTGATAAATGCCAGCACTACATATGGTCGCTTTGATACGTGCCTAGAATGTTTCCTGGACAGAATTCTCCAAGAGAGTTGACAAAGTCTTGATTTTTTTTTTCTTTCCTAGTGGGAGAAAATATTCCCAGTGGGTCCCAGTATTAAACGTCTTGTACAAAGCTACTATTGTGTCAGGGAATGGAAAACATGTTCTTATGTATTCAGTGGTCCGTTCTCTGTGCTGTCCTTGCCAGTGTGACTATATGTATTCTTGAGTTTCGGCCTAAATAGTCCTTTGTAGTTTTTTTCCCCCACTTTGAGCAGGGAGGATAAAAAGAGTGAAATATTCTGATAGAGTGTGGGTGATGTACCCAGAGTTCAAGTCCCTGAGTAGTCCTGGGCCAGTGACCCCAAACAAAGAAACACACAAACACCCCAAACAAACAAACAAACAAACAGACGAACACAGTTCCTAGAGCAGATTTCAGGTTAAGGAGAAAATACATGCCTGCAGCTTGCACTGTTGCCCTCTGTGATCGCATGTGTTATAACTGATGAGTTATACCAACACCCTGTTAGCATCTGTGACCCACAGGCAAAGTAGCTTTCCCTCTGCTGCAGTTTGTGGGTTTCGACCAGCGTGTGGTGTGTTTGCCGTCATAGAGCAGCACGGAATAGGCTTCCTACTTTAAAAACAGTCTTCTGAGGTCCGACAACACCGAGCTTTTGCTTCTCTCTTTTGGCCTTTTTAAAGAATTTGAGATAGTTAATACTGATGGAATGTATTCTGTTCACACCAGCGTGTTTAACTATGTAATGTTCTCCCTATCACCTGTCTTCTTGGTTTTGGTTTTTGGAGATAGGATCTCAGCATGTAGCCCAGACTGGCCTGGAACTTGCTGTGTAGCCCAAGCTGGCCCTTAGACTTACTCTTCTCTCAAGTGTTGGGACGACAGGTGTGGGTCACCAGCCTGGCACGCCATCTCTTTTTATTGCCGAGTAACTGTTGTTTAATGCCCCACCATCTAAATCTGTTTATCCGATGAGAGGCATCCTGCTTGCTTTCCACTTTAATTTCTCCAAACGTATACAAAAGCTTCTATAATCATTGTGTGCCTGGCTTTAAGTGCAGACTTGAATGTAGGTGGAGGAATGAGCTTGGTGGATCTTAAGGTATTTAGGTTTGTATGACACAGCTAATCATTTTTTTCTGAAATCGGCCATGTTGTCTGCTGTTTGAGCCAGCAGTGAATGAGAGTTTCTGTCATTCTGCGTCCACGCCAGCGTTTGATGATGTTTTTCTTAATCGATTTTGTGTTGCTATAGCAGAAGGCTGGATAAGTTATAAGGAAGTCTGCTTTGGCTCCTGTTCTAACCGAGACAGCCACATCTGGTCTGTTTCTAGTTAGGGCCCCATGCTGTCTCAGACCACAGAGGGGCTGTGGGAAGGAAAAATGCTAAAGCAAGTGTCCCTGGGAAAACCTGTGCAAGAGAGGCCAGGGAGGGGCCCAGTTTACTTAACCCACTGACGGAGAGTGGCCACGTGCCTACTCACCTGCAAGGGTTGCACCCCAGGGGGCTCCAGTGCACTGGCCAGCTAAGCCTCCACAGGATTATGTGCAGACCTTGACTCTACCACTGCCCTTTCATATCTGAGCTCGGTTTATTATCGCTTTTAATCTGCAATCCATTAAATGAGTCTGTTTAGCTCACTCCGCACCTTTCTTTGTGTGGGACTTTGGTACAGGAAATCAGAGCATACATTCCTGGGGCCTTCCTATGCCGGGTGAACTCTACCAGCTGCTCCTCCACCCAGCCTGCACTACTTCCCGCTTTTATTTGGTTGCTTTCTTATTTTCTTATAGTTGAGTTTTAAGAGATCTTCGTACCTGTTCGGGAAAGGAGTGCTTTGCAGTGATCAATGGCCCTTTTATATCTCAACCTCCTTTGGATGCCTTTTTAAAAAAAAAAGTGTTTCTCCATCAGTTCTGTGTGAGTGTGTGTGTGTGTGTGGGGGGGTATATGTGTATATGCATATATGCCTGCGTGTGTGCATGTGTATATGTGCATGCATGGGTGTGTATGGGTGTGTGTGTGTGTGGTATATGTGGTATATGCATATATGCCTGCATGTGTGCATGTGTATATGTGCATGCATGGGTGTGTATGGGTATGTGTGTGTGATATATGTGGTATATGCATATATGCATGCGTGTGTGCATGTGTATATGTACATGCATGGGTGTGTATGGGTGTGTGTGTGTGTGTGTGTATGTGTGTATGTATGTATGTATGTGCCCGTGTGGGCACACCTTCATGTGAAGGTCAGAGAGGGTATTGGGTGTCCTGCTGTATCATTCTCCACATACTCCCTTGAGATACAGGTCTAGTGAACCTGGAAACAGGCTGTAACACCTCCTCCAGTGTCCCCCCCGCCTCTGCTATCCTCAGCGCTGGGTTATAGACCACACACAGCTTGTTATGTGGGTGCTTCGGATTTGAATTTAGGTCTTCATGCTTACATAGCAGGCACTCCATAGCCCCTCCCCGCCTTTTGATAGGTCTGCATGACTGTTTTATAGGTGTTCTTTTTTTTTTTTTTTTTTTTTTTCTTCGGAGCTGGGGCCCGAACCCAGGGCCTTGCCAGGGCCTTGCGCTTGCTAGGCAAGCGCTCTACC
This sequence comes from Rattus rattus, assembly GCF_011064425.1. NCBI lineage: Eukaryota > Metazoa > Chordata > Mammalia > Rodentia > Muridae > Rattus > Rattus rattus. The sequence continues at coordinate 110,271,481 of NC_046157.1, forward strand.
ACTGAGCTAAATCCCCAACCCTATAGGTGTTCTTTTAAGTAAACAAGGGCCCGGCTATTTCTTTCACGTGGCCATGGTGTTTTGTGTACTGTGTATTCTGTTTTGGCTGAGGACACTTTGCGTTGTGCCTACTTCAGAGAGTGTGTGTGGGCTCAGAGCTCGGCAGTCTGACCCTTGGCTCTGGCGTCTACATATGTGGCTGCGGGTTCAGATATCCAGTTAGTTGGCAGCTATGATGCTGTATAACACTTGGGTCTAAAATTAGCTCAGCTGTTCTATTTCAGGGACAGACTGAAATTAGCAGTCCGTGTCCTGTGAAACAAGTGAGCGCTCACCTCTTGGGACACCAAATTACTGCTTTAAAAATGTCAGCAGGAGTAGAGCTAGAAGCTTGCTTTAGGTTTCTGGACTGTTTCTGTGGCTGTGACTAGACTGTAGCCTGAGTGTGTGTGTGTGTGTGTGTGTGTGTGTGTGTGTGTGTGTGTGTGTGTGTGTGTGTGTGTGTGTGTGTGCACGCATATTATACACAGATACACACAGAGTCATAAGGACCCAGAGAGTTAGGCCCTTGCTCCTAACAGTTGATAACACATCACAGTCCGCTCTCACGTTTGCTTTTTCTAAGTTCTGAGTCAAGATCTTGGGGAAAATTGTGATAGCTTTCCTGTAAGACATTGGAGTAGAGCCTCAGCCCCCAGGTTACCGATCAGCGTTGGGTTGGTAGAAAAAGGACGAATACCGAAAGCAGTATTTGGTTGGTTGTTTTGTGGTCTTTGTAGTAACATCTGACAAATGGGGAGATCGTAACTAGACCCCAGAAAGCTTGAGTGAGGGTTAGGATTTTATTTCAATTATTTACACAATTATTACTTATATTGTTTTTTTTTTTTAAACATTTATTTATTTATTATGTATACATCATACAGCTTTCTGCCTGCATGTATGCCTGCAGGCCAGAAGAGGGCACCAGACCTGATTATAGATGGTTGTGAGCCACCATGTGGTTGCTGGGAATTGAACTCAGGACCTCTGGAAGAGCAGATAGTGCTCTTAACCTCTGAGCCATCTCTCCAGCTCCACTTATATTGTTTTGTGCCTGCACGCTCTGTCAATACATGAGTACTCTGAAGGTCAAAGGAGACAGCTGTGGGAGTTGGGTCTCTCCTTCTGCCAGGTCGGTTCCAGGCTGAACTCAGATTCTCGGACTTCGCAGTAGAGTCCCTTACCCATTGAGCCATCTTGCTGGCCCTAGGCCCTGATTTCTTGTGTAGTATGACCTTCAAGTCCAGACTGAGGTTTGTGACTACATTTTACAAGGTTATCTGTATGCCCTTCAGGTGATTGGTGACTTGTGTACTTTCCTTTTGAATGTTTTTGGTGCATGTACAGCAGGATCGGAGAAGGCTACATTGTCTCGGATGTGGTTCCCCCATGGCTGTATAATCCCAGTACTCTGGAGGCTGAGACAGGAGGATCCTAAGTTTGAGTCTAGCCTGGGCGATATGATGGGAAGACACTCTCTCTCTCTCTCTCTCTCTCTCTCTCTCTCTCTCTCACACACACACACACACACACACACACACACACAACAACAACAACAACAACAACAAAAAAACAACAACAAACCGTTACAAGGATAATATAACTTTCTTATAGGAAATTAGATGTATACTGAAATACTAAGTATACTGAAATACTAATCTTTTACAACTTAGAAAACTGCATGGGGATGTAAATTTGTGTTCCAGCAGAATTAGCATGCTGCGCTAAATGTAGTGACTTTTATAATTAGCCTCCCTCCCTCTGAAAACATTCAGCATCGCTTCCAGCCTTTCTCCTAATTCTGGTCAGGAGTTAATTGATTGTATGCTTCAAGAGAGCAAATTAGCATATAATAAACCCCCTTCTCTACTCCCTTTTGTTTTATACTTGATATTTCCATAGAAAACCGGGGGAGAGAGGAACCATTTGGAGCAGGCACAAGACCTGCTCACCAGGTCGGAGCCTGCAGAGAATTCTAGATGCTTCTGTTCCTAAGCTTCGAGAATATGCCAAGGAACCAGAGCCTGCACCGTGGTGGGGTGGGGTCACAAGTCAGGGGCCTCTTAGCAAAACTGAGTTAGATGAGACAGAGACCAGTTCCACACAGAGAGGGATCTGAGAATCCCGGGGTTCCACAGTGGGACTGACCTTTGAAGGAAGAGAGCATTTCAGTGGGCCCGAGTGACCTTGTGTTGCCCAGTGTAGGAGTTGTTGTGTGCAGTTTTCCCTCACTTAATTTAGACAGAGCGATGCTACAGTTCCCTCCTCCACTGTAGAGAAATAATGCACCCGTGTGTTCATCAATATTTTCAGAAAAGGGGGAAGATTTTGCTTTTCAGTCAGTATTGAGCTGAACATGTTTTGCTCCGTTTTAAAGAACACCGTTATGCTATAAATATACGAGCGTATCCGGGGTTTGGGGATCAGAAGCAGCTCTTGGTCGTGGCACAACAAACAGGTAAAGATTGTGTGAGGTGTTTTTGACAAGGTTCTGTCAGTCTGAATTAGTGCTCATCGTAACCAGAGACCTCTGCCACTCTCTGTGGTGCAGCCTAGTCCTGACAGAGCCCCTCGGTGCAGGTGCCCACGCTGCATAGCCACTAATAACGGGGGACTGGGATTCTGGATGGATGGCTGTTTTCTTCCTACAAGTAATCATGGCCTGTTCTTATCAGCACTCAAAATCGTCAATCTGCTACTAATATAGATTGTAAATAATGCGTAGGGTGAATAGCCCCGATTTAAACAAAGGGCAGTTTTTGAGTATGTGTTGGAGTTGTTAGAGGCCCGCATTTAACAAAGACAAATATGGCTTACCGTTTGTCTAATGAGGTTTTGCTTCCTGACGTCTGAATACCTAAGTGAAAATTTTTACTGACTCTATCGAGGGAAACCTAATTATGTTTTATTTCCATCATGAATTGAGGTAGCTTTTCAAAGAGTAGAGTTTCACCTTGTGCATGAAACTGATCGCATTGGTTAGGGGTGTGACTTCTGTAGTACCTGGTGCTGTAGGAGGAGCTCTCTGGTTAGGGGTGTGACTTCTGTAGTACCTGGTGCTGTAGGAGGAGCTCTCTGGTTAGGGGTGTGACTTCTGTAGTACCTGGTGCTGTAGGAGGAGCTCTCTGGTTAGGGGTGTGACTTCTGTAGTACCTGGTGCTGTAGGAGGAGCTCTCTGAGAGCGCCGTGGATTATGGGAAGGAAGAGAAGCTGTGGCGCATACTCGTGACATCTTGGGAAACAAGGGAGCAGGACTAACCTGTTACCTGGATATGCAAATTAACCTTTTGACATATTTTCTTGTATACTCTCTTCTTTTGTACGTAACATTTAAGATCTCGGGTCATCGTACATAAGGTTCTATGTCCTGTTTGTCTCTTGAGTGCTCCGTGATGCTTCACATATTGCTGTAAAATATTAATTCAAAACATTTTGATGCTGCTGCATGTATCTCATTGTGTGGTGTAAAGAACAGTGTGGTGACTGTGTAAGCAATGATTTCCTCTCCTGTTAGCTTGATTGATATCACGATACTGTCTGCCATCACGATACTGTCTGCCATCTTTGCATCTCATTACGGGCTTCAGAAACAAAACCTTTTCAAGACAAAGTTGTCATATGGGATATGTAAGCCACTTAACTATTGATTTTATAAAATACTACCTGGCTCAGGATTGATTAATTAGATAAATATTTAACGTATACAGGCATTTTGTCTATGTATCACGTGTATGCCTGCTTCTTTTAGAGGTCCCAAAATAGATGTCAGGTCCTCTGGAACTGGAGTTACAGACAGTTTTGAACCACTGTGTGAGTGCTGGGATTTGAACCCAGGTCCTCTCGAAAAGCCATCAGTGCTCTTAACCACTGAGCCTCTAGGGTTGAGTCTTTTCAAAATAGATTATTTTTATTTTTATGTATGTGTGTGTACTTACATATAGGCCTATAGAGACCAAGAGAGGGTCAGATCCCTAAGAACTGAAGTTATAGGCAGTTAGTTGTGAGCTGTCCAATGGGGGTGCCAAGCATTTAACTTGGCTTCTCTCAACCACTGAGCCACCTTTCCAGACCTCTTGAGTTATATATTCAGTTTAAAAATTCTGACTGTTCTGAGTTCTAGGAAAAAGGATAATAAAAGGGCGATCCAGGCCAGCCCATGGTGATGCGCTCACCTTCAGTCCCTGCACTTGGGAGGCAGGGGTAGGTGAATCTCTCTGAGTTTGAGGCCAGCCTGGTCTACAAAGCAAGACCAGGACAGTAAGGGCTCTGTCACACAGAGAAAACCTGTCTCAAAAAACCACTCACTCACTCACTCACTCAATCAGTCAATCAATCAATAAATAAGTAAACAAATGAATAATAAAGATTCAACTTTTATTTCTGCACCTTATATACAAACTAGTTAGTCTTAGAGGGCATACAAATCAAATGAAAGCTTGCTAAAGTTCTTAATGTGTAATACGTGACTTAATTATTGTAGAATTTACTCGTTTCTTGGATCTTTCAGCCTGACCTGTTTGGTTATCTTTGGTATCCATTTTAGATTCATTATTTAATGACACACACCTCATTTTTCATCTGGAAACGTATCCCATCTTCCTGCTTTTCAGTGAAATGTTTTTGCTATTTTATACTTGTACACATGTATTTTGGATTCTATCCCATCCCTCAATGTTCCCCCTAACTTCATGCTCCTTTTTTTAAAAAAAGTAATTCACGGAGTCCAGTTCGTGCTGGACAGTTTGTGCATGGTTTCCACCTGTGTGTTTGGTGTGGGACCATCTACTGGAGCCTGGTCAGCCTACCAGCCATTATACCTTTGAAGAAAAGAGACCCCCTCCCTCCGGCCGCCAACAGCTGTCAGCAGCTCTTCCTCCACTTGGGCTTGGAGCTCAGGAAACTGCCCACTCCGTGCTGGAAGGTTGACCGGCTTGATCTTCTCTAGGCCTTGTGCCGCCAACCACAGCTGTTGTGAGTTCATGAGTGCAGTTGCCCATCTATCCAGAAGACGAGGTTTTCCTCCTGTTCTCTTGGGCGTCTGGCTTGTAGTCTTTCTGCCCATGGCTGCATAGTGTCCTGAGTCTTGGAGGAGGAGACTGTGGGACAGGTGTCGGGTTTACAACCAACCACTCCAAAGCGTTTGTTCTCTTCACTTGGAACAGTTTTAGAGGTTCCCCATTAACTCATCCACTGTACAACGAAACTTCTCGATGAGGTTCTTCACAGATTAGCTCTCTGTGAATACAGAGAGACAAATTAAAAGGGCAGTTTGATACTCTGTCCATTTAGCAAAATAATAATAGTTCACACCTGGGACCTATGAGCTCCCCAGCTCTGGGTCTTGGCCAGTTTTACAATGCTAGACTTGTAAAACTGTAAAGAGAGCCTTAAATCTAGTTAGAAAGCTGTTAGTTTTTTTTTAAAGATTTATTTATTTATCATGTACAAGTACACTGTAGCTGTCTTCAGAGACACCAGAGGAGGGCATCAGATCCCATTACAGATGGTTGTGAGCCACCATGTAGTTGCTGGGAATTGAACTCATGACCTTTGGAAGAGCAGTCGGTGCTCTTACCCGCTGAGCCATCTCTCCAGCCCAGAAAGCTGTTAGTTATCCCAGTAATATTTTTCCATGGTTGCGCCCATGGGCATGTAGAGCCACGACAGTCATCCTAGCTGGTGGGGTTTCCAGCTGTGGGAGAATCGTTTTAGGTTCCATGAAAGCCAGCTAGCAGGGTTCTTCCTGTACAGTACCGTCCTGATTTCTCGTGTCCTCTGGTCAAAGAATAGGGTGTGTTTAACAGTAGGATCTTATGTATCGAGGCCCAGTGGACAACCAAGGGCAGGACAATAGCTTGTATTGATTTGAGGTGTTTGTGTGTGGGTGGGTCTTTGAGATCCCTCTGAGCAACAACTCAGGAGGAGGTTTCCCACACCTAGCATTTTTTGTCAACTGATGGCTTTGGGGAGGGCTGTGTAGTGAAACTCCAATGAAATGTTTTTATATGAAAAAAAAAAGTATGTGAAATACATAAACTAGTAGGTTTTCTTATGGCTTCATGGTATTTCCTCCTTTCTTTCATTCTTCTTTCCCCCTTCCTTCCCCTATCCTTCCCTCCTTTGTTCCCTCCCTACCTCCTTCCTTTCTTTATTCTTCCCTTTTCCTCCTTTCCCCTTCCTTTCTTCCTTTCTTCCTTCCCTCTTTCCTTCCTTTTGTTTTTCTTTTTTTGTTTTGTTTTTGTTTTTTTAAGACAGAGTTTCTATGTGTAACCTTGGCTGTCCTGGAACTTGCTCTGTAGACCAGGACTTGAACTCATGGAGATCCACCTATTTCTGTCACCTGAGTACTGGGATTAAGCTGTACTCTACCAGCACTCGGTGGTTTTTTAATATTTAAAAAGATATTTTGTATATATGAGGGTACTACACTGTAGCTGTCCTCAGACACACCAGAAGAGGGCATCAGATCCCATTACAGATGGTTGGGAGCCACCATGTGGTTGCTGGGAATCGAACTCAGGACCTCTGGAAGAGCAGTCAGTGCTCTTAACCGCTGAGCCATCTCCGAAGCCCCTCCATTTTATTTTTAATTATGTACATATGTGTGTCTGTGTTTGGATTTGCCCTATGGCTTGGCAGTTGTTTACGGCTGAGGTGGTTGTTAGTGGCCTTGACTATTACTATTAGGGTCTGATTTGGTGAAAGAAAGGCTTTTTGAGGTGGTCCAGCGTGCAGAGAAGATGCTGACCTGAATGAATGAAATAGACAAAGCCACATTGGTTTCTAAGATGTTCCATCCTTGCAGGGCTTGGTTGTTTTAATTCATTTAATTATATTTTTCATTTATATATTTAAAAATCATGTAAGATGGTTTTGGAGCATCACGATATCCACGGGGACGAACAGAGCTGATGCTGGTTTCCCTTAAGAGATCTCAGGAGACTGAGGGACAGTGGCAGGGTCGAACATACAGGGTGGAAACAAACTACACAAGCTGAGGGTAGCTTTCTCTGCCCCTTGGCCTAACCAGCGTGTCTACACCCATACTTAGCTTCATAAGAAGGAATGAACAAACTTTAGGAAACCTGCTTTTTTTTTTTTTTGAATAAAAGTGAACCCCAGAATTAGAAAAAGTACCTGATTTAAGAGATGATGTAGGAGTTCAAAACAGAGAGAGGGGCTCATTTACATTTAAGAGTTGTGTTATGAAACAGAAGATGGAATACTTTCCAAGTTTGGGAAACCATGGCAGCTATGCAGATCACCTAAATATGTCCACCACTATGCTAATCCTTGGCATATTATAAATGTTCAGTATATACGTTTAAAATCCGGTATATACATTTTAACTCTGCTTACCCTAAGTAAGAGCTGCCCGTAAGTGCAGTAACCAAACTGCCACTCGCAAGGCTGCCATGTTCAAATGCGCTGTAACTTCTCCAACCCGTAGGAAGTATTCAGATCGCCTTACGTTTCTCGTGGACTTTTGTATGTAAGTTTTTACCGCCTTGTGGTATATAATTCATCACACAGGAAGATGAGCAAAGTGAACCGTCGCGGCAAGAGAAAAGTACAAGGTCGGTTTGATTTAAACAAAAACAAGCTGAGGCCAGAACCACAGAAAAACTTTCTGGGTAGTAGCTCTGAGTGGGCAGGTATCCTTAGACCATGGTCAGGGACAAGCCGCTGACACATTGTTCATGTGTGTTGGTAATGCTATTCCCAGGCAGTAGTTGTCAATTCCTCTAGCTCATTTCAACATGGGACGGCACTGTGTTACATGGGACAGTTGATGGTTCTCCCTCTGCAAGTATGTATGTGCACATGCTTAACACATGTGTGCAGTGCACCTGGTACGAGACGCAGTCCCTCTCAGGCCTTTGATGCTTGCTCTTGTGCAGTCTGTTATGTCAGTGTGCAGGTGCGGGCTGCCCCAGGTAGGTCAAGGCTGTGATTGGACAGAGGTTTTGTAAGGCGGGAGAGAAGGAGAAGGAAGGAGAATCAAGATGGAGACTGAGAAGGATGACCCAGATCCCGGTGGTCTTGAATTGCCAAGGTAGCTGGGATGGATTTCTGTAGGCAAACTTATCTTATCTAGGTGGGTGGTTTATATCTTTATCAATTGGTTGTGAGTTTATCGTGTGGACGTATTGTAGATTGAGAATTTAACATAGAAATCTGATTGTTGGGTTGCAGTTTGTTGAGTCCTGATTTTAATGGGTCGTTGGGTGTTTATACCATAACTGTTAGGAGGTGGATGTTAGAAAAGTGAACATCAGGCTGGAGAAATGGCTCAGTGGTGAAGAGCACTGACCGCTCTTCCAGAGGTCCTGAGTTCAAATCCCAGCAACCACATGCTGGCTCACAACCATCTGTAATGGGATCCGATGACCTCTTCTGGTGTGTCTGAAGACAGCTACAGTGTACTTATATATAATAAATGAATAAATCTTAAAAAAAAAAAAGAAAAGTTAACATCATCCACTGTAAGAGCTGCAAGATAGGCGGTCTCTGTATGAACTGGCATGGCAGGGACCTGCCTAAATCAGAGAGTACTTGAGGGCAGCGTGGAGCCGCTGAGGTCAACGGCCCGCCAGAGCCGGAACTAGTGAGAGCACCACCATGACCGCAAGGGTGCCCTTGGGAGCCGTTCTGCCCTTTTTCTATTCTTACTGCAGCATGTTTTGGTTTTCTTCCTGGCACATTCCTGTTGTCTCACAACCCTCTCAGGTGAACGATGTTCTTCACCTGAGGGAGACTCCTGTCCCACAGTTGAGTCCTTACCTCCCGTTTCCTGCGCGCCAGAGTCTGGAAACTCCCCGGATAGTCAGCTGGGGAAGCTAATCTTAGGGTTCAGCTTGTTCACTTCCTCTCTTCAAGTGGTCGTCGGTGTTTTCTCTTCTCCACTGTCAAGAGTTTGTGCTCGCATGTATTGTGTCCCTATTCACAGTTATTTAAAGAACAGTAAACCTAGTACCTGCTACCTGGTTTTGCTTATGCTAGAAACACCTTTTCTTAAAAAAAAAAAAAAAACAAAAAAACAAGTCCTTTAAAAAGTAAACAGGCGTTCATACACACACACACACACACACACACATACACACACACACAAAATTGGCAAAGATCTTTTTTTTTTTTTTTTTTTTACATTTTTTTGTGTGTTATTTGGGACAGGGTCTCTGTGCATAGCCCTGGCTATCACAGTACTCACTACACAGACCAGGCTGGCACTGAATTTAGAGATCCACCTGCCTCTGCTTCCCTAGTGCTGAGATTAAAGGTGTGCACGGCCATGCCTGGCTGATACTCTTTTATTAATAGATGGGTTATAGAAATGTTGATTTGATCTCAAAGCCCTTAATATACAACGTGTCTAACTGCTCTTTCTGTTCAGTGGAATCTCTGAGCTGAACTTGGCAAAGACGTGGGAAGAGTGTGTACATTGACCTTGGCGTCAGGTTAGGAAATACGAAAACCATTGTGTGTTTTCCCACTGGTTTTAATACTCCTATTTGTATGATCGTTAAACCTGGGTCAGTTTAATAAAACTCTGTTATCACGGTAGGGCAGACAGAAGGATAAGTTTTGCTGTGGTGGCAGTACCTGTGTTCGGAGTAATAGCGGAGCCTGTGCTGGGATCACACACGATAACCCGCATGCTGTCTGAAACTTACGCTCACAGGACTTGTTGGTACCAGAGTTGTAACTGTAGCCCAGGTGTTTCCATCTCCAGGGTAAAACTTCTAGAGCTTAATTATGCTGCGCTCAGCCCTCGCAGTCCTTCAGCGCCCAGACTCGCGTGTTATACTCTCTAAATAAATACAGTGCGTCATCAAAGTCCAGCCAGCCTACCACTGTGTGTAAATGCCGCCATGCCACACTTCTGATGTGAACTGAGCATTTATTTAGCTGGTCACTTTAACACATTCCTCATGGCACGAATTGTCTCATGTCCCGGCAGAACAGGCAGCAAGCAAGTGGAAGGCACTAACTGCTTGACCTTTCTGTGGAAAGTGAATCTTGTGTGTCAGCAGGAGTAACCACGGGCCTGTTGGATATTGACGTAGGTTAAGTAATATCAGAAGAGCACAACAATTTGGAGAGGTATGTGTACTGTATCTGAGGACAGTTTGGCCCTGGTCTTTTATTTATTAAGGTGGCCTTCATATTGATCCCTGCTGATCAGTTTTGTTATTGATAAGGAACACTGAATGGGTCAGGTTTTGGCGATGAAGAATTGCAAAGCCATTGTCTGATGCAGTTATTGTCAAAGTTCTGTGGTCCTTCAGGGACGAGGCTTTGAAATGAAATCAGAGATTAGCTGAGCATGGGGGTGTAGGTGTGAAATCCTAGGGCTCGGAAGTCCAAGGCAGGAGGAGCCCCAGTTCAAGGCAGTCTGGCTGGCCCACGCGGACTGTCTCCGAACAAAACAAACACAGGAGAAAAAGAGACTTCTAGTTGTCAGTCAGTATAACCGATATCTGGGTTTGCCCTCACCTCTAGCAACTTTTCCAGTGTGCAAAAGAGAGAAATTAAAAAAAAAATCCCCAATGGAGTATTTATTATAATATTCACTCTGATAGGCAGTGCTGTACTGGTAGATAGATATCCGATAGCCACCTCTTGATGGGAAAAAATCACCTCAGTGTTTGCCATTTGCTCATTTCCGTTATGAATTAATTTTTTTTTACTGTGGCCAGTCTCAGACTGCTCAGTTTGGACGCTGACTGAGTAGCTGCTTCCCCGGGACTGTCCCATTCACTTGAAGCAGCCCTTAAAGCCTCCTGGTCCTCATTTTGCCTTTGATAAAGTTGTATCAACATTTGAATGTTGAGAGATGGGATCCAGAACAAGGCTCTGGAGAGCAGTGGTCCTAACCTTTCTAATGTTGTGACCCTTTAATACAGTTCCTCATAGTGAGGTGAACCCAAACTTCATGTTGTGGTAAACCCAACCATAAGATTACTTTTGTTGATACTTCATAACTGTAATTTTGCTACTGTTATGAATCATAAGGTAAATGTCTGTGTTTTCTGATGGTCTTAGGTGACCCCTGTTAAAAAGTCCTGAAGGAGTCAAGACCCACAGGTTGAGAACCACTCCTCTAAGGGCCTGTGAGCTTTAGTGAAACCGAATGTTTGTTTTTACCGTGTAGCGTAGGCTGGCTGGATCTCACCATCTAGGTCCTTCTGGTTCCAAACTCGCCAGCCTCAAGTTTCAACCTCCTAGGTGGCTGGGATTTTAGTGTTCAATGTCATGCCAGCGACTCTTGAGTGTATGGCGTCTGAAACAGTTGTAAACTGAGGCAGATTACCCATGTATTAGAACTGTTTTGTGACTTCTCTCAGTTTTACCCTACTGGAATGTGTGTTAGTATTCTCAGTGTAGGGAGTGTTTTACACACGTCCGCAAGAATATTGCGACTGTCCTCAGTGAAAAGGAGACCGGAGACCTCAGACCTCAGTAGGCAGTTCACAGAGAACCAGCAACAGCCTCTGAGTGCTTGTTCATTCAGACAGTAACCGGATCCTCCCAGAAGCCCAGATTCATGACCACGACCTTCCTACCTACAGCTTAGTACACACTTACGAGCATTCTATACAGACCTCCTGTCCTCTTCCTTAGATCATTTGCTGAGGTCGCCTTGAAAGAATCGAGTCGTAAGCGATGTCCTATTAAACAGTCCTAAGTTCAGGCAAGGATGAAGGGGTCTAATTTCTCTTTTCCTTACTTGCAGTCAAGTGTCAGTATGTGCTGTTCTCCACAGTTCACTGTGTAAGGGGTTCTTTGAAAGCAGGAGACTGGTTTTTGTGTGTGGATGAGAGCTTTTACGTCACATACCTGTGGCCTTCAGTGCCTTGATTCTCGAGGGCAGCGTCTCCTGGAATCCTCTGTGACTGGCACTTCTCTGTGGTTACGCTCGGTTTGCCATCTCCTCCTCTCCCCGGTAGATGTTGTTTCAGCCCCTTTATCGCTTTCACGAGCTCCTGATGGATCTTGGGGATTACCTGGATGCAGGTGTCTCCTAGACTACCACAGCCAACTGGGTAACCATTCTCGGGAGGTAAGAAGATAGACTCAGGAGCTGGTGTCGACTCAAACTTTGGGAATCCTGAGTAGTTTATTTTAGGAATGTTTAAGCACAGCCCAATTTGGTGGTAATTACCCTGAGCCTGTTGTACATAATGAAAAAGCTTGAGACGTGACTACATGGAAACTCTCTGTAAAGTAACATGGTATCTTCCATAAAGATGCATGCAGTCTGTAGATTGATGACATGTGACACCCTCCATAAAGATAGTTTCTATAGATTGTCAAGCTTACTTCTGAGGGAGGATCCGGTGTAGTCTTGGCCACACAGATACCACAGAGGTCACCAGGCTATCAACCATGGCCATCCCCAGCCTTCTAGATAGATATCCCTCCCTAGGAAGGGACAACCCTGTGTGTTTAACATTCCTGGTTCCCTATTAGCTCACTTGTGAGCAAAAGGACCTCCATGCCTCCCACACCTGTAGAAACAAGCCCAGCCGGGGACCGTTTCTGGTTCTGACAGCGAAGGGCAGGAGTTGGAGACGGTCCACTGATTCTGACAATGGTGTCAGTCATGCTAATAGACAGTCATCTGGTATGGATAGTTCAGACCACTGTAGTGTTGGGGGAAAAGACAGGAAGAGGAGGGGAAGGCAGCAGTCACCCATTAGATGCTGACCAGGGTTGGGTCAGGTGCCGGGTGCACATGCGTTCTTGTTGAGCCGTTTGAGACGAGGTTGGGGGAGGTGTTGTTGAACCTACAAAGCCAACGGTTCATTAAGAGTAGTCACATTGCTGGCATTGACTATATCTGGGTGTCCCAAACCTTAGCACAAGGACCCCTTTTGTGTAAAAGCATCCCAGATAAAGACAGCCAGACTATCAAGTGTTGGCTGACATTGCATTAATGAATTCTGAGATGGAGGTGGGGGGGTCAGACTGGCTGATTGACAGTGCGGTGGACCAATCAAAAAGGGGAATTGGTGTTCACTTTCTAAGTGCATTTTATTTGAGAGACGACACACTTCTCAAACCACGGGACCCATGAAGATGGAATTACCAGGGGGTGTTGAATGCTAGAAAGAGAATGCATGTTGCTGTACTTTGTCTGGGGACCTCTGTTCTTTGGCAGATCTGACTTCTTAAACATGGAAATGCTGTGTTTTACCCAAGTTAAAAAGCACCACAGAGACGTTTTAGTTTCTTCTATTCTTTCCAGAACAACGTAGATCTTACTTTTAAAATCAGGCAGTTTTTTGGAAAACTGGTGTTGGTTTCCTATTGCTGTGGCTTCCAGTCAACTTAGTTCTCGGGACAGCACGTGTTCATTATATTACGGTTTAGGGGCAGTAGTCCAAAATGGGCCGCATACACTTAAGGTGTCAGCAAACCGCTCCTCACAGGTTGGCTTTTCTAGTTTCTAGGAATGACTCATCGCTTGGCTCGTGGCCACATCTGTCTGTGTCCCATCGGCAGATGTTTGTTCTTGGTACCTTCTCCCCTCCTTCTTACGGGGACTCTCGAGATTACTTTGGGCTCACCAGGATCCTCCAGGGGCCTTTCCAGGGGAAGAACTTTACTTAACTGCATTTGCAAAGCTCTTTTTGCCATGTGTAGCAACACTTTTTCAAGGTGGCCTATTGGTTAAATCCTCTGGATTAAGATTTGGGAATCTTAGGAAAACTTATCTTTACCTGCCACGGAATGTCGGAATGTCATAGAGATCTCCATCAAAGTGCTTACTTAGCACAGCTCCTCCCGAGGGAGACCAGAGCCGTTACCCTGGCCCTTTAGAAAAATCACCATGGTTTCCTTTAGTCTGTAAACACTAAACAAGATAGGACAAGGTGGGGGGGGGGTTGGAGAGATGGCTCAGTGGTTAAAAGCGCTGACTGCTCTTCTGGAGAACCTGAGTTTGAGTTCCGGCAACCACATGGTGGCTCACAACCATCTGTAATGAGATCTGATGACCTCTTCTGGTGTGTCTGAAGACAGTTACAATGTACTCATATACATAAAATAAATAAATAAAAAAAAAACCCAAGATAGGACAAGCTTAACAGATCTGTATTTTGCTATTATGAGTAACTAAAGGGAGAAAATATTCAAAGGAATAATGATTTGAGATTTTCAGTGGGGCTTTGTAAGAAAACCCTAATGTTATGGAAAGGAACAAATGCTTTCCATGGAGTATTCCATGGGAGCTCCCACCTGGCTGAGCTGTAGGTAGCTGTCACAGCTCTATATAAAGAACCTTGGGTTGGGGATTTAGCTCAGTGGTAGAGCGCTTGCCTGCAAGTTCTTGTTCATCTAGGGTGATTACATCAGGAAAGCTCTTCGAGGGATGTTACCTCCATTAACGACACCATCGTCTCTGTGAGGGTTTCTGGTTTCCCTTTGTGCCTTTCCTTCTGGGATGCATCCCTTTGACTCCCTGTACTAGTTGGTGAAAGGGATTAAGACAGTACTTCCTTACCTACCTTTCCCGAGGGTCAGAGTCTGACACACCCAGTAAGGGAGTCTCCACGCAGGGTTTCTCAGATGACGCTAGTCCTTGGTTTCTTGAACAGTCTGAGGACAAGATTTTTGGTGCGAGAGAATTTTAAAAATTAAATATTGAGCGTTATTCTTCACAAGCAATTATATGTGGCCAAAGGACCCCGCAAAGCATGTAAAAGCAAAAAGAAAACAGAGGCTCATTGTTAAGGGAGTTTTCTCCAACTTAGAGTAAGTTTATGAATATATGGAATTTTTAATTAAGAGAGACTGTTCCAGCTGGGAACGTGAGGCCTGTCACGCGTTGCCGGCTAACTGCTGGCACTTTAGTCATGCACACGGAAGGGATTGCTGCCTTTGCCTTGTTTGTAGATAAGGTTTTTAACTGAATGTCTGAGGTGTTTATAAGGAGGTGCCGGAGCGAGTGCTGTGGAACCACAGGCTAATAATGCATTAGCGATGCGGGGGCGAGGCTGCGGACAGGTGCTCTGCCCACTCCGTTGAATCCTCCTGAGGCCGCAGTCTCTCTCCAGAGTGTACAGTGGGCACATTGGAGGAGCCGTAGAAACACAGGTCATCACTGCCCTCTGAAGGATTACTAGTTTAGTCTTACAAGAAGTATATGTCCTAGTGTGTGCATGAGTGGGCATGAGTATGTGCATGTGTGTGCATGAATACACGCACTTGTGTGTGCTCGAGTGTGTATGTATGTGTGTGTGTGTATGTATGTGTATGTGTGCGTGCATGTGTGTATGTACGTGTGTGCATGTGTGTGTGTGTGTGTGTGTGTGCATGTGCATGTGCCTTTTCTGTAGGTATCAGATCTTCCCGAGTTCCTTAATACATCATTTCTTGGGACACTGTGTTCACCTCCTATTTTTGAATTGAATTTATTAAGTGGAATTGATCAGTTGACTGTTGGGAGGGTAGAGCAGGATGGGACCCAAAGGCTTTCTGCCAGCGAACAGCATTTGTTCACACCACAACTGCTTAGAGGCTTCACGTCCATAGATTGAGCCCCAAGCACTGTCAGGCTTTGCCTTCCGTACTCTCCCTTAGTTCCGCTTACACTTTAGCTCCACGGCCTCCCTGACATGGGGACATTCTGCTTGGGTGGTCTGTGTATGTGGGTCAAGACAGAGTCACATGTGCTCACATACACTGATCTCATGTCGCCTTCTTTTTGTTCTGGGAGGTCCCTTGCCACAATGGTTTAGTGGAGAAATGGATCACGGAATCCGTGCACCAAGCAACGCCCCTTTCGTGGGGTTTGCTTTCCTACCTAAAGGTTTCCCCTTGATTAAAGGTCAGCACTGTACAGATATTCTGTACCAATTTCAAATTGTCATGGAAAGCCAAGGAAGAAAGAGAGCACTGAAGTAAATTATTTTTTCTTAACTTACCGTGTATGAAATAATACTTGTGCCCTAAAAGTTTGTTTATTTAGATGCCAGCAAGCACTTGTTAATAGAGTGATATAAATTTTATGTGAGTCTCATAGTGCTCTTTATTCTACATGCTTGATGCTGTTTGGGGTGATTTTTGAGTGATAAGGTAGGGAATTAGATATTCTCAGTATTTATAATCTGCTGCCAGGGTTGGCCGTTTCAATGTTACCTCATTTGCCCTACGGTGTGATGCTCCTAATGGTGGTGGGGTGATGTGGGGTTCTGGCGGAGTGCTGGGATTTTGGCCTCAGAATGATACATCCATTCTCTATGTGGAGATCATCTTTAAAGGTCACGCATACAGACTTTTCACCCACTTCTAAAACCGGAGTGCTTCTGCCATGGTTTCAGGATTGCCTGTATCGGCCATACTCCTTGGAAAGAGGCAACAGCTAATGCCAGGTAAACACAGTGCTTAAGGAGCTTGCAAATGCAGGCACAGTACGTTAATGTTGTCCTTTTACTAAAAACAGGGTGGGCACCAGTACTTAGCTTATGATAACATTTGCATGTGGGACAGGTCACCACTAACATAAGAACTAAACTTCGGTATGGTGCATCACAGGGCTGTTCCTACTCTCCTGTTTTCTTCTGCCTGATGTTCTAATAACCTTCTTACTTTTACATGCTTTGCACATGCCGTGTTAATGTGAACAGTAACCTCAGTAGCTGTCACAGTTCTCGGTTTTACAGGTGAGGGAATGGTGGCAGAGAGGACAAATGACTTGCCACACAGTAATCCCTTCAAGTCACTTTTAGACGTTGCTGTTCCAGTTACCCTGGCAACCCTTTGACGGTCCTGAGGAAAGTCTTGAGAGAAGAGAAATAGTTTTCCACTTTTCAGGATTTCCTTCCGATGACTCTGTGGTGTGATGAACTAGGCCGGGAAGATCATCCAGACCGAATTGCTCCTCGGAGGGTAGAGGCGGAGATGGGCGTCAATCAGGTGTTGTCTTGGGCCTGTCCTAGCTCTGCAGGCCACACGCTGTTGGGAAGGACTGGTCATGGCGGGGCCGTTTCTGTCAGCAGGATGGTCTCTGCTACGTTTCAGTGTGGTGACCTCTCCAAATAGAAGCACTCTGCCATTCCATCTGTGGAAGGATTTTGATCAGTTTTTGTTGTTGTTGTTGTTGTTGTTGTTGTTGTTGTTGTTGTTGTTTTGCTTCCTATTTATTTACTGAGACGCAGCGTCATGTTTCACACAAAAATACTCGGTAATGACAAAAATAACATTTAACAAAGTGACATGGTTCTTCCTTGCCTAATTTTCAGAAACATGAGTTTTGCACCTTAAAATAGAGCCTCACAGAAGCTCTACTTTCTTGTGTGAACCGATCGGTGTTTGTATAACAGGGTCAGTATTAAGCCACAATCCATATGTGAATCTTTCTGTATGTTGGGATTTCATTTTTGCATTCCTGATTTTTTTTTCTATCTTAAAGCTATACTTTTACTTTTTTAAACCTTTTTTTATCTGAAGATTTTTTTTCATATAATGTTTTCATCATGTTTCTCTTCAATAACTCCTCCCAGATCCTTCCTGCTGCCCTCCCTCCCTGGTCAACTTTTAGGTTCTTTTTTTTTTTTTTTTTTTTTTTTTTTTGGGAGCTGGGGACCAACCCAGGGCCTTGTGCTTGCTAGGCATGCGCTCTACCACTGAGCTAAATCCCCAACCCAACTTTTTTAGGTTCTTGGTCTCTCTCTCTCTCTCTCTCTCTCTCTCTCTCTCAAACAAACAAAAAAGCAAGAAGCACAAACCAACAAAATTCAAAAACAAAAGTCAAAATAAACAAGTAAAAGACCTATAAGACAATGAATTAATGAATGAATGAATGCATGCTCAAAGCCAAGTGAGACAAAAGGTCTAGTAAATACCATTGAATTGCTTTTCTGCCCAACTGCTCCTGGGTGTGGGGCCTGCTTTGAGGTATGGCTAATATGCCCAGTGAGACTGCATTGGAAAAATTAGGTGTTTTCTCTAGTGTCTCTAGTGGCAGAGAGTGTCTCCATTAGCTTGTGGAGCTCGTGTCCAGCTTTTCTTTTCAGTGTGGGAAACCTAACGGGTTTGTGCATATGAGTGCGGGTGCCCACAGAAGCCAGAAGCAGATATCGGATCCTTTCGAGCTGGGGTTCTAGGCTGCTGCGTCATTCAGGATGGGCTCCCAGAAAGCAGAATGTGCCCATGAGAGCTGGCCATCTCTCCACGTCCACGGTTAGGTTGTCAAAAGATAATGAGATATAGATTCTCAGGCACAGGGACACCAAGACCACCACATGGATCTTCACTGATCATATCGTTGCCAGTGGTACTTCGGATGGCTGCCACAGTGGCCGGAATCTCAAGAGTATACTTAGCCATCCTGGGACCAGGGGCATTACAGACAACCAGAATCTTACACTCAGGGCTTCTGGATGTACCTCCCTTACCTCTCTTCCTGAGTAGGAGAAAAAGTACATCTTGGGCTGATTCCTGAGGAGTTCTTTAGTTCTCTTATTCTTAAAACTGTTGTAACAGGGCCCTGTGCCCTTGGAACTGGGATTATCTTATATTGTCTATCTAAAGAAAGATGTGATTACCCCGGGGACCTTTTCTATCATATTAGTAGTAGGGTCAGTGATCAAAGTAATTAAAAGTACGGTGCCTCTGTTGGAAACTTTATTGACGACCTCATTAATTACTCAGCTAGAAGTAAACAGGGATGCATCAGACAAAGCCAGGATGAGGCTGAATTGAAGGAGCCCAGCTACCTTTTTCATGTTCAGAGGAATAGTGTCTTGGGATGTGCTGTAGTTTTGGATGCCACTCATTGGAATGGCTGCATAGAGTCTGTAAGAAGGCAGTGACGTCCCTGGAATAGCATGCATCTCTGCAGAACACGATGCTTCAGAAGAAGGAAGAAGACATTGTAAGCTGGGTACAGAAGCAGGTAGTGCACAGCATCTGCAAGATGGGAAAAGGAGACTGAAGGCTGTTCCCAGAGAAGGCGCAAGTGTAGCTGACTACGGAAATGTGTCAAGACAGCCAGAAGTACTTAACTAAATGGAAAACGAGACTGTGTGACAAAACCACCCTGTATATTGGTGTCCGTTGAAGATACAGTGTACTTCCCATAGTCCATGAGATGTTCTAGGTTCATCCGGTGAATTGAAATCTGTTCAGTCAGTCGTTTTAGATCTACATTCTGCACTCTGAGAGACTTGGCGAGTACTTCTGACTAAGCAGTTTGCAGCAACTTGCTATCTGGCATATTGGTGTCTTCTCTGTTGCGTGATGGACGCCATGGCTGAGGTATCTTTTTTTTTTTTTTTTTTTTTTTTTTTTTTTTTTTTTCGGTTCTTTTTTTTGAGCTGGGGACCGAACTCAGGGCCTTGTACTCCTAGGTAAGTGCTCTACCACTGAGCTAAGTCCCCAGCCCCATGGCTGAGGAATCTTATAGAAGTATTTATTTTGGCTTCTGGTTCTAGAAGATGATGAGTTCATTGTGGTAGGGGAGGCCTGGTAGCAGGGGGCTGGTACCGGAAGCTGAGAAAGCGCATCATCAGCAGGAAACAGAGAAAAGGAATTGGAAGCTTTACCTCCGTATAACCCCAACTGGAGACCAAATATTGAAACACTTGTGTGATGGGAGACGTTTGTATTCAAACCACCACGCCTGTTGAAAATTAGGATGTTGTAGCTGAAAGTGGCAAAGTTGTAGCAGTAAAGTGACTGTTGAGTCAAAATAAGTATCTTTTTCTGTATCAAAACAAAACAAAACAAAACCCTTTTACCTATAGTTGGATAAGAAACTCTAAGGTGAAATGACTGATAACTAGAGTGTTTTCTAATTAGATGAGTTAGGAATGTCTGACATTAGCTTCTTGGTGTATTATTATCAAAGTGCCACAGTATCTGGCCGGGTGGTGTCATGTTATGCCTAAATATAATGTGGCACCTAAAATGTGCTGTTTGGCTATTTACTGAAAGGACAGGTTGTTCTTGTATTCGCTATATCCTGACACAAGTGTTACTGCACAGCAGAAGTAGAAGAAAGTGAATGAATCAGTACACACAAACCAGAGTGCTCTGTTTAAAATCCCGAATCATCGGCATGTCAAGATCAGAGTATGCTATACTTAAAAGGAAGCAGAAAGATTTTCTTTTTTTAAAAGAACTTCTACATATGATCAAAAACCTAAAACACATCAGTCTCTCTCTGTCTTAGTTAAAATTAGGAGACAATTCGTTTTCTTAATTCTCTGACCAGAGTGATTTATTGTGATTTACAATGATCAGGTATTTCTGTGGGAGGAGGGGTTTTAAACTTTTGCTGAGACTTAACCATCGAGTTTACAATATCTTAATCACACTCCTCTCTTTGACATAAGTGACAAGGGATGGCAGAGTGAAGGCTTCAGTGACCAAGGTTTCTCGTTACTGCACACTAAATATAACACTTCTGATACTGCAAAATTCATTTAAAACATTTAATGTATGCTGCCACCCACATGGCCAGCTCGTGGGCTGGGATCCTTTGAGGCCATTGAGTATTTCTTTTCAGACTTTGGGCAGCACCCACACTCTGACAGAAAAAGATGTTAAGAGCCCTATATCTAGAAGCTCCATGCAGGGAGGGGCCGTAGAGATTTGCTCCCTGATAGCAACCCCATTCCTTAAATACTTGTGACTGATGAGTCTGGATTGGAGTTGAAGGAAGGAATTTGGGGTGGGGCAGCATGTGGAGCCTTGGAGAACCCTAGAGATGCCAATCACAGGGCCAATGACTGCCTATCAAAGCGGGTGGAGCTCCCACAGCAGGGCTAGCATGCAGGCTGGGTTGTCCTCACCAGGGCCTGCCTCTCAGCTCTCCCTGGAATCAGATGCTGAATGAGTGCACATCACAGGCATCCTTAGAGGAGCAGGGCTGAGGGTCAGGGCTTCGGGTGCTTGCGACAGCTGTGCAATACCACAGGACCTGCATCAGACAGCCTGCATCTATCATCGTGTTAGGCCTTCTGTGACAAAGCTGCTGGCTACCCACTATTCAGAATTTACAGAAATCCTCATCAATGACTAATGAACACTGGCTACCAGCAGGTGGTGGAGAATGCTGTCCCCCTGCTGTTATTAGCTTGAGAGCTCCATCTGTGAATTGTAAAAATATCCGTGGTTCATTTGCTTGGAACTCTCAATTGGTGCTTTTGGGGGGGAGGAGTAAATTATGAAACAGCTATCACTAATTATGGGCCAGCAAATTTAGTTTGAATAGTGGTTAGTACATTTCATGTTGGTTATCGGAAGCCACACCCGTTTCTTTACTGAGAAAGTTGGTGAAACTTAATTATATAAATATTCATTTTAATTTTGAAAATGATAAAGGAATTAGTTAAATGTACTTCATTGTTTTCCCTCTCCCTGATCTTTTTGGTTCGTAAGATTTGAAAAGTGATGTTTTAAGTCTTTTTTTTTTTCATTGTTAGTTCTTTTCAAACCACATTTCTGAATGGTTCAGTTTTCTTTTTCAAGCTTTATACTGAAGCGCATAGCAAAACAAATACTATTCCAACAGAGCCTCCGTAAACGACTGGTGTCTTGGAAAAGAAGTACTGGTTTCCCAAATAAAATTTGACTTTGCTAGGGTTTATACGGGTGGCCCAAGGAACCGCTGGGCTGTTCATTCAGATAAAGTCATGGTTACCCCAGGGTCTGCGCATCAGCGTTGGAGGTCAAGAAGCTAAGTCCTATTCTCGTACCTCCTTCAGGGAGACTGACCTCCCTAAGCACACAGATTCCGGGGTGACGGGTGCGTCAGCCATGATGTTGATTTATTCACACACAGCAGAAAGAATGCACCAGCCCAGTAGCCTGGAAGGCCCCGCTGTCCAGAGAGGATGGGCATGTTTTCCCTGCAAGGAGACCTGTACAGGAAGCTATTTCGTGTACAGTACTAGGAGGTACAGGGCTCTGATGGAGAACAAACTGTTTTCATTTTGCAGAGGTCCAGTCGGCCTGGCTTGGGTTTTTCTTTTTCTTTTTTTTTTAGTCATGTTGTGGTCCACACTTCAGAGTTTTTTGCGTAACTCGCTTATAAAGAAGATTTTTTTGGCCTCTTTCCCTTTAGAGGTTTTAATTTCAGGACTATAAATCATTTTATCTTAACCTTTGTCTAGGGTGCTAGGTTCGTAGCTTGGTTGTGGACAGAAGGAAGTCTAATAGTTGAGACTGAAGAGGCCCAGCTTTCTCCCTTGAGCTACACTGGGACCTTTGTTAAGAATCTGCTGGTCACAGGCCCATAGGTTTGCCCGGTCAGGATCCCGTTTTGCTCCCTTGACCCATGCAGCTAGTTTTGTATTAGTACCATTTGGATGGGTGTGGCTTCTAATGTCAAAGTCAGACAATGCTCGTCCTACCGCAAGCAAAAAAAAAAAAAAAAAAAAAAGACTTTGCCGGTTGTAGTTGTTGCCTTTTCTGTGTGCATTGTTAATTGAGTCTGTCACAAGCCTCGCGTCTGTGCTGTTGTGTCTTCTGACCCACCAGCTTGTTGTTTCTTCAGCTCTGCTCTAGTTTCTCATAGCAGCCTCTACAGGTTTGTTACTGCAATGAGCAGAGAGAGGAACACAGCCCCCGCCTCTGATCTGGCTTCCCATTGCTCCCATTGATCGTGGACACTCATCCGTCAATTAGGGATTATGACCTATTGGTTGCGTGGGAGGGTTATGACATAATATATGGAAAGGCCCCATTCTGTGTCTGGAAAAAATGTATTGCATAGTCACTGTCTTGCTGTGGCTCTCAGCACCTCTTGCTCTCCTCAGTGAGGACTACCCTCCTCTTTATTTTTTTTAATATTCGTTATTTATGTATGTGAGTACACTGCTGCTGTCTTCAGACACACCAGAAGAGGGCATCGGATCCCATTACAGATGGTTGTGAGCTACCATGTGGTTGCTGGGAATTGAACTCAGGACCTCTGGAAGAGCAGTCAGTGCTCTTAACCTCTGAGCCGTCTCTTACCCAACTCTTTATCTGTGCCTTTTACTCTTTTCCACAGGAAGCACTTGCAACTGTGCTGTTAAAAAGTCTCCCTTTGGACTGTGCCAGGGCAACCTGGTCAGGGGAGCCATGCTCTTTGCTGGTCAGTCTCTTCTTTGAGTGTCCAGTCTTGCTTCTTCCTGCACGCAAGATGACCGGAGTCCTCTTTTGCGAGCCTGGTGTCTCTTCTGTAACTCTTGAGATTAGAGGGCACCTTACAGTCGTGCATTTTCAGGATTTTGTTGATTGGACACTAACAAGATGAGTAGGACAGTGTACTTCAGATGCTTATATGGGTTATGGTTTTTAAACTGGGTAATATTTTCATTTTGAAATTTATAAAGGCTAGATGTGAAAAGAATTTGGTATTGCCTAAGTCTGCATGTGCTTTCGTTGTTAATCCCAGTCTTGGGATTTCAGAAAATCCAGATTTTGAAACCACAGCCTTTACCCTCCCTGGTGGCCCTGTTTTGCTGGCCAGACAGACCGTTCCTCTCAGGATCCTCAAGGAAATACCAAATGGTGTCTGTGGAAGGATTTGGATCCTCTTTATCTTTGTGGTGGCTGTATTTTTTTTTTATAGCTGTGATTTGGTTGGAGAAAGAGTATTTCTACATTTGGCACTAAAAATTCTTCTCTTTTCTGAATCATCAGCCATTACATTTTATTCACCTTTGGGTTTGGAACAAATGTGCTGCTTCCTTCCTAATTAGTCATGAGCACACCCAGTGTCTCTGCTGCGTATCAGGCTTCTCATGTTTGACTTGGAAGGCTGTCCTAGGATAGTGCCTGCAGGCACATAGTAGGTGCTCAGTGTCAGAAACTTACTTTATTCTGCTGCTTTGCAGAGTGACAGCCTATCCTGCCTACTGTATGCAAATCATTTAGCCAATGGGTAGTTTAAACTTGTTACATCCTTTAACTATATTACTGTGTGTTTGTGTGTGTGTGTGTGTGTGTGTGTCTGTGTCTGTGTGTCTGTGTGTGTTTAAAACTGAGGTGCTTTTCCTTAAGAGGTGTTAAACCGGTTGTAGCTCATAGAGTCTTGTGACTCTATGGTGATAATGTTTTCAAGGTATCTGTCATATCCATTGAGTTCAGTTCTGTAAAATGACACAGAGAACCAGGGCAGTGGTGGTGCACGCCTTGATGCCAGCACCCAGGAGGCAGAGGCAGAGGCAGAGGCAGGCGGATCTGTGTGAGTTAGCAAATGCTACATGGAGAAACCCTATCTCAAAACAAACAAGGAAGATAACACTGAGAGGCTAGAGATGTAGGTAGCCCAGGGGCACAGTGTTCACATAGCATCCCAGAGGCCCTTGACCCATCCTCAACACTGTATAAATGAGGTATCAGACTCCAGTTCTATAATGCCTGCCCTCTGGAGGCAGGAGCAGAGGGATCAGTGCAAATTGGAGGCCAGCCTCCATGATCCAGAGGCACACAGTGATGGAAACTCGCCCTCAAACATGGCAATTTTTTTGTAAAATAATGAATCTGATTTTCGCAGAGACCCTGTGCTTACCGTGTTTCTACATAAATGACGTGAGTCAGGAGGAAAGTATTTGGTTTTGCAAAATGGAATAGGAAATCGGAACTTTTGGCCTCTGCGTTTATTTCTTTAGTCCCAGGTGATTCAGTTTCCTTAGTAACTGCATAATGTATGTTATTTATGAATTATGAGCACGTTACCTCAGGAACTCCATCCCTTGTTTAGAACTCGTTTCAAAGTCTGGGATAGTAATTGAGCAATGTCAGTGACTCAAATCCTCAAGAATAAGTATTTATTAAGCATTTGCTCAATTTAATCACTTAAGTATTTACTTGAATTTTAAAGATCATAGCATTAAAAATGGGGCATGTACCACAGAGGACGTTTGCAAAGAAACTAACGAAAATCAGAATTTAAAATGGGCCATGTAGTTTCTGCCTTTGTACAGTGAAAAATTCAATCACTGCCAGTTTGCAGTGAACTGTTTGGTCTAATCACTTGTGACTTACTAAAAACTGTTAGACAAGCTGGAAAGGCACATTTGGGACCCAAACACTTGAAAAGAAAGTAACAATGTAAAATATAATACTGTTGGTTAAAACATTTAAGGAAGAAAAGTCGAAAGGCAGTGTGGGTCAGAGTAGAAACAAAATTCGGTCTTTAATGCAAAGGGGTAGCAATAAAACTTGGCTTTCTGGAGACAGTGTTTCTCTGTGAAGCCGGGACTGTCTTGGAACTCCCTCAGTAGACCAGGCTGGCCTCAAACTCAGATCTGCCTGCCTCTGCTCCCAGAGTACTGTTGTACATCCCCACTGCCCGGCCAGGGATAGGACTTTTAAACCTCAGTTCTTAATTTATTTTCTTGTTTCTGAGACAGAATCTCACTCTGTAACCTGCTCTCACTGGCCTGGTATTTGCTCTTTTGCCCAACCTTATGTTGAGATCTGGTCTCTAGGGGCTGAGGTTACCGGTGTGAGCTCCTACCGCTGCCTACATTCTACCGTCTTGTCTTTAGCACAAGGGAATGATCAACATTTTCCTTTGTAAGGAATCACTGGTAATGGCTGTCACTGGAACAAAGGGTTACTTTGATAGGATCTGAGGGCCGGAGGTTGATTTTATTGTCATGTTCCTGCCCTCTGTGAAGGGGTGTTCACTGGAGTGGTTGGGTGTGGCCATTGGAGAACATTTGTCTATTCTACCATGCAGTCCTCAAGAAATTTGTCATTGCAGTGGAAGTTTAGATGAATCTTCATTGTCAAATTTTAATTGGCTAAGGAGACTAAAACACTGGGTGTGATGGCTAAAGCCTGTAATTGCAAAGGTCTGGAGGTTGAGACAGGATAGTGCAATGAGTTTGAGGCTACTTGGGTTACCTAGGGAGTTCCTGGTCAGCGGGACTACAGAATGAGAATGTGACTCAAAAGACAGAATAAAAAAAAGAAATACTTAAATGTTCTGGGAAATGGAGAGTTTTTTTTTTTTTAAGAGAAAGAAATATAACATTCCTTCTCTTAGTATCAATGAGAGACTTTAATTGTATCAGATCATTTATCCTCTTTAATTAATTGTGGCTTTTATTTTTTTAATTTTTAAAATCTTATTTAATTATACCTTCTCCTCCAGAACTCTGTTTCAAAGTCAAGGCAATGATCAGAAAAATTCAGAATTTTTTCAGTTGTCTATGCCCTTCCTGTTGAAGAACCACAGATGATCTGATGACCAGGCACTCATTTAGTAAAAATCTACTTGAGAAATACGGCTGTGGTTGGGGGCTTGGAGTGCTGCTTTGATATGCAGATATGTAGTATATACAGGGAACCTGTGTCCCCACTTCATCAGTGAAAACTGTTCCCTCCAAAAGATGCCCACTTTGATTCCTGGGGCAGTTAACCTAGCTAAAGTGTAATCATTTTGAAGACTGGCTTTGGCCCTGTGGTTGTATTGATAATCTTTTTGGAGCTGGGGACCGAACCCAGGGTATTGATAATCTTAAGAGACTTGGAGAAACAGAGGTCACAGAGGGGCAGGCAGGGATGGAGAGGACAGCACCTCACGGTGCGCATGGGAAGGACCTCAGCCTCTGACAGGGAGGAAAACGGCTCTGTGAAACTTTGGTAATTTTATCAAAAGATAGTGACAGCCTCCGTCCCATGGGACAGAAGACGTTGCATTCAGATTGTTCACAGACTTCCCTGCAATCATTCTTTATTATTATAACTTGCACTCACCTGATCATTTAGGAAGAATGAAGATGCATTTTAATAATAGTGTCACTAGCATTCAGTTTAGATGGTGATTTTCTGACGGTGTCTGTTCCCAGTCACCCCGTACCTCTTTGGAGGATTTTTGGGACCTCAGAGGGACGATGAGTTGCTCAGTAGTGAGTGTATCAAACGTCCCGAAGTGGCAGCCACTATTCCGTAGATTTTCCCGTCAGCCACAGTAGAGTATCCCATTAGATCATATGTCAGCCTTCCACTGTGCTTCTCTGTATGAAACTCTTTGTGTGCTCTCCGTCTCTTCTTAAGTAGAGAGATTGCTCTTTCCTCGAGTTGAATTTTGACCTTTTCAAAAGTCTGGAATTCACGGACGAGAAGGAGTCACCCAACGCTTGATGAATGCTGATGTTTTATATCGGGTTGGCTGGCAGCCAGGTGCAAGCAGCGTTCAGCAGCAGACGTCCATTTTTCCCTTGACCAGGGGCCACATGGACATCAGGCTCCCATGGCTATCAATGGGTGTTATGTGTGTAGAGCCAGGGAAAGGTCTTACTGTCAAAAAGTAGGGCACTGTGCTATGTAGAAGATAAATTGGTGTGCTCCCATTAGCTCATGGTTTGTCCTAAACGGTGTCTTTGTCTTGAGGCCCTCTTACAAAAGAGCATCAGTGGTTGATAGAACTCTCAGTAGTTGGTTCCCGTCTATCAGACCTTATGAATTAGTTTCAAAAGGCCAGTGGTGGAGAAACCCAGACACAAGTATGTATTAAAATCTCCACAGGCTCCTGTTGCCGCCAAGTTGACTGAGATCTTTTCCTCAGGAGTTTGAGGGGGGAAGTGATCCATAAATCTATAAAGATAGGAAAAATTCCGTGCATTGTTCACAGAGGTCTGAAAATGTAATTTCAATTGTGTCTACCCCTATACTTTAAATATATAGTCTCGTCCTATGGACCCATATTACTCAGTCTGCTTACAACGCTGTTGTCAAATTCTTCTTTAAACCTAGCCATTCAGTAGATGAGTAAAATATACGCACGTGGAAATGGTGGTAGGTATTACGGAATTAGAAACCAGGATTAGCTTCCCCCGCCTACCAATAAGATCAGAGCACATGGTACTTCATGTCTTTGCTTCTGTGCACTTAAAAATTTTCAAGGGTTCTTCAAACATTCTCCTCTATACAGACAGGTTGCGTGTGGCCACACGAAGAAGGACTGGGGTTCCCTGTGTAATTACAAAGAGAAAATTGCAAGTTCCTAGGTTGAGTGAAAGCTCTAATTCTCTTGCTGCGTTTTGTAAGAGAAGACATTTCTGGTCACAGACTGGCTTATTATACAAATGAAATAGTGCACACTCAGCAAGGAAGGCAAAGCCATGGGACTCTTGCTTCTCCCCGTCATCCGGGATGCTCTCCCAAGCAATCTCTGCAGCGTGGCTGCTGGTGCAGGGCACGTGAAAGGCTTGGCTCTGCTTTCTCTTCTGGGAACAACAGGGGAAAAACCTGCATAACCTGGAAGTAGAGGAATCTTTATTATTGATGTGCAGCAGACTTGGAGGGAAAGCCAGAGAGGCTGGGAGAGAACGGATATCACAGAAGCACAGTGTCCGTGCACGCGAAACCGCCATTGTGGAGTCATCTCTGTGAAATGAGCATGCAGTAATAATTCTAATTAAAAACGTTCTGCTTAAGTTTGTGTAGCTGACGCTGCTTTAAACAAACGTCTCCTATGTATGGATGAGACAGTCTGAGACACACATGCCAGAGTGTCTATGGAGCGTGCAGGGATTGGTGTTTTCCTACCTCCGTGTGTTCTGGGAACCGCGTTGAGATCTGCAGGCTTGGTCGTAAGTACCCTGATTGCCAGAGCGATTTTGCTACACTCTGCCCCTATGGAGTACTTTAAATTGGAGAAATGTTAGAAATTCATGCGAAATCAGTATCATAATGTGTAAATTATTATATACTTGGGCAGTCAGTACTACATGTCACTTACAAGAATAAACTGGAATCGTATCAACAGAACTATAAGGGTGCTAGAAAAGTAAATATCAAGTTAAACATAACCTCTTTCTGATTTAAAAATTTCTTTTCCAGATCTCGAAAAATTTCAAAATTGAAAATTTGAAACCTTATGCTATCTGTTGTTTTAGATAACAACGAAGACTCATAAGGGACTGAGGAACTTTCCCCTCTCTCAGCCTATTCCCATGAGCCATGGGAACGGTGGTCCCTTCCATCTCTCTAAAATGTCTGTACTATAATTTTACAGGGAGGAGCATTTACTCAACCTACTGCTTTAAAAAACAAGAAGTATCCTGATACCGATATGTTTACGCTTTGTGTGTGTATGCGTGTGTATGTGTGTGGGTATGGTTTGAATTTTTGCCAAGTTTACACGAATAGTTTAAAAAGTGAAAGAGTTGTACAAAGCTAATCACAGGAGTCAGCAGTCATCATGGCAGCACCGGCCCTGTTCTCACAGCACACTGGCACCCCAGGCTTTAGGCTCTGGCATTTGCTGGTAAACTCGGCACTACATACCATTTTCAGTCCTCTCCTGTCCTGTCTGTCTGCCTGCCTGCCTGCCTGCCTGTCTGGCTGTCTGTCTGGCTGGCTGGCTGTTTGGCTGGCCCATCTGTGATGAGGTCTGGTGCCCTCTTCTGGTGTGCAAGCATACATGCAGGCAGAACATTGTTAGGCATAAGAAATAAACCTTTTTAAAAAAGAAAAGAAACCCCCGGGTCATTCTCGCTGCTCTCACTTAGCCCCCATTTCTTAGAATTTTAGTCTTTTGATTTCCCAACCTAGGCTTCACTGTAATAACATCTGGGGACTTTAGCCAAATTCTGGTGTGAGAGATGTTGAAGCACTTGGTTTTAAGTGGAGCTAAGGTAGAGAAACTTCTGAAAAGCTCCTTTGGTAATCCCACCATGCAGTCAGAGTTGAGATAGACAGTGTGAAGTGTGCTGAACCTTCAGGATGGTGTGCTGTGCTCTGGGCCTGACTTATCCATGATGGAAATGCAGGATCTGCTAACCTATGGATTGGTTCCCTTTCATTTAAAACCTCTGTCTTTTCATGTCTCTTGTCTGCATTTTAAACTTTTCATTTGTTTGCAGAGCGATTTTGATCGAAATCCTCTCGTCGCTTTTCTGTTGTCTTATTTCAAGGATTAATTTTCGTGTAGTAGTCACTGGTGTCATGGGCCACATGCGTGCTCCCCGCCCTAGCTTGGTTCTGTTTTATGCATCTTGTTGTTTGCTGTGCTGGGGAAGGAACTCCCAGCCTTATGCAGGTTAGCCAAATGCTCCCCACTGAGAGATGCATTTGGTCTTACGCATCTGGTTCTTACTTTACTGTGTGTGCACAATCTCATTTTATTTTTATTAAGTTTTTAACCTGCCTTCTAGGCTCTGCAGTCTCTAAGCATCTTTTAATTGAAAATCCAGTCATTGGTTTTAGCGCATCAGTGGCTTTTCTCAGGGGTCTTGACTGTGTTCTCATATTTAAAGGGGCATTGCAGATGCTCAGTGTGGAGGGCCTTTCAGTCTCCCTTTCCCTTCAGAATCCTGAAGCCTGTTCAGTTGTGCTGTCAGATCCTCAGGACTGTATGTGTGGATGCTGGCGTGAGGAAGTCCGCCTGGGGAACTCTTGTTTGATTTACCTTCTGTATCCATCTCTTTTCATGCATGTTGAAGAGCCTCTCTGACAGTTTGAGTGGATATGTCTTGGAGGTTAGACACATGATGTTTGAGAAAGGACATTTACTTTATAGACAACCCCCTTCTCTCTTAAGACCCAACCCAGCTACCGGACGCCTTCTGTTTCCGGTGGAGTTGAGGTCAGATTGTCCCGCTCACCTTTGCTTGCTGTTGGCATAAGCATCAATGCTGTGAGATGTGGGACCACATGATCTGCTCCCCAGTTCCACATTGGTCCCTACAGGAACTTCTTTCCCTCCTCCTCGTTTGTAGGGCACACCCTCCAGTTTAGCCAACACTGCCAGTACAACATCCACTCTGAATGGAGATGACTTATGGTACAAGTCCCCATGTTGCCATCCTAGTCTTACCTCATATGTCAGATTGCTTGGCATGGAGCAGGTCTATAGAAACCTAAGACGGACTGAAGAAAAAACCACACACACACACACACACACACACACACACACACACACACACACACACGGTTAAAGTTATTTAAGCCTCCAGTGCTTCACTACAGGTTGACATTGTTATTAAAGTAAAATAAAATACTTGGTTTTAAAACCCTAACAATGTTGTGTTGTTTAAACAGTTTGCTGTTTTTTCTTTAAGACGTCATACCGTACGAGCATTTAAATCCTGTTTTGTTTTTTTTTTTTTTTTTTTTTTTTTTTTTTTTCCGAGGCTGGGGACCCGAACCCAGGGCCTTGCGCTTCCTAGGCAAGCTCTCCCACTGAGCTAAATCCCCAACCCCTAAATCCTGGTTTTCTTACCTATCAGCCAGATGTCAGAATGACAGTTAGAAACTATGACCCATCTTTACCCTTTTATGAATTTTTTAAGGATTTTTTTATTATATATGAGTATACTGTAGCTGTCCTCAGACACACCAGAAGAGGGCATCAGATCTCATTACAGATGATTGTGAGCCACCATGTGGTTGCTGGGAACTGAACTCAGGACCTCTGGAAGAGCAGTCAGTGCTCTTATCCGCTGAGCCATCTCTCCAGCCCTATTTTATGAATTTAAATGATGGTAACACAACGTTTTCATTTTAAACTGCTTCTCTCTCAGAGCTGTCTTGGTTAGGTGGTTTTTGATTTTTGGTTTGTTTTTTGCTTGTTTATCTGTTACCTCGACACAAGCTAGGATCATCAGAAAAGAGAACTTCAGTTGAGAAAAATGCTTTCATCAGAGTGTCCATAGGCTAGTCTATGAGGTGTTTTCTTATTGACAGGTGTGAGAGGGCTCAGCCCACTGTGGGTGGTGCCATCCCTGAGCAAGTAGGTAGTTCTGGGTTCTATAAGAAAGCAGGCTGAGCAAGCCCGAGGAGCAAGCCGGTAAGCAGCACCCCTCCATGGCTTCGCTTCAGCTCCCACCTCCAGGCTCCTGCCCTCGGTTGCAGCCCCGGCTTCTTCCATGATAGTCTGTGAGCTGGAAGAGGGAAACAAACCCCGTCCTTTGCTTTTGGTTGTCCTGTGTTTATCACAGCGATAGAAACCCAACAAGGACAGGAACTGATAACGTTCAGTTGATAGGCACTTGAAGCAGCTGTGAGTAAAAACAAAACTAGTCATTTCTAAGTATTGGATATGCCACGC
The DNA here is from genome assembly GCF_011064425.1 of Rattus rattus. Taxonomy (NCBI): domain Eukaryota; kingdom Metazoa; phylum Chordata; class Mammalia; order Rodentia; family Muridae; genus Rattus; species Rattus rattus. The sequence continues at coordinate 110,303,534 of NC_046157.1, forward strand.
CCAGGCTTCACTCCGTGTTCACACAGTTAGAGAGCCAGTCTGATTCACTGCTGGGTCGATGACTGACTCTGTAGAGGTACATCGCTAATGCCCCTTAAGAAAACACTATGGTTTCTGCTTAAAAACAGGGCTCTGGCTTTTGTGCTATTCATGACGTTTTCCAGGCTACTTCCTCTCTAGGTACCAGAGCGCAAGTGTGCACGGCACCAGAATACGGACACTATCCTACGTGGTCGCAACGCGGTTTTCATCTGTAACAGACAGTTGTGTGGTACTACCTGACACTTGTGATTTTTCTCCAGTTTTTAAATCCCTGCTCTGGATCGCCCCATCCCCCGCCCCCACACACCAATATTCGAATTAGGACCACACATACCTTTTTGTTGGCCTGTGTATTTATCCTAGAAGATCTTTCTTTCCCACCAGTTACAGTGAGCCACATGCTTAGTATGTCCTCATGACTGAATTCACACTAAACAATTCAGCAAAAATATATTCCTGAGGTGCACATCAGGACACATATATCTATCTATCTATCTATCTATCTATCTATCTATCTATCTATCTATCTATCTATCTATCTTATCTATCTATCTATCTATCTCTATCATCTATCTATCATCTATCTGTCTATGGTAGCATTAAAATTGGTGACTTAACATGAAGATATCCTGTTAGAACTCTTCCAGCTAAAATAATCTTTTGTTAATTATTTTGGCTTTTAGTGAATAGGCAAAACATGATTGATTTGTGCCTAGCTTTTTAATCCAACAGTACTTTTTGATACTTGCTTAGGTCAGTTACTTAATTATAGAAGCCATTTCTTTATCTGTTAGTAATGTGGAAAGAAGAGCCCTCCTTCGTACCCACCTTTTCTTTCTTCAGGCATCGTTTTCTTTATTACTCGGTGAATATAAATTATCATTACTTTTTCTTTGATGCTTAAACTGTCCTGCTTGTCCCGACAAGCTGGCTTCAGTCCCCTGTCCGTGCTGCCATGAATCTCTAAGCATCTCCTGTTCGCCGGACCCAAGAGTTGTCTCAGGCTCGCGGTGTGCTTTCCCTGCCGTAATTCTGGAATCTGTTATTTTCCTTGAGTCTTGTAGTTCACTTAAGTGGATTACCATCTATTGGAGAGGCGCGTGGCCCGAACACAGAGTGCAGCTGGGGTTTAGCTGTTCACTGTGAAACCAGTTAGAAAGTGAGAAAGGTCACATAAGAATGCAGAATTTGGATTCTTCTTTTAAAAGTTGGTGACCTAGCAACCCTAGGGCCCACCCACTCATGGCAGTTACTTGGCGTAAGCAGCCTAGCCTCTCTGGAAGGCTCACACGTCCAAAGTTTTACCGCCGTCCCTGAGAGGGAATGGACGTCTTTCCTGACCACTTTGCCCAAGTCATCACCATTGCCTGTATGACTCCTCAGCAGGTTGCCCTGAATTTGGTTTCTTAGAGGCACAGCGTGCAGGGTTTAGAGGTATCCGTTACAGTCAAGGGAAAGGAACCCTGGTCTGAGCAGAGAGGAGAGGAAGAGGGTGTATGTGTGAGAACGTTTTATATAATTGAATGAACCTTGAGAGCTCAGGTCCAAAATAAATTAACCAAAAGATGACACATTGGTTATCTATTGTTACACATAAGAGCATCCTGAAATCCGATGCCTGCAGGCAATACCTGTTCGCTCTCATGTATGAACGAGGGCTTAGAGTCCAGCTGTCTCTGGCTCATGGCGCCTGCATCCTGAGGCTAAGCTGCACTGAGAGCCCTTCCACACTTTCCTGCGTCATTGCCCGGCTTCTGCCCCTTGCTTGCTGTTGTCTGGGGGCTAAATCTGCTCACAACCTCTCAGCTTATGTTCCCCAGAGTGAAAGATGCAAAGCAAGGCAGTGGCCAACCAAGCAGAAACCTGGTGAAAGAGGTGTGTCTCACAGGAGGCCGACACCCACGGCGACCCAAGCAAACAGTTTGCAGAAGGAGCCTTTCGGAGCAGGTTCGGCTGGGTACAAAATGTCATTTTGTGATTTTAATTAGCCTACTCCACTAGCCCGACTCTTACTTTTGATACACTCCTAGACTAATTTAGTACGGGATAACTAGTACTTTTAAAGATCATATAGGTTATTGTCTAAGTTTTTACTATTTTAAAGACTCCAGATCTTGGGAAGAATGGCTTGGCCTATCTCATTTGCATCCTCTGGGTATATGGTCCTTGACTGAAGCCATCTGACTTGTGGCCCAGTGCGGTCCCTGCGCTGATACAGTCTTTTTGTGCCGTACATCTGCGTTGTTACAGGAAAATGTTTCTTTCAGGAACTTATTGTATAATTAAGCAGGGAAATAGCTCACATATCACTTACTAACATGAAATAACAGATATCATATTGAGTAACTTACATATCACTTACTAACATGAACTAACATATCGTATTGAAGTTTCTGCTTTGTATCTTTAATAAGTGTTATTTTTAAGTGTGCGTATGTGTCTGTACCCGAGTTCAGGTGCCCTCAGAGGTCAAAGGTATTCGCTCACCCTGGAGTCATAGGCAGTTGTAAGCTAAGTGACATGGGTGCTTGACTTGAACCCCAGCCCTCTGCAAGAGCAGTTTCTGCTCCTAACTGCTGAGTCACCTTTCCAGCTCCTAACTGCTGAGTCATCTTTCCGCTCCTAACTGCTGAGTCATCTTTCCAGCTCATGTTAAGAAACTTCCCATGTAAACTTGACATTGGACTTTACCAGATGATGAGGCACTTACATAACTGAAATCTGCTAAAAAATAGGCTAAAAATATACACATTTTTCAAAGTTGAGTTTTTGACATACCAGCATTCCTGTCGCTCATCCCTCCGGCTGTCACAGCGGCTCTTTGGAGGTTCGTTTTATTAATAACACCGGTGTGCATTTGTTTCTCCTTCTGGAGTGGTAATACTCACAGTGTATTAAAAGCACAGCACCAGGGTCCTTGGGGCAGCCGCGTAATGGAATTGTGTCCGCCTGTGTATTTTGACGCAGGACTTTACACGTACCTGCCAGTGATTTATGTCTCTTTAGTCACGGTGGGGGCAAGAGTCTTACCGTGTGATTTTAATACTCTGCATCTCACAGGAATTATGATGTCCCCTTGAATGACACCTCATCCCTTAGATCCAGAGCAGAGGGGCAGCTGCCCCTCGCAGGCAGACAGTTGTAATGCAGAGGTTAGCTCTTGTCTAGGTTCTCGCAGACAAATGTCGCTTCAGTCTAGGTCAGCCTCCCTCCTCCCCACAGTGAAAAGCTTGTGAGTTTGTAAAGTGATCCCTGGTTTCTTTAGATAATGTTCAGATTGCTATTTTTCTTTTCGAAGGGACTGTTATCTGGAAGATAGAAATTATGATGGGGGGGTCTTCCTATCCTCAGCACTGAGGAGGCAGAAGCAGGCCGATCTCCGAGCTCCAGGCCAGGTGGTCTACAGAGTGAGTTCAGGAAAAACAGAGAGAACCCCTGCCTCTAAAAACCAAAAAAGTTTGCTCTTTAGAAGCAATGTGACGTTAGGATATGGTAGCCCTAGAGCTGTGTTTGGACTGACCGGAAGAGGGTACTCGTGTTGCATTGAATAGAATAGGAGCCCTGTGCTCCTGACGTCTAACTTAAGTGGTCTGAAAATAGGGTCTTCCTTTTTGGTTAAGTTAAGCTGGTTTCTGTTCTTCTAGTTTCCTTTCACTGCTGTGAGAAAACATTCTGACCAAAGGCATCTTAGGGGAGGAATGGGTTTATTCCAGTGTACAGCACAGCCCATGACCGAGGGAAGGCAGGGCTGGGGCTCAAGCACCAACTGTGGAAGGAACACAGCTCACTGCGCACATTGCACTGCACACTGCTCTCTTGGGACCATACACCATTGGCTTTGTCACACGGTGCAGGAGCAGCTGCCCAGGGACCGTGTGCCATCCATGCTGGACTGGGCCCCTTATAATTCACAGTCAAGACACAACCACAGACACTTCCACATGCCTGTGTGATCCCAGATGACTCTACGCTGTGTCATTTGACATTTGAAGCTGTCTAGGACAGCTATTCTGTTGTACTTGTTGACCCGCTGCCCTTGACACCTTGAAGATGAAGTATCGCACTAATGTTACGTCAGAGCTGCGGGCGACTCAGTGGCAAGGAGCACTGCTCCTTTAGGACTGAGTTTGGTTCCTAGCGCCCTTACCAGGAGGTTCCCAGCTGCCTGTAAATCCGTCTCCAGGGAGGCATGACACCCTCTTTGGCCTGTGCAGGCATGCGCATGTGTGACATACCTTCACACAGACACACACAGATAACACACAAGTAAAAATGAGAAAAATAAATCTCAGAAACAAAACAAAATGACATCAGGTACATCACAAAAATCCAGACGTTAGAGAGTCCTGGCTGTGCCCTTGTTTTTGTGAGACATTTTATGATTTAGCTATTTTATACTTCAATTGTTTTTCAGGTTGATGGCCTCCAGGCTGTCATACCAGTAAGTCCCTAATGTACTTAAGGCTCGGAATGTGCAGAGCGGGCAACCGAGAGGTCATCACGCTGCAGGTGTTGTAAGCGCCAATTCACACGAAGTGAGCACATGGGCTAGGGCTTGACTGAGGGAAGTTAGCAGGAACACGGGCCTGAAACTTACCAGCCAGAGTTTCTGTGTTCTTCTGGTGGCTTTTCTCCTCTCTCTCTCTCTCTCTCTCTCTCTCTCTCTCTCTCTCTCTCTCTTTAAAAGATTTATTTATTTATTCTGTTGCTGTCTTCAGACACAGCAGAAGAGGGCATCAGATCTTATTACAGATGGTTGTGAGTCACCATGTGGTTGCTGGGAATTGAACTCAGGACCTCTGGAAGAACAGTCAGTGCTCTTAACCTCTGAGCCATCTCTCCAGCCCTCTACTCTGTCTCTTGTTGGTACCATTTGTGTTAGGTTTACTTCATTTTGAGGTAGTTGGTCCTGTAATGGTTAGGAAATTAAGCATAAGCTTTTCTGCTAAATAATGGCTTTAACTAAAAATCTCATTCGCTGTGCATAGTGGTAGGAGTAGATGCTCTCTGACGGCAGGACATGGTTTTGTAATTAGCGTGCTTTCTATGCACTTTTCAGTTCGTAGCACAACTGGGTAGCAAGTTAAAATATTCTTGTCTTCCTTTCCCGGTTTCCTGTCCATAAGTCCCCTAATTCCCTCCCTCCCCTTTTATAAGGTTATTCCCTTCCCCATCCATTCCCTCCTTACTCTCCCCGCCCCGACATTCCCCTACACTGGGGTTCCAGCCTTGGCAGGACCAAGGTCTTCTCCTTCCATTGGTGCCCAACAAGGCCATCCTCTGCTACATATGGAGTTGGAGCCCAGGGTCAGTCCATATATAGTATCTAGGTAGTGGTTTAGTCCCTGGAAGCTCTGGTTGGACATTATTACTATGGGAATCCATAGTTTATATTAAGGTATTATACTGTTTTTCAGATTTTGATAGATGTCCTTCTCCCTTCCCCCATCACAGAATAAGTAAGAAGAATTTGACTCATACCCCGAGGTTTTTCTAGAGAAAGGGACTGACTTGTTCTTCAGTCTTCCCCTTGCCCAACACTTGACTGGACTTAGCTGCTTCCTCTGTGGTCTTGTCTTTTCCAGAGGACCCAGTAGCTGGAAGTCTTTTATACTTGCACTGGAGAAACTGAGGCAGGGGTGGGGGATGGGGAGTGAGGTGTGGTTTACTGTGAATTGGGGCTAAATCTGGGCTGTATAATGAGACCTTGTCTCAGCCACTACCTAGCCCAACCACCAAAATGAATGAAAAGATAGTTCTGTGAAAGTGTTGGCAGTTGTTAAAGGATGAGTTGTACCAAAGGATGCTGGGTACTAATGTTTTACATGTTTCTCAATCTTTAAACCTAAGACCTTATTAGACGGTGTCAGAATTTAATCCAAGCCAAGGTAATGCTTTGAAAAAGATTATTTATTGGCAAGCTGAAGCTTTGTATGTGGTATTAATAGATTTCCTTACTCTCTTATTGGCGGACAGCTTAAAGACCAATCAAGTCAAACCAGGAGAAACAAGACAAAACAGTAGTGATTGATGTTTGTAGTGACGGTGAGTGAATTCACTGTCTCACACAAGCTAGGTAAGCATGTTACCATCGAGCTACACCACCAGCACCTGCCCTTACCTTCTGTTCTTGTTCTTTGTTTTTTTCTGTTTCAAGACTGTAGTGGACTTTTTAGTAGAAACATTGTATCTAGGGTAAACACTAAAAGTCCTTGAAATCATTGTAGAGAACCGGGATTGTTTTCCGTCATCTGTGGAGTTGTTTTTCTGAAGGAGTTTCACAGCCTTTGCGTGACTTTGGTCACGTGACTGTCCCAGCACACCTGGAATGTGTAGCATTACTGAGTGCTGCAGACAGTGCACAGTAAGGACTAAGTTGCAGGGGCCTGACGTCTTCCTTCAGGAGCCATATAGATTAGATCAAGGGCTTTGCTATGAGGAACTTCTTTTACCCAAAACCTTTTAGGTAATAATAAGTACGCTTCTGGACAACTGTTTGAGGTTTGGTTCACCGAGGCTGGACCTCCCTGCTGCCTCTGAGCCTGATTCTTTCTTGAAGTGACTTTCTTTCTTTGATAATCCCTCGAAACTATTAACAGTGACAAGAGACAGGGTTTCTCTTCATAGCCCTGGGTGTCTTGGAACTCACTCTGTAGACCAGGTTGGCCTTAAACTCAGAGCTCCACCTGCCTCTGCTTCCTGAGTGCTGGGATTAAAGGTGTGCGCCACCATAGCTTGGCTTCTTACCAGGTTTTAAAAATGTATGTTTGTAGTAATAGGTTATGGGAATTGGAGCTTTCCCACAGAGTCTGGACTATAACAGCAACATAGAAAGTCCTTCCATGTCTGATGAAAGACAAACTTTAGAAGGCTTGGGATACATGCTAGGTAGGAGACAGCCTGGCTTCTGCATGGCTTTTATTACATTGGCCTCAGGATTCAGACTGACCTTGTTTGTACATCCAGCCTGGGCTTTGGTTTTTTCCTCTCACAGGGTTATCCAGAGTTTAAATATCTATCTCATGTGCACTTCTGTAGCTATCCTGGGATGTGTGTGGCTTATGGGCCAAGGTTGCACATGCTTACACCTGTGTGATGATTTGTGGTTCCTGTTTCAGAGTCCTGTCTTTCTGTTTGAAGGTGGGGTCCAGACTTAGCTTCCTGCTGCATTGGCTTTTGTATCTTCTCCAGTGTGGTTTGAAGAAAGCATTGACAAGATCTAGTTAGGACATTTTAAAGCCCACATGTATCGGAGCTCTAACCTACTCTGAAGTATGGAATCAGTGGGAGCTGGGTATGGTGGCACAAGTCTGCAGTCAGGCTACACAGGAGGGAGAGGAGGGAGAGGAGTGTTTTGAATCCAGCGATCCCCGGTAATAGAAGGAATCATGGAGGAAAGTGCCAAAGAGAAAGGGGTGGGGTGCAGGAGATTCAGGTTGAAAATCCCCATCAAAGACAGCATTTTCTATAGGGCCTGTCTCAGAGTTTCGATTGCTGTGAGGAGACACTGTGACCAAGAAGAAACTGCAGAGTCCGGGGTTTATTCGGCATACACTTCCACATAGTAGTCTATCCCTGAGGGAAGTTAGAACAGGAACTCAAACAGGACAGGAACCTGGAGGCAAGAGCTGATGCCGACACCATGAGGGATGTTACTTACTGGCATGCTCACCGTGGCTTGCTTATCCTGCTTTCTTACAGAACCCAGGACCACCAGCCCAGGGATGGCAGCACCCACAATGGGCTGGGCTCTCCCCCATCAATCACCAATTAAGAAAAGGCTCTACAAGCTAGCCCAGTCTTATGGAGGCATTCTCTTAAGTCTAATCAGAACAGGGCCCTTTACAAGCAAGATAGACAGTCCTATGAACAGTTAAATGTTTACAAGTACAAATCCTTTCTATTACAGTAGGAAGTGAACCTTCTGAAGTCCTCTGCTGATACAGTTACTTAGGTACAGACAGTTGTGTACCGGTGTTCTGGTTATGAATTTAGTGGGGTTTTTTTTCTTTTCAGGCCTTCTCCCTAATGATGTTTCTTTTCTTCTCATCTGCCATTTCCCCAGCAACCTCTGCATGTTCTCTCTGCTGGGTAGCTCCGTCATCACTGGGAATGCAAGCAAAGATAAATGAAACAGGGCCATTGCTGTTCAATTGTTCTGAGTGTAGTCTATTTGCTGGGCTCCAGAGCAGAGAACTGACCCAGCAGCCTGGGAGTTCAGGGTGCTGTTGCCATGGGAACAGAGGAAGTTGTTTTGCTTAGTCTGGAGAATGATGTGCAATAGTCATGGTTTTGAATGCATGTTTAAGTAAGTAAAAGAATAATCAGGAGTAGCCGACAGCAGAACACTGCCAAATCATGCACTCAAAACATCTAGCAAGAGATTCCCCTGGGAAGCCTCCCTGGGGCGGTCATCGGAGCTCCAGGCTGAGCTCAGGGCGTCCCTTCCAGTGAGTGTCCCAGTAAGAGCAAATAGCAGCAGAGAGATAACATCAGCCTGGGCACTTTGAGTCAGCCTTCAGTGAACTCACTGGGGAAGTTGCCGTCTGCCAGAGTGCCTACTGTAGAGACTCTGCAGACGAACTTCCCCCTTCCTGTTCTGACTGTGGGTGTTACTTTGTTATGGGATAAACAGTAGTAACCTCTGCTGGGAATGGTTACATTGTAACTTTTTAAGGCTCTAGGCTTTTAACACCCTTAGCTGTTTTTGTTTCTAGTTACAGACTTAGGGGAGCTCTATCAGGTTCCTAATAACGGATTTTGGGAGGAGAACTTGAGGGACTCCTCACTCTCAGGGTTCACTTTTAACAAGCTTAAACAGCACATAACAATTTGCCAATATAATGCACATACAGGAAGTCCAATAGTGTGTGATGGGGACTAGAATTACCAGAATATTGAAAGTAGTTAACGGAACCAAAGGGCACCAGGCAGGCAACAAACAAAGGGTATTTGTGTTGAAGGTTTGTCCAGGGGACCTCTTGGAGGAGGTGCTCTGGTAAGGCTTGTGGTGACTTGCAGTTTTCTGTTCAACCACTTGGGAGCATAAGAACACTGGGTAGTGAAGTTGACTGAGGCCTTTGGAGGTGGAAGGCCTATCTTATCTTCCAATAAGCAGTCTTCTCTTCCGATAAACAATGTCTTATCTTCCAATAAGCAGACAGCCTAAGCAGACTACCTCTTCCTTAGGTTGTGTGTGTGTGTGTGTGTGTGTGTGTGTGTGTGTGTGTGTGTGGTGTGTTTTCTGTCTGTCTACAGAAGCTTTTGCCTATGAAAGAGGGGTGCTCAGGAATATGTAGCTGTAGGTCCTCTCCCATGGGAAACTTAATTATTCTTATTCTGTAGTAATTACTGGGCTATAATTGCTGCTATGCTGAGTTGTGTATTAATGTTTGTAGTGTTCAGTTTTATTAGCGGGAACTCTTCCAAGCTGGCTAACGAAAGTCTTTCTGAGCCTTAGGTAACCACGCACTGTATCTTAAGCACATCATTCAGCTGTTGACAGTGTAGGTGATGGGTGAGGTACTTGTGAGGCTGGACCCACCGTTCCTTGACGTAAATGGTCGTTTGTTCACAGAAACGCTGAGCCTTTCCCCTCTGCCATTCAGTCAGATATCCTTCCTCTTGCCCCTTCCCTGTTCTCCCACCCCGCCTTGATTTGATTCATGAAAGAAAAAAAAATACCTCGGAAATGTTGGGATGGATCAAGGTAGACAGAAGCACTTAGATATGTCAGTTATTGTATTTTCCACACAATATGGAGCCTGCATTTATTTATGTATATGTGTTTTATATTATGTAATGGAATTTGGAGTACGTTACCTGACTATGAACAGCAAGTCCCCGAGGTAAATACCACTAACCTCCATCTTCCAGGCCTGTCACTGTGTGGTTCATGGTTCCATAAACAGTAACTGTTAAAATATGTGCTCCTTGCTTTATTGAATGAATTCAGTAGAATCAAAGGACAGAGAAGTCTCACATTTAAAAATTCCTAACCTTAGAAAGTATATAATGAGAGCAATGTAAGGGGAAAGGCCTTGGGTAATCACACAGCAACTAGGAATGAAACAAAATATTGAGGGGTGTAGAAGAAGGGACGAAGGAAGGACTTTTAGCTTTAAAGGTTATAGTCAAGTGAGCGGCAGAAACACATACAGTATCCAGGCCCGCAGCCCCCACAGACTGTGTTCAGGGGCTTGGGACCAGCACCTGCTGGGATCTGGGATCTGGGAGAGCTGCCCATGAAACTCACCTTTGCTGTGTTGTTCTCTGGGCTCCATAAGGCAAGCAGGTGTCATAAGAGGAGTTGGACAAAAGCAAAGGCTGGACAGACTGACAACTCAGCTTCTGTATGTGATCATTAAAAAGCAATCGTGATGTACGATTATGACCTGAGTGTCAGCTCCTGACGACTGATTAACCCTTGGTCTTAGTTGTCAAAAGGAACTTCTGGGATTTCAGAAGTCAGGCAGCTGGTTTTAATATTCATCAGAACTGAGAAACCCCCTACTATGGCTTCTCACACCCGGCTTCTCATGTTGGGGATGGCACGCATGAGCCACTCTGCCCCGCTTCTTTTTTGTCGACAGTAAACTCCATTAGCTTGCATCGATAAATGCATTAAGGAGCGAGAATCCATTCGTCTCCTCTGCATCTTTGTCTGTCTGCAGCTTGTGTTTACTGGACTGTCTGTCATCCGTGTGTTGTGTGCGCCTGTGCCTGACTCTATACTGTCTGATGTCTGTCTCTGTCTGTCTCCAACAAAAGACTGTGCTCTGTTTGTATTGAATAGCCCAGAAAGCACGGCATGGGAAGGGAGTGAGGAATTCTTTACAGAAATCCGTAACAGAGTTTTTACAAGGAAAGACTTTTTTTTTTTTTTTTTTTTTTTTTTTGAGCTCAGCTGACCTGAAGCACCAGAAAAGCAACACAGGGGAACATAGCCATCAAGCGTATCTGTGTGTTGCTTTCAACATTTATGGCAAATCTTTGTTGTGTAAGGTCGCTCCCAAGCTGCTGACTGCTTTCAGCCGACGAGTACAACACACATACACACGTGCGTTAACCCAGGTCAGGAATGCAGAAGATTTTTCATTAACCTGGTATTAGCTTAGATTATAGAAGCCGATTGTATGGCAAGTGAGGTTGGCTTCTGTGTTCTCTTAAAGGCGGGTTAAACTTGAAAGTATACATTAGGACAGCAAGGTAAGCCTTAGCGATCTCAGAGCCTATTATTAACTTTGCTGTGAGGTCTCCCAAAATGTCAGTGTCTTGAAGGTTGGAGTATTTTCGTAAAATCACAGCACTACAGTATCTACTAACCTGTCTATCTTCTGTCCATCATCCGTCATCTGTCCGTCTGTCGTATGCGTTTGTATGTATCACTTTCCCCGTGAGCCAGGAGTTTGGGAGCAGGTTGAATGAGATCGACATTAAGGTGTCCCCAGGGCCTGCAGAGTGACTGTGGTTGGGGGGAATCTGCTTCCAGTGTGACTCAGTGTGACTCTAGAATTGACCAGGAGCAGGGACTCCCGAGATCCTTTCCTTTGAGCTTCCGCAAACACTGTTGGAAGAGTTTTCACGACACTGTGGCTGGCCCTTCCAGAATGAGTGACCACCCAGAGCAAGCAGGGGGAAGGTTATGGAGCCTTTAGGAGGTGTAGCCTTGGTCACCCCATCCTTCGCTGGGGACCCTGTCTAACCACTGGAGGTGGTCTCTTCAGGTTCCGTCTCCCCACAGTCAAAATTCCTGACCCCCCTAAAAGGATGCTCCCCACGCTGCTTTGGTGACATCTCGGTGTCACCTCAGCTATGTTCTGTTGTTATAGTGCCCACACTCCTGGGGGTTAGACTGAACTCCTCTTTGAAGGTTGACTTACCGATTTGTGGACGTGTTTTAGTAACTCAACAGTTGTGGGTTTTTGGTTGGTTGTTCAGTTTGGTTTCGAGACAGGATTTCACACTGTAGTTCTGACCTCTGACAGGGCTCCTCTCAGTGTCAGGATGGCTGGGGTCACAGGCACGTGCCACCATGCCTGGCTAATTTTGCTAAGTGTTTGTGCTGTAGCTTCTCATCAAGAGAGATTGGGTTGTAATAGTCTTCCATGCTGTTACTGGAGGAGTCAGTGAGTCGGTCAGTGATACCTTGATAACTTTACAGATCTGTTTAGAGGTACAGGGTCATGCCCCTTCCCTACAGTGGTCTTTACAGATCAGTTTAGATGACACAGAGCTGTGCACCATACCTCCAGTGATCTTTACAGTGATCTGACAGTTGCTTTGCTCCAGTAGAAAGCACAGCCTGCAGATCAGCCTGCATGGTGCAGTACCACGCCCTGACTGTGATTTGGAAGATGAGAAGAGAGTGCTCTTTCTCTGGAGGATGCTGTCTGTGCCCTCAAGTGCTCATGGAGTGCCCTAATAACAGCAGACTCATGCTTCTGCCTTCTAAGCAAACGGTCCCTGTAATCACTTTGTTACAGTTCCAGCATGGTCTTGTAGAGCCTTTAGGGGGTGAGATTGGGGAGTCTGTGATGTTTGGGGAGGTCTGCAGGGAGATGAGACAGGAAGCAATATGCCGCTTTGCTCGGGGCCAGGTGTTGTATTTAATCCTGTGTTTCTTGGCTCTTGGATCCACCGTGAACTCAGGTTGAGGAAGGGTACTACTATTTCTTGGCTTATGCGGCTGGTTAGTTCTAGAGCTTGAATTTTGACTTCCTCTGTTTGCAAAGCCTTTATTTTCCCTGCCTCGTACACGGAATAGATTTTCAGGTTTTGAATGTATTCGGAGGTATTGAATATGATTTTCCGTTAACTTCGTGTGCTGTCAAACTTTAATTTCTACCGTTTTGCAGTGGGCGGGGAGAAACTGAGGATATTTCGTGTTTTGTTGGGAGAGGGGGTGAGGAGGTGCAGTAGTTAGGAAGAGAAAGGGATGATGCCGTGTCCAGTGTTCGGGGGTCGTGAGCTATGCCGTGAACACGTTGGATCCTTCGCTTCGCTGAGTTGAAAGTCAGTGATGACAGCTTTGTGTGGGGGAAGGGATTGTGACATGGCGTCACAGGGCATAGTCACTTAGATTTACAGATCACATCTAGAACACTGTTTTTTTGTACTACAGTTTTTTTGTGACATGTCAGCTTATCTATTATTTCCAGTCAGAAATCCCTTAGGTGCACCGAGCCCTGAGGGGAAATCTGCAGCATGCATCTGAGTAGCAAAGTGATTATATTACATTAGGCATTCCTGATATCCATTAATAATTTTGAGTGGAGGAAATATGCCAGTGGCTTATAACATAAAATAAACTGTGACCACGGGGTCATTCTTATTATAGGATTAATTTCTTGGGATAAATATTTTTTGCTGTTTTTGTTTGATGATCTGTTTTTGTAGATTTGTATGTTGGAGTTATATAGATAAAATATAGATATAATTCCCAACAGAGATCCACAATAAGAGTAGGTTAAAAAGATCATTTCAGGTTCCATTCATATAGCCGACCACAGATGAGGCGGGCAGGCTGGCTCATAGCCCACACTGTGACCACATACATGGCTGGCACAATGCTCACACTGAGACTGGGTGCTTTCTAGATGTATGTGTTGTCTTTGCTGTGCCGAGCCCTTGAGTCGGATTGAGCACTTTTGTCTTAGGGTTTTACTGCTCTGAACAGACACCATGACCACAGCAAGTCTTATAATGGACAACATTTAATTGGGGCTGGCTTACAGGTTCAGAGGTTTAGTCCATTATCATCAAGACAGGAATATGGCAGCATCCAGGCAGGCATGGTTCAGAAGGGGTTGAGAGGTCTACATCTTCATCTGAAGGCTTGGAGCAGAAGACTGGCTTCCAGGCAGCTAGGATTAGGGTATTAAAGCCCACACTGACAGTGACACACCTACTTCAACAAGGCCACACCTTAAAATAGTGCCACTCCCTGGGCCAAGCATATGCAAACCATAGTAGCTTACATCACTGTTCCCAGTAGAATAGAGGGCTAGTGACATCATACCTCTTCTATGCTCGGACCGGGGAGGCTATGTATCTCCACATCGTCGTTGGGACCTTCGCCTTCCTGGAAGAACCGGAGTCTGCTGTCCTGCATGATGTGAGCCACGCTGTAGATTCCATTACTGTAGAGCTTTGGCGTCTTGATAAAAGGCGGTGACTCTAGGCGGTGACCAGGTTTTCTTCTGTTTACTGAAAGACTTAATTGACAGACTTTGAAACGTACAGTAATGTTTCCTTTGGCTTTTCTAGAGAAGTTCCAACCTCTGATGAGTAGAGAAAATGTACTGAAGTCGAATCTTTGAAAAGGAGAGTATGATATGGACTGATGTCTTTATGGTTCTGGGACTCTTGGCTGGAAATGCGTGGTTCCTCTTGGCGGCCTCCTCTTTCTCCAGGTATCTGGGGTAGGAGTGTGACTTCCGTGGTATTTCTGCCTCCCATGGTTTTTGTTGCACCTTGCCTTTCAGTAGCAGCCTTGGGTGGCTTTTACCTCACTCCTGCCTGGATCCTGGTTCCATGTGGTTCACTCATCTTCAGGACAGTGCACAGCGAGCTTGGAACAGGTATGGGTTGGGTATTAGGTTTTCCCTGCCTGAGAATCTGAATACTCCGTCTCCATTTGCTGACCATGTTTGCAAGATAGTGGAAGCTTTGGGGATCAGGCTTGCCTTGAGAAAGAAGGTTGTTGAGGTTGTCCTTCAATGCTACTTCCTGTCCTGTCTGTGAGAGCAGGAGCTACCTCACGTTCCCAACTCCACAGGGAGGAACCCTCCTGCCGCCATGCCTTACCCATTATGATGGACTACAACTGAAGTGGGTGGCCAGCATGAGGGGCTCTTGGGTTGCCTCCTGTCCAGAGTGCAGTCACAGCCATAAGAAAATTAACCATCGCAGACCTATCCTGCGAGTCACTTTACCTTAGCTCTGCTGGGAGGCCACCTGCTCGGGGGCAACTGCTCGCTCTGGAACTCTTTTCCTGTGGTGATGACACATCTGTCAGATGCCTCAGCCAGACTCATCGGGAGCTCCGTGTTTAGTCTCTAGCAGGCAGGACTGAGTATCTGGCTGTTTTCCCAGGGCACCAAGTAGGAAACAGAGTTAGGTGCCCTCCTCTGCCTTTAACTCAGCATGCCTCAGTCTGTCCTTTCAGGGACAGTGCCTAGAACTTCTTCTTCTTTTTCCGGGTCGTTTGCTTCTTCTCTTTGAGCACGATGGCTCTTCTGTCAGAGCAGGAAAGGACGTGTTTTCAGACCTGGATGAGGGGCTCATGGGGCCTCCTTAATAGGACAGTGTGGGAGGCAGCAGTGAAGCATTTTGGGAAATTCTCTTACAGCAGAGTTGTGCAGTCTTGCCAAGTGATTCCGTTTTGGAGCCATAAATAACGACTACCATCTTCCATGGTGACATTTCCATGGTTTCCTTTTCGTGTGGATACATAGTTACACTCAACGGAAAAGGCAGTGTGTGAACCCAGTTCGGAATATCGTTGCGTGAGCTTGAAGGTCAGCCAGAGTATTTACCCTTTTAGCGTTAATCTGTGCAGTCCGCTTCTCTGGTGGAATTTAGCAAGAGAAGGACCAGGCGATCTGCAGACCTGTGTTCAAGCTCACTGCCTACCAGGTGATGGATGAATCGTTCTCAGTTACAAGTACCCAGTTCTCCTCCTCTTTGAAGATCAAAAGATCACGGGATCCGAGCATTGGGTGGTTCTGGGATGTCCTATAATTTGCCGGTGCTAACTTCCCACCTCCTGCCGTGCTCACCCCCCCCGTTTATGTGTGGCGTCACTGTCCCCTCTTAGTTGAACGCGGCCTTTCCTCACGCCTTTAAATATCCCTCCCTCGGCCTCTGTCCCATGCTTTGCTTTATTCCCCTGTTAGATGTGAAGAGGCATTGTGGCCTCTGTGACCTAACAAAATAGAAAGGGCGGCTCAACCGTTTTATTTTACCTCAGTCTTTCTGTCTTAGCTTTTTCCGGTTCTGGAAAGTACTCGTCCTCTGAGTAACTCGCAGATAGAGCCATAATTATTCAAGGCTTAGGAAGTAAAGATCTTAAGTTTTCATTTAAATGCTTTATCCATAGCTAGTTTTAGACAGAATCCCTATATTTGGAAAATTTATCTTAGAACCATGACATCATTTCTTTGCTCACCCGCACATATCCATGGCTCATTGGATCTTTTAAACTTGAGTTTTTCTGAATTCAAATCTAGCAGATGCTCTTTTTATAGAGGTGTTCATAGCTTTTGGACCTTTGGGGGCTGTATATTTTAGTATTGTAGCCATCTCAGATTTCATATATATATATATATGTATATATAATTTATAGATTTTCATTTGAGAAAAAGCAGTAATAGTGAGTGGACATGGTCTGTATTCAGATCAATTACTTTTGGTAGGTGCCATACAAAATAAGTTAGGGAGAGTTTTAGAAGAGTCCGTTTTACCGACCCCATCTACAGAAACAAGGCTGTGCAGGAAATTGTAACTGGGTTGGATAGAAACCTTCAATGCCCATGGGGTCAGCGTGTTTTGACACATGTTTTAAATGGTTAGTGTTTACGGATAGGCTGCATGTTTCTTCCGTTGGATACCTTTATTTTTTAAGAGCGTCATTTTATTCGTCAGTGTTTCGGGCACAGATCGGGGAGTGGTGCCAGTCACCACTGAATGCATAGTTTCTGTCTCAGTCCCAGTGCTAGGGCAAGCAGGGTCCCTTGTTGGAGTGAGCCGCTTCCTCAGCAGCGACCGAGTGAGTCAGGACATGCTTTTTCTCTATTAGGAGCAGTTATGATATTCATTTACATTTCAAATGATATCCCCCTTCCCAGTTATCGCTCCACAACCTCTTACCCCATAACCCGTCTTCCCCCTCCCCTCTGCCTCTATAAGGATGCTCCTCTACCCACCCACCCATTCCCACCTCACTGCTCTAACATCCCTCTACTCCAGGGCATTAATCTTTCACAGGACCAAGGGCCTCCCCTCCCACTGATGCCCAACAATGCCATCTTCTGCTGCACATGTGACTGGAGCCGTGGGTCCCTCCATGTGTCCCCTTTGGTTGGTGGTCCGGTTAGTTGATACTGTTGTTCTTCCTATGGGGTTGCAGTCCCTCTCTGCTTGTCTTCATGTGATCGGTAGAGTACTCTGAGGTAGCTGAAGGTGGTTCTGATGATGGCATTACCTAGGTTAGATGAATGTACTCAACTCCATCAGATTGTATGGGGGGGATACGGCCATATGCTAAGCTGTCTCTGAGGCATTCATTATTTCTTCTCAAACCTTCTGTACACGTGCTACACAGTCAGCAAATTATGGCTTCCCCTCCCTCCTATTGGACTGAGCAAGACGTGTGATTTATTCTCTAGACAGCCAGTGCTTAGCACTTAGTTCTTAGAATGTCTGCTGGATCAGTGGGGTGCAGCCTTCTTAAGAAGATTGGCCTGTTTGAAAGACAGATGGTGGGGGTTGGAGACATGGTTCCGTCAGTACAGTAGCCCCTCCACACCCATATTATAAAGGAAAAAAACCTGGCTAAGGTAAGCACGTGTGTGCAACTCTAGGGCTGGAGAGGTAAAGGCAGGAAGACCCATGATAGCACAATTGATAAGTTCCTCATTCAGAGAGAGATCCTGTATTAGAAAAATAAGTTGGGAAAAAAAACCAAAGAAAAATAACTAGCATTGACCTGTGGCTTACACACCCACACACGCACACGCTCACACACATACACACCCACACGCGTACACACACACACACACACACACACACGTGTGTGTGTACATACATGCTCACACCAACACAAACATCTAAACCCATACATTCACAAACCTGTTTAATCCTTATGTGGATATAAACCCAAACTTCGTACAATTTGCAGTCTGAGCCATTTTTAACTTACAGGTTCTTATATGAAAATACAGACTGAGCTTTTACGGGTTGGAAGCTTTGTGTAGGTGTCAGACATTGCCTGAATCTTAATGTGTAAGTTCACACTCCATTTTTCTTTGGAAGAGACTCGTGCTAATTAAATCAGGTCCCCAAGTCCCACCTCTCCCTTAAGAGGAACTTTTAATCACTGCTTTACTTAAAAAATTGTTTATTTTGCAAGTTTAATTTCAGTAGAGACTGTTGCACACCCACTTTAACTAAGGTTATGGGGCCGCTTTGTGGCTCCTTTGTTGCCTCTCAGAAAATGCTTTAGCCCTGCGTTTGAGACTTGAGCCCCTGCTGGCCTGGAAGGGGATTCACAGCCATTCCTGAGGCCCCAGCACTCAAACTGAAATTGCCTGGGCCCCAAGATTCTCAGGGTAACATCAGCAGAGGACAGTAAAAGATATTTCAGATTAGTTCAGGAAACAACAAAACAAAAGCAATTCTTGTGTAATTTCTAAAACATTCATTTGTCTTTGTGACTGTGCTGTAAATGGCTTGAGCATCTTCCTGCTTTCCTTTATTTCGATTATTTTGCATGTTTACTAGTAGCTAATGATAGTGGGTGCATATTGAATGTGATCATGAAGTATGATATTTAATGTCCATCTGAGCATTTTCTTACGTGCATCCTACCCTGAACTTTGATTATCTTTAGCCTTTGCCCCTGAGTTGCTAGTTTGGGGATCAAGAGATCAGGTAGGTTCTCAGGCTACTTTCCTTGTTTCGAATCCTGTGGCTTATCAGTTTTCTAACCTTGAGCAAATAAAGTAACTTTTCAGTGCCTCAGTTTCCCTCTCTCTAAAACATGTCTAAGTGCTGAGTGGATGGTAAGTACTATGACTGGTGAACACATGGGCATTATAAACAGCGAATTTCCTAACAAAACTTCCCCAAATGTGACTTTCCTTATACACGTGACCAGTCTGTCTTCTTGGCTCTCCTAACTCTTATTTTCATTGGACAACTCATTTATCAGTAATCTTTAGGGACTAGGTGGTGATGTGTCCATGCTCGCAGAGATAAGCAGGGTGGTCACAGAATTTGAGTCTGAGACCACTCCTCTGATACAAGTACCTAAGGTGTTTTGAAATGCCGGGAAAGGTATTGGAGCAGGGATGCCTATGTCTTTAAAAACTGCCTCTACTTTTCAAGAATTGCAAACAGACAAGTCAAGCCTGCTCTAGAACATTGCCGTGCAGACAGCAGACCTGAGGTCACACCCTCTAGAGGGTGGCTGTAGAGGGAAGTCTCCTGACTCCTCAGAGCTCTGTTTTCAGGTTGGTGTGCTTTGATTAGGAGACTGAGTCCCTGGCCGGACATAAGAGGAAGTGAGCCCTGGGAAGAGGTCCTGTGGCACCTGACACTATCTTACTACTCTGTGCACCTCTGCCTTTCTCCTCAGTGCTCCTGGGTGGGTTCAGCAACCGGAGTTAATGGTGGGGCAGAGCTTTTCTGGGGGTTGGGTGAGCTGGAGTGTGGATTCTGTGGCAAGAAGGCACGCCTGTGATCCTGTAAGTAAGGCAGTTGTCTACCCGCTGCAGGCTGCATTTAAATAAGAAATGTTGGGTGGGAGGCATCGTTAGGGAGCAAGCCCAGACCCATCAGTTTTTCCAGTGGTTCAGATAGTTGTCTTTGGTGTTCCCACCCTTGTATCCTTGCTGCTGACTCAATGTGTGGCTGACTCTGTTTTTACTGAAACAAAAAGCTCTATACATATGACTCATGGCTATAATCCCCATTGCCTTGAGAAGTTTGTCGCAACCGGGGGACAGGGGGCCACAGTTTGACTTATTAGGAACTCCGGGTCGACGTGCTTCATGAAAAATGACAATTTGCTAGACGAATGGGAGGCCGCTAACTGAGGTATATTAGGATTTAATTCTGTTGGCTCTTCCGACATGCTTAGTACCAAGAAAGACGAAAAGTGTTCTCGGAGAAATCGAGGGAATATACGCTGTGCAGCGCTTCTGCTGCGCTGGAGGCGAGAGCTCTTGGTTCCCAGACATTGATGTACTCATCCCGGAGCTGAGTGAAGACTTGTGTGATCATCTATAGTGTGGGAGAGCACTAGTGCTCATGTTGTGCAGAGCTCCTGGGTTTTTACCCTCTTAGGTTAATTTGAATTTTAGACGCAACTGTTTTAGTTGCTAATATTAGCACAGATAAAGAATCTGTAAATATCCTCTGCCCTTAACATCACTGGATTAGCATAGAAATGGTGTGCTGCTAGCTAAACGAAACAATGTAACAATAATTAGAACTCTCTTTGTGTTCATTTGTTTATAGTCTGCAGGTAGGAGAAGGTGGGCGTATTAAATTCTTAGTCAATTGTAAGCAGGGGAATTAACCAGCTAATTCCTCTTCAGAGCAGAACCTAAACCTCTGTGGTGGCTTCCGGTTCTCAGGAGCCAGAACTGTGCTGACAGGCAAGCATGCGTTCTGATCATCAATTAGGGAGAAACCAAACACAAAAGCGTTCGGAGAGAGAGGTTTAAGCCTCCATCCAGCATGAGCCTACCCAGCACATTCTCCAGTGCCCCGTTTCTGAATTCCTCACAAAAGCCAGCGAAACCATGCTGTAATTTTGGTATGCAGTAACTAAACTTCAAACAAGGAGCACCCCCAAGCAGGGGTGCCCCATGCTGAGAATGTTCTGAGTTACAGTTTCTCTTTTCAGAGGCCCTTCTACTGTTGGGTGTCCCTGCTTGGGCAGCCTTTCTCTGGGGACCTAGTTACCAGTTCTACTCCTGCTGCTTACTCCCATGTGTGGTCCCCCTCCCCCCTTTCCTCTTTTCAGCCATCATAGGCAGAAGCCCAGCACACTTGGTGTCCTGCTCTGCTGTAAACCTGCGTGGGCACTGTGGCTGGTCTTGGTTCTTTCCCTATGTCTTCCGTGTTCTGAGTGTGACTGTTCGATGCATCAATGAATAAAGCGGCATGGTAGGCTTTCCTTGGGTATTATCAGCGATGATGCGTAAATATCTTTCTTGTAAAAGATTCTCTGAGTCTACAGATACTCAGAACGAAATGTGAGCGAAGGCAGAACGAGCATCTTCCTCTTGCTCCGTCCACTTTCTTCTGATGAAATTCTTTACCTGTGTTTTATAGATCCATATATATATATGTATATTTCACTGGGTCACTTTTTCATGTCAATATGTGCAGATTTTCAAAACTAAAGTTTCACACCACTGAGCGAACTATAACTCATTTACTCTGGCCTCCTACTGATTAACATTTAAACTGTTTCAGATATTTGGCCACAGTAAACATCCTCAAGAACTAATCACACGGCATCCGAAAGTATTCTGTTACTAGTACTGGCAAGCGGAGTTATTGACTCAGAAAGTATATCCATTTAAATATGTGATATGCCCTGCCAAGTTATCCTCTTAAATGCTGTAATTTACTTACCTACATCATAGTAGGTAAGGACTATTCATTTATCTGCATTTGCTGTTACCATTCTCATAATTTTATGGCAGCCTAACGTTTGATTTTGTGTGTTTGTGTGTTTCTTTCTTTTGGCAACTCTAGTCTGGCAATGTTGAGGTGTCTTTTCATGACCAAATGTGCTTTTCCCTATTGTTGAAATGTGTATGGCTATTTTAGAGTTTCCGTTTGTGTAACTCTTGTTTGAAAAGTCTATTTGACGGTTCAGAAAGTATGGGGGGCTTCCTTTCTTAGAAGAGGGAACAAAAATTCTCACAGGAGGAAATATGGAGATAAAGTTTGGAGCAGAGGCTGAAGGAAAGGCCATCCAGAGACTGCCCCACCTGGGGATCCAGCCCATATACAGTCACCAAACCCAGACAATATTGCTGATGCCAAGAAGTGCATGCTGATAGGAGCCTGATATAGCTGCTTCCTGAGAGGCTCTGCCAGAGCCTGACAAATACAGAGGTGAATGTTTGCAGCGAACCATTGAACTGAGAATGGGGTCCCCATTGGAGGACTTAGAGAAAGGATTGAAGGAGCTGAAGGAGTTTGCAACTCCATAAGAGCAACAATACCAACCAACCAGAGCATCCAGGGACTAAACCACCATTCAAAGAGTACACACGAACAGACCCATGGGCAAGAGTGGGAGGAGAAGCCCTTGGTCCTGTCAAGGCTGGACCCCCTAGTATAGGGGAATGTCAGGGTTGGGAGACAGGAAGGGGTGGATAGGTGGGTTGGGGAACACCCTCATAGAAGCAGGGGGAGGGGGATGGGATAGGGGGGTTTATGGACAGGAAACCAGGAAAGGGGATAACATTTGAAATGTTAATTTAAAAATACCCAATAAAAAATAAAAAGTATGGGGGTGGGAGGCTGATGATGGTGTTGATTTGTGTAGAACAAATGTTCTCATTTACTAGAAGTGAAGCTCTGAAAATTGAGAGTTTCATGTTTGTTTGTTTTCCCCTGACTTACAAGATTAGCGCTTCTGTTGTTTGACAAAGAAAAAAACCTTAGAATCAAACTTAAGATCTTCAGGCTGTGAACTATGGCAGTTTTGCCTGCCCCCCCCCCTCCAGCCCTCTCCACCCTGCTCTTTCCTTCCTTCCCTCCCTCCCCTTTCTTCTCCTACCTTCTTTCCCCTCTGTTGTAAGATGCCCGTTGGCCTCCATCTTGTAACCGTAGGTGTGCAGTGGGTGCTCATTGGCTCCGGTTCGTAAAACTCTCAAGTTTACGTATCACCCAGCTCAGAGACTTGCCTTGAAATTCAAGTGAACACCCCTATGGAGTGATACATGCAGAAGCATTGGTGGTGTTCTGGTGGTCATATTTCTCCCCGAAGAGTGTGTCTAGTGTGTAAAGGTGGGGTTTCCAGGTCACATGTATGTAGCACCGATTGAGTTAAGTCAGCCGGTGTTGGTTTTACTGTAAGGGTCCCCTGCCTGCAGTGTTAGAGGACAATATTCAGTTGCTTCTGCTATGAAATCTGATATCGTCTATGTGGCCTCATTGTCCCCTCTCAAAAATTTAAAGGGGGGGAGGAGGAAGGTTGAGGATTCTCTTTAAAGACACTTCTGACAGCTCCCTTCCTGAGAGAAAGGGACAGTTTGTCTCGTTTTCAGTAGCTGTTGCCTTGTACCCTGGCTTGCGAATGTTTGTTTAAAAGGGGGTGTGGACTAGTTTTCACTGCCCGTAGGAGTGTCTAGTCAGTACTTTCCTTTCTGTGGAGAAAGTTAGCAGCACGCTGACACATCACACTTCGCGAGGGAGAGTCCAGGACCCTTCTGCAGCGGTTCCCTCAGAATGATGGGGCAGCTCGTGAGAAGCGGCCAGGACTGGAGTGCACAGCTGGTGGGACTGATGTGCTGTATGGGTTAGTACGTCACCCCATCACCCTGAGCAGATTCTGGAACCTAGATAGGAAAGTTGTGCTACCTGCTTTGACTCGCCTGGTGAGAGTGACTGTGGGGGGTGCCTGGAGGAATGTGGTTAGAATCCGGACTACTTTTTGGCTCGCCTGAGCGAACTTTCCATAGGATAAGTCTGTGTGTAGCACTGAGGTTTTCTGTGTGCCGCACTGAGCAGCCCATTTAACTTTGATTTGCTGGGACCTGGAACAGCGGGCGTGGTAATAACTGCTCTTCGTATGAGTTTTTTCCCCCCTTAAATTCTGTTGCTTGCACTCGGTGTTTTTCCAGCTACTTTGTGCTTCATGAGGTGACCGTAAATGTGTGCTTTTACTTAAAATTGATTGTAAATAAGATAATTTTGATCGAGGAATGCTGTAAAACTTGATTCAGAATAGTAACTGGGCAGCGTATACAACCGGCTAATGCACGGGAGCGGTGGCAGTCCCTTGGTTGTCATAGCAACAGTGCCTAAGTATAAATCCCAGTGTTAAGAATCCCTGACTAAAATGAGGGAACGTCACCATGAGACTCGTAATTGGAAAATTAGGTGGTGTGATCTGGTGCACTCCCTTTTAAAATAACTCCCCTTCAAAATGGCATGGAGGGGAGGTGGTAAAATCCCTGCTTTCCCAGGCTTAAGTTTTTCCCCACTGCAGGGTTCTTACGAGGATCTTAGAGTTGTTGTCGAGGATCTTAGAGTTGTTGTCGCGGTCCTGCCGCAGGGACTCCCAGTGGAGGGTCTCCTTGCCATGTTATCATTAGAAGATGGCAACATCTTCTAATGCGTGTGTCACAGGTCACAGAGCGAGTTTCAGCCCTGCGCTCACACTGTGAATCAGAGTTCCCTGGGGTTCAGCAGCCCCCCAGCCTTCAGTGGCTCCCCTTCCTCTCTCAGGAGGTTTCCATTCTGTGAGTCCCTGTTTGTTAATTGTTGACCTCAGCGCCTGCACTGTCGATTTCTGTCCCCTGTCCCAATGCGTTCAAGGTCATTCCCTCCTTTCTCTTCTGTCCGGTTCAGTGTCTACTTTTATACTGAGGTCTTTGGTCCACTTGGACTTGAGTTTGTGTAGGGCGTAAAGTATGGGTTTGTTTGCGATCCTCTACATGCAGACATCCAGTTTGACCTGTGCCATTTGTGGAAGATATCATCCTTTTCGCAGTGTGTATTTCTGGCTTCTCTATCAAAACTCAGGTGTCTGTGTGTGTGGATTTACGTCTGGCTCTTCAATTTGATTCCATGGATCAATGTGTCTGTTTTTATACCAGTACCATGCACTTTTTGTTTGTTTGTTTTTTAATTTGCTATAGCTCTGTGGTACAACTTGAAATTAGGAATGGTGAGACATCCGGCGGGTTATTTTTTTAATTCAGGATTGTTTTAACTATCCTAGGTGTTTGCTTTTCCATATGGAGTTAAAAATTGTCCCTTCAAACTCTATCAAAGAACTGTGTTGGAATTTTGATGGGGATTGCGTTGACTCTGTCGATCGCTTTGGTTAGGATAGTTATTTACAGATGATATAACAATAGAAAGAAGTCGCCCTAAAAATTTCACTGGGAAACCCCTACAGCTTATAAATACTTTCAGCAAAGTAGCTGGATACAAGATTAATTTAAAAAAAAAATCAGTAGCCCTCTTATATACAAATGACACACAGACTGATAAAGAAACCAGGAAACAGCACCTTTCACAATAGCCTCAAAATGTAGAATATCTCAGAGTATCTAACCACTCGAACGAAAGACTTGTATGATAAAACTTAAAGTCTTTGAAGAAAGAAACCGAAAAACGTACCAGAAGACAGATGTTAATGGGTTGGTAGGATCAACATAATAATATAACATAATAACATATCATCTGCAAATAACCACACTCTGACCCCTCCCTCCCCACTGTGTGTCCCCCCGATTTCTTCCGTTGCCATACTGCTCTAGCTAAAACTCCCAAGTACTCTAATGAGTAGATGTGGAGAGAGTTGACAACCAAGTCTTGTTCCTGGCTTTAGTGGAGTTGCTTTGGGTTTCTCTCCGTTTAATCTGATGTGAGACAACCTGTTTGGAGGCGGTACTGTGGTACGTGACGTAGCAGCTGGGCAGCAAGCCTAACACTGAGGAGAGACGAGGCTGAGAACCAGCCTAGTGCTTCCTCACAGAGGCTCAGAGTTGAGGAATTTAGTAAAACTGGATGTACAGGAGGATAGTCTCCGAAATACCCATTTTTGTTTAACTACAAGACCTGGAGCTTCCTGTGCATGGTCATACCAACCTTATTTTATGTTTTTTTTTTTCCTTTTTGCAGATGAGCGGGACAAAGTTCAAAAGAAAACATTTACAAAATGGATAAATCAGCATCTCATGAAGGTGAGTTGCTCTCTCACATGCTGGAGAGGCTTTGCATGCTCCAGTGCACTGGGCAGAGCGATGGATGCCACACACCGCTATGAATGTCAACTGCACATATACTGAGGCACTCACGTTGTACCTTGGTTGTCATAGCGGAGGGTGTGTGACTTGTGGGTAATGATGGTGGAGGTGGGAAGGTAAGTACCCCTGACAAGTGTGTTTTGTGACATTAGTACAAGCTCTTTTTATTGGTCTCAAAAAAATTTACACACACACACACACACACACACACACACACACACACACACACGGACTCGGAAAAGTTGCCTTCTGGCACAAATTGTTTCTCTCAAGATTCCAGTTCTGCACTCGAACTTCTTATTTTTTTATTTATTTGTTTGGATAGCAGAGGCTTGGGTGAGAATGAAATTGGATATTGGAAAGAGGTTGGGACTGGTTTCATTGGTGCCCAAGGATTGTGTCTGTATTGCTCTGAGAAATAGCTATGACTCTTAGATAAATGCTGTTTGTGTGCTCCGTGTCACCTTGAAAAGTTGATAGACACTCTCCAGAAAAGTACATAGGCTTTTCTTTGTCATTCACTGAGTTGAATTCTACTGAGGCCCATATGATTTTACAACTAACTGTTGGTTACTTTTTCTACCTGTTTTTTTTTTTTTTTTTTTTTGTAAGGCCCTCTGTCTTTTACTCTTCTGAACAGACACCATGACCAAGGCAACTCTTATAAAGGACAACATTTAATTGGGGCCAGCTTACAGGTTCAGAGGTTCAGTCTTTTACCATCAAGACGGGAGCATGGCAGCATCAAGGCAGGCATGGTGCAGGAGGAGCTGAGAGTTCTACATCTTCATCTGAAGGCTGCTAGGAGAATATTGACTTCCAGGAAGCTGGGTGTTAAAACTCAAATCCAGAGTGACTTCCAGGAAGCTGGGTATTAAAACTCCCAACAAGGCCACACCCACTTCAACAAGACCACACCCACTCCAATAAGACCACACCTACTCCAACATGGTCGCAACTCCAAATAGTCCTACTCCCTGGCCCAAGCACATACAACCTCTGAAATCCCAATAGGGACCCCTTCTAGGTGTTAAATTATCATACAGTGCAAGGCAAAAACAATGTAAGATATAATTAGCCAGGTGATGCTTACCATTAACCCCACAGCTCATAGATCTCTGTAAATCCTAAGCCACTGCCATCTACATTGTGAGATCCAGGCCAGCTAAGACTACATAGTGAGACAACATTTCAAACAAACAAACAAACAAACAAACAAACAGATTTTAATGTCAGGATCATATCTGAATTATCTGAGTGATGTCCCAGTCTCTACCTCCTCTCCATTACCCAGCAGTACCCTGTGCCCATCTCTGGTATTCATGTACAGAGAGAGAGCATGTCTCTTACTCTAGTTGAGAGTTGTTTGTGATAGGGAACCTGTTGTGTTGACACGAACTAGAAGCTGAGACTTGATGTGTTTGCGAGGAAATGCAGGTTGATGAAGGGGGCCACGAGTCTTACCTGCCATCTTCCAGGCTTTTGCTTCATCCTGCATGTATCAGTCCCTGGGACCCTTTCCACAGAATAGGGTAGTGATGAGCTGCAGTCAGGTGTATGGTATGGGGACTTTTGAGCTTAAGCTCCAAGAGGGTTTTCTGTCTTAGTTACTTTTCTATTGTTGTGATAGGACACTACGACCAAGGCAGCTTATAAAAGAAAGCATTTAATTTGGAGTTTAGGGTTTCAGTGTATGGCCATCATGGCAGGGGAGGCAGGGAAAGGGGAGAGAGAGGGGGGAAAGGGGGTAAAGAGAGGAAGAGAGAGAACAAACTACACTCAAAGCCTGTCCTCCAGTGATACACCTCCTCTCTTAAGGCCACACCTCCTAATCCTTCCCAGATAATTCCACCAGCTTGGAGCCAAATATTCAAACACATGAGCCTGTAACTGCCATTCTCACCCACAATTTGTCCTCTCAGAGTGACTGCCATGGAAGCAGCTTGTGCCCCTGTGTCCATTGATGGCCTAACAGTCTCCATAGGTGTGGTGATCTGGGGATGGGTAAGGACATAGGGCATTGGCTTTCCCAAATGTTCTTGGACATATAGCTTGTGGTTAAGGGTTCCATGTTGGTATTCAAGTCACACCAGAGAGAAGCACCAACAAAGACAACTGTCAAGGGAGCCATAACACTAGCATCAGACAGGTCATTTGCAGGAGCCCGTGCCTGCCAGGCCTGCTGCACTGGGCCGCTTATTTAATAGATCGTTTATAAGCTGGATGATTACATGTAACAGCATTTTGCTACACGTATCCAAATGGTGGTTATGTATTTTGTGGATTCATCCTCAAGTCCCGTCATTGTGTCTGGCTAGAATATTCTCTGTCTGATCACATTGTGTACCTTAAATCATTCACTCCTAGAGATAACGCTGTGACATGGCTTGGGCTTAGGTTTCACGGGGTTAGACAGATCTCCTGGGTTCAGAATCCTCTCTGACCTGGAATAATGTTTAATGCTCCACTCTTCTGTAGATATAAAATGAAAATCTCAAAGTCCAAAGGCTTAATTATGCTATATGTAGTAACACATGGGAAAATAACTGTTTCACAGACAACACCCAGTAAGCCAGTGCCCACATAGCTGTTTCATGCCGTAAGAGCAGACCGGTTTATTTTGTGCAGTCCATTTAGGGGTCAGGATTTTAAATTAACTCTTGGTTGGGGCATATAGTTCAATGGTTGAGCGCCTGTTGAGCATGTAAGACCTTGGGCTCAATCTCAAGCGCACAAACAAAACAAAGTGAAGTTAAAATTATCTCCTATTTAATGTAGAGTCACATTAGGGAGGTAGAAAGCTGGAATGTGGCCTTGGCTGACTCCCACCGCCAGCTACTTACATTCCTGCACGGTGGTTTAGGAGCAGCTCAGGCTGGGCTTCTCTCAGAGCACTGAGAACCGCGCACTGATGCTGCTGGAGCCAAACCACAGCCTTCAGCCCCCTCCCCCCCTCCCTGCCAGACTGTGGTTCTTGTCTAAAAGTCACTGCATTATCCTGAGGTAAGGACAAACAAATGTGCACAAACATTCTGGGCCATTGCGTCCAGGCAGTTTGCCTCTAACCACTTGTCCGCTCCACCTAAGGGTTGATGAGAGAGGAATGGTGTGCTGGGTGGTGAACCTGTTTCTGTCACTGGAACGAATGCCGTTTTAGGTGGACGTGAGGTCATAATTCAGTTAGTGGGAACTGTAAAAGAAGAATACGCATTTTTGGTGAGGAGAACAAAGTTAATGCTGAGAGAATAGCCTGCGTTGATGCTCTTCTCTCTTGGCTAGAAATGTTGAATATATTCAGGGTGAAGCTGGAGTCTGGGAGGCCCTGCCTCTTTCTTGCTTTTTCAGTCCCTCGAATTCATGAAAAGCACACCATTTGAAGGATTATACAAAAATCAGACCATGGTATTTAAGTGTAAGGGGAGTCAAACGTTAACATCAAGATGATAGAAATGATGTGGCCACAGCACCTCAGGACACCAAGAAAGTAAATCTGCGTGGAGCGTCACCCAGTGCCCATACGATCGCATTCACGTGCGAAACTTTCTTTTTTCCCTTAAAGTGAGTGTTGGTGATTTAAAAAGCTAATGTTTTCTGGAAAAAGCAACTATCTTAGATCACTTTTCTACTGCTGTGAAGGGACACTGTGACCCAGGCAACTCCTAAGAGAAAGCATTTACTTAGGGCTGGCTTACAGTTTCAAAGGCTCTGTCCATTGTCATCACGGCAGGGAGCATGGCAGTGGACAGGCATAGTGCTGGAGAAGTAACCTAGGGCCGCATCCTCATCCACAGACAGAGAGAGAGGGAGACAGACAGTAGACAGATAGACAGGGTCTGGCATGGGATTTTAAAACCTGAAAGCCCACTCCCAGTGACAAACTTCCTCCAACAGGGCCACACCCACTTCAAGACCACACCTCCTAATCCTTCTAATCCTTCCAAATAGTTCCACTCCCTGATGACTAAGCATTCAAATGTATGACTCTATAGGGGCCATTCTTATTCAAACCACCACAGTAATTTTCCTTAGCTTGATTTTTTTTATATATTTATCAAAACTAAAATTATTCTTGTTGAAAGTAACTAGGCAGTGAAAGATGAGCCATACTTGCTGGGAAGCATCATCTCTTTGTCTCTCTCTCTCTCTCTTAGATTTTAGAGTTCTCACACCCCACCGTGTGGATGACTATGCCCACTGCACGCTGCTGACTTTTCTGGCAAGAGTGTGTCTCTTTGAGTCACCATCCTTTCAGATACTTTAAGGAACAAAATCTCTCAGCGCATTTTTGTCTGCTGGTATCGATTACCTTGGGAATCGTGTGGTGGGAACATTTATCCATGTTTTAGCATAATTTAAGCCTCAGCCTTGTAACATGGTTGCTCCTGAAAACACCGTGCCTTTATTTAGCTGCAATATCTGGAGAATTGTTTTAAAATACACTTTCTGGGATTCTAAGAATCGTTTACAACGTTCGTGGATGACCCTCCTGTCTGTCTTTTGTAAGCTGAGGTCATAAATAACTACTTATTATTACTGGTCCCGTTTGCTGCGCTGTCTAGACGCTCACGAAGCTCATGGGACAGTAATCTGAGAAAGGGCACCAAGGATTCCAGCACCATGTGGGTCCTCTCTGCCTGCAGTGTGTAGAAGGGTTGGGCACAGGAAGAAGGAAGCCTTTTATTCTCAGGGCACTGTAACAGTTACCAGAGATGCCGTGGCTCCCTTTGCATGTGGACCTAACCTGGAAGTGCAGAGGTGCCTCAGAGGGTTGGCCCGAGGGGGACAGTATATCAGAAGCTCGAGCCTGCAGTGGTCCACGCAGTGTCTTTCTCTGTTTAGGATCTGTCTTACTCTGGTTACCAAGAAATTGATTCTTCAGCATCCATCCGTTAAAGCAGTGGCTCTCCTAATGCTACAACCCTTTTTTAAAACAGTTCCTCATGTTGCGGTGACCCTCCGCTGTAAAATTATTTTCATTGATACTTCATAACTGATTTTACCACAGTTATGAATTGTAATGTAAAGAGCTGATAGTCAGGATATCTGATGTATTACCTACAAATGGGGTTGGACCCACAACTTGAAAGCCCTGAGTTTAAACTGTTTATTCTATAATATTGTATGCACGATGCAAATTATAATGACTGTATTCTAAATTTTAATTTCTTGGCTAAATTTTAATTTCTTTACTTTACTGGCTTATCTGGGGAAGAACACCTACATTCCAGTGTTGGACCACTCCCTGTTTGTTAGTACATGACAAGTGACCCTACTTTTTCATCCCCCAGCCTGTCTCTGGAGAGCTCAATTCGCTCCCGTAAGAAAGTCAGTGACTTTGTGGCTCCACTGAGGCTGTTAGGACATCTAAACCCCCAAGCTAAGGGAGGGTACGAGCTTACAGAGACGTGGGGGAGGGGAACTGCTGAATATGTTCTTGAACATCTCCGTCAGGATGGGGATGTTTCTGAATTACTGACTTTATCAACGGCCAGTGAAGACGGCAGTGTTTTGTTTCTTAAGACCTCACACGGGAGATTATGTTCAACCCCTTTGCTTCCTACGTGCCAGGTGCCCTAGACTCACGGGGAAGGCTGTTAAAATAGACGAGGTCCCCAGCAACTTCTGAGTCACCCGTTCTGGGATGGGGCCTGGAAACGAGTCCTTCTAGAAAGTCGCGGAGTATCCATTTCTGACCGAACGCCGAAGCCGTCAAGCTAGACCCATGCTTGCAGAACTTCCCTTGGATACGTGGATCAATATGTGAACGACCACATGAATGTGGAACACTCACGCGGGCATGTGGGCGTGCGTGCTTGTTCACAGGTGTGCAAGGGCCGGAGAGCCATGCTGAGCGGAGAGCCATGCTGAGCGGAGAGCCATGCTGAGTGGAGAGCCATGCTGAGCGAGTTATGCCTTTTCTTTATCATACTATCCCATCACGATTCTTCATTATGAAACATATTCAGAAACTGCACACATAAACACAGTTGGCACATCCAGTAAGGATTTTCATTTATAAGATATAGCTATTAGAATTATTTTCTTTAAAGATTTATTTATTTATTATATGTAAGTACATTTAGCTGTCTTCAGACACATCAGAAGAGGGCATCGGATCCCATTACAGATGGTCGTGAGTCACCATGTGGTTCCTGGGATTTGAACTCAGGACGTCTGGAAGGGAGATCAGTGCTCTTAACCACTGAGCCACCTCTCCAGCCCTAGAATTATTTTTAATAACTATATTTTATTGAATCCCAGCAGCGTGGTATGCAGCTATCCGTGTGGTGCTTTAACCACATTATTATCAATCTATCAGTCATAGTTGCGTCTAGTGTGGGTCGGGACCACATGCCAGGGACAGTTATATTGACGCTTTCCTGTATTCCACCCTCACAGCAGTCGCAGTGGACACCGTGGTTACTCTTACTGCTGTGTCACAGGTGGCAAACGGATACGCAGAGATCCCATAATTTCCCAAGGTTTAACAGTAGTGACCAATAGGGAAGTGGCGAAAAATAGGGCTAAGAGGCTAAAGTCCAGAAGGGCTGAAGAGATGTCTTAGGAAAGAGTGAGAATTATAAGCAGGGTCCTTTGTTCTCCCTCCCATGCTAAATGCATCAGGATAGACTTGGAGTTGAGTGACCAAAGCTATAGAGAGGACGATGGGTGCCATTTGGACAACCTCTCCTTCTTATTGTGGGAGCTGTGCTTAAACGAGGGAGGTTGAGGCTTTTGACATTTTCTTTTTTGGAGAACTGTTAGCCCAAAGTATTAAATTTAGAACATGTCTTACAAGTCAGGTTTTTATGAATGTAATGAGAGGCCGCATCCTTACGATTTTCAGAGACATGTGGAAGAGAATGATTCAGGTCAAAGAGGATGGGGACACAGAATCCCCAATGTTTTCCTAATGAGGATGTTGACAGAGAGCAGTGGAAAAACACCCAGCATCCTCCACTGACTCTGACATATGTGTGAGTGTCATACACATGCAAATGTACGTTCCACACTCATATCCATGCACAAAGACATGCACGCGTGCCAGTAACACTGAGACACTATTTGCCTAAGCTGAACTTCTGTTAATGTTACCTTACTTTTGGCTGTCACCGACCCTTGTTTTTTGAGTATATTTTTTAAAATATTGCTTGCTTTTTTTTTTTTTTAACTTACATGCATGAATGCCAAACCTGCCCGTACAATGCAAAAGCACGGCTTGCAGTACCACCAGACACCTGAAGAGGGCATCATGTCTCCTGGAACCATAATTGCAAATGGTTGTGAGCCTCAGTGTGGGTGCTGGGAATGGAACCTGGGTCCTCCACAAGAACAGCCAGTACTCATAGCCACTTAGCCATCATTTTAGCCCCACTGTGTATCCTTTAAAGATAATGACTTGAACCGTTGGAAGAAAAATGACACACGTCATGGCTGTTTACCTGCAGACACTTGAAAGTGTGTGGCAATTCATCTTTGTAGCTACACAGTTAACCAACTACGTAAATTAACATGGTTATCATATTTGATGATTATATTCCTGTTGGTCGATCCTTCATAGCATTTTCTCATAAGGCCAGCGTTATCACTGCCTTTTATCATACCTTAATCAGAAAGTTCACTTAATTACCCCCCTTACCGGGAACAGTTGCATAGCCTTTGTATAGACCTGCGACATCGAACATTTTTGAAACGTATACAGTGTAGGTTTGTGGCAAGGGCATTGCCCTAGGACAGAGAAGACAGGTGGCTTGATCAGTATCTGTGTAGGATTCCTGTGGCCTCAGTCCACGTGAGGGGACAAGGTGGGCTAAACGTTTATACAAGGGTACGTCCTGCTGTGCACAGGCTCAGCCTCGGGATGTGAGCCCACTGAGCCATTGCCTGTGAACGTAAATGCTGCCTCTTGGCAGGAGGCCCCCGGGCACTGTTTCTCTCCTAAAAATCCTATTATAGGTTTGTAGCATGGGGCATTAGTTTATTGCAAAACATATTTTGAACTTAATTTTATCTTATGACATGGAAATTGCCTTTTCCTTTGTTTGACCATTAGGGTGATGTGAGTATATTTGTGGACTACTGTGTTAAGCTAAGAGCATCAACATCCCCCTCCCACTTAATTTAGTTAGAACATTTTACCTTATTCCTGTTTCTTGATCTCTCTTTCCTCATTCTCATCATTACCAACATTCTTGCAGAATGGCAGGTGCTGCACTGGTCAGCAGGCAGAAAACACGTCACCCCCTCTCATTTTACGGAGAGGAAACCTAGGGTAGTGGGAAAAGAAAGACCAGTGTGTCGTCTGTGCGACACGGAACGTGTCACACAGCTGAGATGTGGTCGGCTCTTCTGACCTTGTGAACGTCTCTGTGAGGCCACGGCTTCTGTCTGCATTCCTCTTTAATCAATATACTCTGCCAGAATTCGGAAATACAGGGACATGTCTGCAAAGAAGGCGGGCGGCATTCTGAAAAGCAGAGTTTTAGCGAGAGTAAGTCACGACCAAGACGTTTTCAAACAGGAAAAGCAAATTACACTGTGACAATGGCGATAACATTCCTAAAGCTTGTTTTTCAACCCGCTCGTCGGAGGCTTGAGCATTGTGTCGTTGGTAAACTGAGGCCGATTTAGCATTCCTTATTAATGCAAGATTCAAAGCTGCAAGATGGCAGGTCTACTTCTGGGTCATTATCTGCACTTAACAGTGCATCTCTGGCACTTAATGTAGTGTTGGATAGGCTGCTGTTTTCCTTCCACCACGCTAATGACCTTGCTTAATCAATGAAGGTGAAAACAAGCTAATCCCCCCTACATCAAGTTTATGATGTAGATCCATTTCAAGAGGGCATGACGAGGTTGGCTCTCTGGGAGTCAGCTCTCTGGGAGTCAGCAGTCATGTGTGTATATATGTTTCTGTGTTTTTCTTTTTTTCTAAGATTCATTTACTTTACGAGTGCTCTATCTGCATGTACACCTGTGTGCCAGAAGGGGGCAGCAGACCCTATTGCAGACATTTGCGAGCCACCCTGTGTGTGGTTGCTGGGAATTGAACTCAGGACCTCTGGAAGAACAGCCAGTGCTCTTGGCCCCTGAGCCATCTCTCCAGCCCCAAATAAATTCTTATTATTTGGCAACTCTCTGATACTGAATAGATAAATCACAGGCTCTCTGCAGTCCTACAGCAGGTGGCATCAGGCGTCTTTCAAAGACTGGGATGTTCCCTTCCATACAGTCAAACAGAAACCTATTTCCAGGCTCTTCCTAGTCAGAGGTTGCTATATCTATGACTCTGGGAGGCCTCAGAAAGCATAACAAGAGCTGATGGAGGGACACATGTGACAAAGTAGAGGAAAGCTAGAAATCAGAGCAACCGAGGACGGTCTGGTCTGAAGGTGAGACACAGGTATCAATGGTAAGACAGACTTACCCAGCCGCTTGGAAATTATTATCATCTGATCTGAATGTAAAACGGACACATTATGTCTTATGACAGAGGAAGATGACTCACTTAAAAGGGAAGCTTCAGAGGCTAGGAAAATTGACGCTGCTTTCTACACATGTTGACCCCTGTTGGCGACTGGCTGTTAAACCGATATTTGCTCCAAGAGTGCTTTGAAAGCTCGCCTATCTTGGCATTCTTGTTTATAGCTTTTTAGAGAGAAACTTTTAATATGCGATGTCAAAATTCATTACAGGTTTTTCTACTTCCTGAACACGATGTCTTTCATATATGCACAGGAACTTTCATAAGTCGTTTTTAGAGGCCCCCGGTTTCCATTTCTTTCAATGAGCAAAATTAGTACTTGGCTTGCAGGCTCGCTCTCATACAATGCACATTTAATGGACAGGATGTTTCACAGATGTTAAACACTTAAGTCCTGGGAGCAAGAAGCCACATACTAGGGAAGAAAAAGTGGTCCAGTAAAGGGTTGGCAACTTGCCTGGATCTGGGATCAATTCAAGAGACACCTAGCTCAAAACCCATCTGGGTGGGTTTGTGAGGATGATACTTTAAAAAAATGTATGTATAATTGTGCATATGTGTGTGTTGGAGAACCCTGCTGCTAAGGTCCCAGCACCCCCATGACCGGATGGCTTTCTGAACTCCACACAAAATGGGGGACTCTCTCAGAGGGGCTTCCCTGTCTCTGCTTATCTTTGTCTGGAGAGTGTCTTTGTCTGGAGAGTGTCCCTGAGCACATGTGGTTGGCCTTGTCTGGAATGTGACCTTGTTCAGAGCTCTCTGCAAGGCTGCATAACTCAGCACGTATGTTCAGTTCTGGCTTCCAGCCCGCGTGATAATTAGGTGCTGCGTCATAACCAGTCAGCCTGTCCCGCTCCCTTGATGTTATGACCAATTAGCCCTTTTCACCCATTCCCCTAAAAAAAGCCCTCTAGGCCCTATCCCTGAAACAATAGAGTAGTCTCATCACAGCAGTCTCTGGAGGGCCTCCCAACATACCCCTGACTGTCAGAGCCTGGCCATCTGACTCTGCTCCCTTTTATCCTCACAGGCTGGTGGCCATAAGTCTCCCAGGCGAAGGGAAGGCCACATGTGTGTGTGTGCATGCATGTACGTGCACCTATGTGTGTATGTGTGTGTGTGTGTGTGTGTGTACACCTGTGTGAACACGTGTGTGCACATGTGCACTGGGTGCTTACAGAAGCCAGAAGAAGGTGATGCATCCTCTAGAGCTGCATTTCCAGGAGACTTGGAGCCGTCCAGCATGGTTGCTGGGAACTAAACTGAGGTCCAGTATGTACTCCTCGCTGTTGAGCCATCTCTCCCAGCCCCTGTGATGCTGTTTCTTAGATGGAGCAGCAGAGGGAGAGACCATGCCCTCCTTCAGTTCAGTGCTCGGGATCCTTTTATCTCTAGCCTAGATATTCATGCGTGGGGATATTTTGCTCTGCATGTCTGTGTGAATGGGCACCACATGTATGCTGTGCCCCCAGGAGGGACGTTCTGTCTTTGGCCCAGAGATCATGAGGTCTGGGGGAAAGAAGTGCTTCCCCTGGCTTGCCTGCATTCGGTCCCTTCTGCTGAGGGCTCCTGTCCCGTTTTGCCTCCGCTCTTGCCAGCCCTCCCTTTCACAGAACCTATGTTCTTTAACTTACCCCGGGACTGGGGAACTCTGGTTCTCTAGGAATCCTCCAGCTTCAGCTGCCTGCCTGAGAATGCTCAGGCTTCCCCTCAGGCTGAGGGGCTACCAGGTTCGCATTCCGGTGTGCAGTCCGCTGTTGTCGGACTTGACAAATTGTATAAGCCAATCCCATACGTTCCTTTCGTAATAAATACATTTATCTAGTTTGTCCCCCTAGAAACTGCTAACTAACACAGATCCCCTCTCCTTATCTCTAAACAGATTCAGGTTACACATGTATCACTGTACTTCGTGGTCCATCCTTTAGCGTTGCTTCCCTGGGAGGGGTCCAGGGCAGCTCTCTCCCCTCTGGAGACTTCCTTCCCGAGGGGTCATATTGAACTCACACATGGTCTTAGAACGCTGGTAAACAGTGAGGGAACCTAACTCATCCATCACAGTTTCTGAATTGTGGAGTACTTCAGGCCTTCGTAGTCTATTTTAGAAGCTGGTGTCTGCTTCTGTGTAATACCTCTCCTCACTGGAACCCAGGGAAGGTGGTACAGTGTAGTAGTTACGAGTACAGTTTCTGGATCCAGGGCTCTAGACCAATGGCCATCAACCTGTGGTTTGAGACCCCTTTGGAACTAGAAAGACCCTTTCACAGGAGTCACGTATCAGAAACTCTGCCTGGCCGATTTTTACATTGCAATTTGTAACAGTAGCAAAATTACAGTTCCTGAAATAGCAATGAAACCGTATTAGGGTTGGGGGTCACCACAGCATGAAGAGCTCTATTAAAGGGTCGCAGCATAGGAAGGTCGAGGACCACTGCTCTACACAGTTCTCGTGGTATGACCTTGGACCTTTTGTAGACATTCGTCCTATCATCTGTAAAACAGGTTAAAAACAGTGTCTTCTTACTAGGCTTCTATAAGATATGAACTAAAATAATACAAATAAAGTTTTGAACCCAGTGTTTGGTATATAGTAAGGTTTTGCGCACACACACGCACACACACACACACACACACACACACACACACACTATGCTGCTATATCCCTCTAACTATAGATTTCAAGCTCACTTATTCAGAGGCTGTAGACTTGTCTATTTTCATAACAATGGCAGCCGTGATCCTAACCTTTTTAAGGGGTTTGAGTACTATTGTTTAAACATCGAGCCAGGAGATGATTCATAATGTCCAGTTGTGGCGCTTTGGGGATGATACTACTGTAAGTAATGCATACCACCAGTTCAATGGAAGATTCTAAATTAAGAAAGTGATTCCATCGTCTGGACAAGGCCTGTGGTGGGTGACACTCGAGTATGTCAGTTTGCAGTGAGATGCTATGAGTGATGTCACTTTGTAGTGAGATGCTGTGAGTGACGAATTGTGAGCCCTGACATGATGGCTGAGCTTAGGCTCAAGAGAGACGTCACTGTAAGAGCCCAGAAGAGCCGCAGCACACAGCCTTGTTGGCCTCCTGCCTGAGCAGAGCCTGTGGCATGCGGTATAGCCAGGATTTCATAACACGAGTTATGGTTTTCAACATACAGTTAAAAAAAAATTCTGTCTCACCGCCAATTCGGTGTGTTAGATCTGTGAAAACATTACAGCCTTCTGAATTCTTGAGTTGCATACACAGTTTATTTCTCAGATTCAAATGCACGTATGCCAGAAAGCTGACTAGATGTCATTGTGTACTCTAAAGGTACAAGCGATTCTCACTGATCGGTTGTCTGAGTTAATTGCTATTAGCAATTTGCATCAGTGTATCAGAGCTTGATTTTGTTTCCAAAACATCTGTACTTTATATAAACTCCAACTGTTTGCCCACATTTCGATTTTACTGAGAACTGTATGTAATAACTTAATATTTCTTCTAAGTAATTACATTGATTTTCAAACTTCTCTGCCTTAAATTTATGTAATTTTCTGACGAATATAGTGTTGTTGATTTTAAAAACAGAATTGACAAACTCAAATGAGTCCTCAAGCATAGTACACCCACACATGAATGAGTACCAACCACTTCCCAGTTCATGTTCCCCCGAAGCCAGCACTGAGACAGGTGAGGGAGGAGCCTGGAGGGGAGAAGGAGGTTTCTGCAGCCAGAAGAATTCAGAAAGAAACATTTTCTAGTCGAAAGATTTATGTTACCCATTAGCATTCGAATGACTGAAAATTCTTTGGTAAGACAAACTGTGGAAGCCCGTGGTTCTCAAGCCTATTTTGCTTTGTTAAATAGTAGCTCCTAACACCCTTCTGGGAGATGCTTCGGAGAGTTGTAAAGTGATACTTTTAAACTGATGTGGTCTTGAATTGCAGAGTGTTAGTTACTCTGACAGGCTTTGTGTGCTACTTTGTCACAGCCTTTTCCATGGTTCATTACGTTTCTGCTTGAATCATAACCCAGCGCTCGCCTTCACTGTTTATAATTTGCCTTTTTCATTTTCCTAGCACTCTCTTGGACCACATCCCTTTAATGGTGGAAGACCTATATGGTTTCCCTTCAGTATTTGAGGAAGCTCTCCCCTATCCCTTTGTCAGTTAAGAGGTTCTGTTTTCTTTGTTTCATTTGTGTGTTATATTTTTTTTATCTTAAAAACCTCTTGGTGCCTTTTATCAACACACAGTCATTACATGTACTTCGGGGTACAGCGTGGCACTTCGGGACGTGTCCACAGCATACAGTAATCAGGTTTACCCATCGCCTTGGCCATTTGTCATTTCCCTTTGTTGGAAGCACACTCCTCTCTGCCTGTAGTTTAGCCTTGACATCTATTTGTTGATGTTTCCTGGTACAGCTAAGTTTGCTTATTTCGTCGCTCTTCCTGTCTGGTTATTTTATTTTTGAAACACACACATGCACGAACGCACACACGTGTGTGGGCACGCACACACACATATCAATGTGAATGCTCTGTGTACATATATGTATATACTATAATATATATACACATGTATATTATAGTATAATATACACACATATTTATCAATGCAGATTCATTACTTCCACTCACTTTTAAATATAAAAATAGCTTTGATAAGATATAATTTACATTCATGAAATTTACTTGTTTGAACTCATGTGATTTGAGAGGTGAGTTTTTTGTTTTGTTTTGAACATTTCACAATCGTATATCTACTTCCATGGTCCAATTTAAAAATATTTCCATCACCTGAAAATAAACCTATATTCATTTGGCCTCATCCTCCCTGGCTACCTGGATCCAGCAATCACTCACATATTCATTCATATATTCTCTCCTCTTCCTCCTCTCCCCCCACTCCTCCTCCTCCTCCTCCTCCTCCTTCTCCTTCTCCTCCTCTTCCTCCCTCCTCCCCCTCCCTCCCTCCCTCCCTCCCTCCCTCCCTCCTTCCCTCCGTGTTTGTATGTTGTTAGATTTGCCTTTCTTGGATATTTTAACCAACTAGAATGCCTTAGAGTTACTATTGCTGTGATGAAGCACTAGGACCAAAGCAACTTGGAGAGAAAAGGAATTACTTGGCTTCTATATCCTAGTTCATTATCAAAGATCAGCACAGGAATTCACACAGAGCAGGAACCTGGAGGCAGGAGCTGACGCAGAGGCCTTGGAGGGGTGCTGCTTACCGCACTGGTCCTTATGGGTTGCTCAGACTACTTTCTTACAGAACCCAGGCTCACCAGTCCAGGAATGGTTTTGAGTTTATGTTTCATTTCGAGGAAAAGCTTCAAATGAAGCCTCTGCATGTGGGAACTTACTAGGTCATTGTCAGCATCGTTGCTGAAAAGCACGGTCTCTGCAAAATGCTTCTGTTTTTATCAGCAACCCCATCGTTATATTATTTGTGTTATATGTTTGAATATATGTTGTGTTACATATACATTGCATCTTAGATATATTGTAAAATATATGTTGAGTTACATATACATTACATCTTAGGTATATTGTAAAATATATTTGAGTTACATATACATTGCATCTTAGATATATTATAAAATATATGTTATGTTACATATACATTGCATCTTAGGTATATTGTGAAAGTGGACTCTGGAGCTAGTCTGCTGAGCTTTACTGCTGAGTTCTGTCCCCAGGCCCTCCGTAAACACCCCTTTGCTCACCAACTGCATGAATAGTAGAGAACGCAGGGGAATACTGTGAAGCTAGGGACTCAGCAGCATTTATACAGAGCCAGTATGGGAGGTGCCCTGATGGACTCCAGGTTGATATACTGAAAGCTGTTTAGTAGAGGTCGCACATCTGTTTCTGGAGTTCGACCGGAGCAGGCACCCAAAGGCACACAGCGTAGAGCATGGCCAAGGTCAGCTGCAAGTGTAAGATAACTGGTGATGTGTTCAGCTGGCATCCTCTGACTGTGTTTCTGAAAGGTCAGGCCTGAGTCA
This sequence comes from Rattus rattus, assembly GCF_011064425.1. Lineage (NCBI taxonomy): Eukaryota > Metazoa > Chordata > Mammalia > Rodentia > Muridae > Rattus > Rattus rattus. The sequence goes on from NC_046157.1 coordinate 110,344,791, forward strand.
GGGCCTTGTTCTTTTAAGGGGCTCACTCTAATGTATTTAGTGAATAGAAAGTCATTCTAAAAGGAAGCCGGTGATAAACGTCCTGAACCAAGGAACATGGTAGCGGACACAATATGGCGTGATAGAGATCGTGAATGGAGGTAAACTTCAGATGGCCAGAGGGAAGTGAGAACAGAATACCAGCGGTCTGGATCATCACCCGAGGCACTTAATAGGTTTAATAAGACGATATAACCAATGTTCTTAGTTGCTAATTTGGAGGAAACGTTCACATATAAAGAGCAAGGTGTGTCAATGCTAAGAAGGCCTGGAGGCTGTCGATGATGGTGAGATTAAGGGGGCTCTGTCATTCTGTGCTTGAGACTTCCAAATGAAGAGAAAGACGTGAAGTCACCTTCTTTGCCATGACCCATTGTCTGAAGGAAAGGGACCAGGAAGTGTCCCCTGTAGTGGCTAGGGTCACCTGTATGCAGCAGCTGTGCCTGCCCTGCAGGAGTTTGCAGCATCTGCCTGTTCTCTGTGGAGCACTCTTCCTCCTGAGCCTGGAGTCTGAGTCATTTACAGTCATTCAAGCTGGCGGCTCCCAGGTTGTTCAAAGACTGACAGAGCATCCACAGTCCACGTTATCTAAGCTGTCCGTGAAGCTCACCTCTAAGGGCTTAGGGAAAGTTGGGTTTTTGTTATGGTATCCTGAGAGTATAGCTTACTCCACACTGTAAATAGTTGTTAACATAGATCAGGATTTTTTTTCTCAGTTTTAAAATTAGCACACATGATCATTTGATATCATTCTTGAATTTTTTAAGAAAGTGTGTTTTGGGGGGATTTTCTCCTCCCCTTTGGCCTTCTTTTCTCTTTCATGTCATGTATCCTTTTGCAAATCCTTCCTTGGTACCCATTTCTCTCCTTTTTTGTCTCCCTTTTACTCTTTTAAGCCTTTCTCACATTTATAAATGCGAGGAACACACACATACAAACATGCATATATATATGCATGCATGCATACATACATACATAATACATACATACACACATACATCATACATACATACATACATACATACATACATACATCATTATAGGCTAGGATACACATCTGAGAGAGGACTGGGGTTTTGTCTTTCTGAGTTTGGGTTACATTACTTAATATTATTCTCCCGTCCACCCATCTTCCTGCAGATTTCACTTTTGTCTCTGGCTAAATAAATTTACATGCACCACGTTTTCATTAGCCATTCACCGGCTGGTGACTTCTAGGTGAATTCCATCTCCTTGTTATTGTGAGTTGAGCAGCAGTGGACCTGGATGGGCAGGTATCTCAGTGTCAGGATGTGCAGTTCCCTGAGCACATGTCGAGCTGGGTCACATAGCTGGACTTTTGGCTATTTTGTGGGTTCTTCTTCTTTCTTCCACCCTTTCAACCCTCTAACATTAGTCAGGAGAGAAAGAAGGAGAGAGAGACAGGGAGAGGGAGAGGGAGGGAGGGAGGGGGAGAGAGAGAGAGAGAGGAGAGAGAGAGAGAGAGAGAGAGAGAGAGAGAGAGAATGAGAATATGAATGAGCGTGTGTGTGTGTGTGTGTGTGTGTGTGTGTGTGTGTGTGTGTGTGTGGCAAGGTAAGAAATGGGGTAACACTGTTAGAAAGTGTGACCCTGTTGGAGGAGGTGTGGCCTTGTTGGAGTAGGTGTGTCACTGTGGATGAGGGCTTAAGACCCTTACCCTAGCTGCCTGGAAGCCAGTATTCTTCTAGCAGCCTTCAGATGAAGATGTAGAACTCTCAGCTCTTCCCGCCCCATGCCTGCCTGATGCTGCCATGTTCCTGCCTTGATGATACTGGACTGAACCTCTGAACCTGTAAGCCAGCCCCAATTAAATGCTGTCCTTAAAAAACAAGAAATGGGGTGACAATATCATTAGACTACTTACTGCTGATTAGGGGCATCTAGTTCCTTGGGGCAACTTTGATATTCACCATCAGGATATCTAATTTCTTCTTTTTGTCTCTTCCCACACAACTATTAGACAAGCTGCAACCAACAGTGTCCGACCACCAGCCAAGTAACCAGCCACCCCTATCAGGGCTCTCTAGCATTTCTATGTCCTCTGAAAAGTTCCCAGAACTCCAGATGTCACAGGCAGAAACTATCTGCAGCTGGCAACCCTGCACCCCTGCTAGAGCCTGAGGCAAATCACAGTCACCTGCTGTGCAGCAGCTCCACCTTCTCACACCCAAAACTAAATTTATTCCCACCATATTTCTGTGTTTCTTAAAGAAAAAAAAAAATCTCACTACAGGGTTATGTGGTTGTTCTATTTTTAATCTTCCGAGAAGTCTCCACACTGATGGCCATAATGGCTCTCCTCCCACTGGCAAGATCTAAGGCTTCCTCTTTCTTACATCCTTGCCAGCCATGCTGGTGGTCAGTATTTTAAGTAAGTGTGAGTGGTGCAGTAGAAACTTGAATAGTAAAATAGGTAAATATAAAGGATTTACTAGTAAGCCCGCTTAGAAAACGTTAGGTTACATATGGTAGAATTTACATAAAGGAGCACTGCCTCCGTGTGACTGGAAGGCACATAGAATAAAGACCTGACTTGTTAGAAGCTGTAAGAAAGGAAATCCATTCAGTTAGGTTCCATTCCCATGAGAAGAAGAGACGATCCTGACTTACAGCCATTAAGGCCATTCCCACAGAACAAGCCTCTAAGGAGCAAGCTCAAGGTTACAGCCTTCACTGAGTTCTGCTTGGTCTGTCATTAAGTCCCCTGTGCTCTTACTGGGAGAAAAGGTCATTAATTGTGCCAGGTGGGTGAGATGAACCTGGGTAACAGCTATTCACAAAGAACAACACTGGCCTACTTAAGAAATAACCCTTGCGATATCTTTGCTGTGCTGTGTTAATCTCCTGTGTGCCCGAGTGGCCTGTCATGAAGTCTCCTGTTTAGATTGTTAAGTGTAAACCGGGCCTGAGCCCTGAAGGAGAGTTAACCATAGCAGTGTCTCGGGAATGCACAGGCCTAAGGTTGTCTATAAGTTATTGGACTCTTCTGCTCCTGGCCGGCTCCTCTTTGGGCATTAGCCAGAGCTGGGTGTGCCCTGTAGTAAAGAGATTTCTCCTTTACTCTTTCCTTCTCTCTGGGACATCATACTAGTTCTCCAACACCAAGCAGCAGATTGTTGCTTGGGATAAGGGTCCATTTCATTCCTATTAGCAGGTGAACACTCACATCCCGCAGCTCATCTGACAAAGCCCCTAGAGGTGACTCAGCTAGGCAGAGTGCAGGCTGTTGCAAATCCAGTTTAGGCAATGCACAGCATGAGTCCTTATTGGTGCACCTCCGTGTTCACACAATGGATTTGTATCAGTTTGTATCAGTTTTGTTTCTGGTGCCCACCCAGCAGCTGCCTGGAATCTCTGGACTGGATTCCTTTATTCTGGAATCCTATTGTGCCCTGCACCGCTGTGCTTTCTCCGTGGCATTATCTCACGCTGGTGCCAGCCAGGGTTCTATGAAGCTCTGATAAGTGGTTGTAAAGAGTAGAGGGCGTGCTGACAAGGTGGCCCTGCACTGGAGGTGAATACCTGAGAGGCTCCCTGTCCCCAAGCTGCCTGTCTCACCAGAGGGGAGCTGAGTATACTTGCCTCATTCCTAGGTTTCGGATAATTAATTTGGCCCTGAATTAATTTGGTTCCTGAAGTTGATTGATCATCACTAGAGTCATGTAGTTGGGTTTTATGGAAGAGATTCTTATCTTATAAACTAGTTTTGAATTTTGACCACGAGTATATTTTAACTAAAAGTAATTTAAATTCTTTAGCTTTTACATGATTTTTTTATCATAAAATTCCATGAGTCAGTTTTCTTAAAAAACAAAACAAAACAAAACAACAACAACAAAAAAAAACAGTAATCGAGAACTCAACTGCAGGGGGATCTGTTTTAAAGTTTGTGTTAAGAGGCAGGATTGTGACATTGTAGAGATCCTTACCCTCCCCTCTCTCCTTCCTTTCCCCTCCTCCTCTTCCTCATCTGGGGAATTTCTCACTCTACAGCTGACTGCTCTTGCTCCTGTGAGCCTGGCAGAGCTGCCTCCCAGGACTGGGATTGAGGGCATGTGCCACACCTACCTTCTAATGACTTCTAAGACAGGTGGGGCTCTTTAGCTCTTCTTATAGCACTCGGGGAGGCGGCGGTCACATCTTGTTGCATATGTCACTATGCTTGCAGGATTTCTTCCCTGTCAAAGTTTTGTTTTATCGAATAGTGTATTATTTCATTTCTAAGAGTTTTAAGAGATCAGGACTCCTCTTTTTTCCGGCCTTTTTTCTTTAAGAATTTGGAAGGAGGGCTGGAGAGATGGCTCAGCGGTTGAAGAGCACTGACTGCTCTTCCAGAGGTCCTGAGTTCAATTCCCAGCAGCCACATGGTGGCTCACAACCATCTGTAATGAGATCTGATGCCCTCTTCTGGTGTGTCTGAGGACAGCGACAGTGTACTCATATACATTAAATAAATAAATCTTAAGGAAAAAGAAGCATTTGGAAGGAATGTGAACGCAGTAACGAAAACGTGCCGGTAGCTGACTCCTTGTTTTACTCCTTAAGTGGTCATGAAAATTGATCTTTACACAGTAGCAATTACTGTGGTTATTTGACACAAGCACTTGGGAAAACATAGTGTGACTGGGCTAGGAAGATACTTGAGAAAGCGTTTACAAGGTGAGACCTTTATCCCCTGCCGGAATATGGCAGGGTGTCGATCCTCAGTGTCAGAATACTGCACCGTGCTTTCTAAAATGTCCTCCACTTCTTTTCTGCCAGGACGGCGTGATGAACCTTGTTTAGCCATTGCACACGCACACACTCACCACCTCCTGGTCTCTGAAGCAGCACTCGTGTGTGACACTCAGGTGTAACATACTGATGACATATGTTAACTCCGGGGAAAGTGAGCGGAGATGGGGGAGGTGCTAGTCTGCACGGCATGTTGGTTCCCGCATTTATTTTTCTCTCTCTGTTATAACTCCTCAACACCAAAGTCCACACAGCTCTGTACTATATGGAAGATACATAGGCTGCGGGGAAAACACACAATGTAGGCTTTTGATGGTTTTCCTTTATATGGAAAAAAAAAAGTTAGAGGAAAAAGTAAAGCTGCTCTAACCCAATCCAAACCAGAACCAGAATTGAATGAAACTTCACACTCTTACAGAAAAATTCCCAGCCTGGTTCAGAAAAGTCACCTGGCATTGAGAGAGAGAGAGAGAGAGAGAGAGAGAGAGAGAGAGAGAGAGAGAGAGAGAGAGAGAGAGATCTTTAAGTTTTCTGAAAGTATAACAAAAATATTGAAAGATTTTCTTGACATGTTAAACCATGGCTGAAGTCTCAGGGTTTGTCCTCACTGTCAAGGGTTTTAACTACCACAGTTCCACCTTGTGGTGACAGAGGACAAGGCTTTCTGGTGTTGGGTTGACCCTGCACTTGAAAGTTGGAAGAAGAAACCTTCTCCCACAGTTGAGTCCACTGAGATGTGACTTAGAATTCTTCATAACAGGGAACATGGGGTGTTGATAATATTCTTTCACAAGCCTTAAAGAAATAATAATGATAATTTGTTAATTCATAAGTCAGGTAACTTCCTGAGAATATTTTTAAGCTCGCCCCCTTTTTGTATTTTAAAAAGACCATTTTTCTTATCAGCCATTTGTATACCAATATTAGTACTTATTTTTTTTAAATATTTTTTGGAAAAGGATTCAAAGGGGCTGCTGTAGGAGAACCGGTCGTCCCATTTTTCATGTATTTATGTGAGCTAAAAAGGAACCAAAGCATTTTAATTGATACTTTTTACTAGTTAGGTCAAGGCAGTGAAGAGCTCTTTTATCATCCCTGCCTTTTAGAAGATCGCCGATGTGTTTGAGAGTTCTGTGTCCTTTAAGAGAGGACTGTGGATCCTTTATTTCACTGACCGTTGCTTCTGGGACTGAAGGTCCATTCTAGCTTGTTTTTTCCTGAGGGCCCCTTTCTCCGCAGACAGATTGGGCCGCCGGCTTTTGTGAGTTGGCTTCACAGAAGATCACAGTTTAAATGGTAGTAAGGAGGGGTGGTGTAGGGAGGAATACCTCTCAGCCATGGTTAGTTGGAACAACCATTGTAACAAAAGACTAAGGAGAAGTAGGATGAATGCTTTAACACATTCCACAAACATAACGCACATTGAGAGCCATCTGGGAGTGAGCCGATCTGGGCAAGAGCTCCAATTCCAGCTTATCTAGATATTCAAGAGAAGGGCACATTTTTAAAATGACAGGACAAACATAAACCATGGAGTCTCCAGGGGTGGGAGCTCAGGAACAGTAACTGAAGGGCAGAGAGAGACTAGTCATTGAAGCTTGTTCTTGTTTACCCTCTGGTTACCATCTACAGTAGGAGCAGATGTCTTCTCTCTGATAGAATCGGGAAGGAGGAGGGTACTTCTATCTTAAACCTCCATGTTCCTCTTTTAGGATTTAAATTAAGGGAGGCTGAAACTGATCATGATTCTGTCTCTCACGGATTGTCCTTTGCTCACCGCCCCATATATTTGTGGATCATCATTTTCTGGCTCCTGAATTTTGCTTAATGCTCTTCAGAGCTTCTTAATATGGTGTATGAAGCTGCTGGTCTCCCAGCCCCAATCCCCACCATACCGTGACCTCACATGTCTTTAAATGGCCTCTTTGCCATGTCCCCTCCACTTGCTCTTCCAGACCTGACGTACTGCCATCTTCTTTGCCAAGTTCCTAGAGCTGGCACAGGATGGAGCTCTCTCGCCCCTTAGCATATGAGTCTATCCATTTGATGCTGGAATGTCTTCCCAGTCTGCCCTCTCAGGTTGTCGACAGCAGCAGACAGCACTCTCTTATATGCATCTCCGTCTTTAGGATGCTTTAGCCTGTGGTTCCAGTCCAGTAAATACTTCTCGAACTTAACCACTGCCACACGTATGCCATGATGATTCATATTGATGGTCTGGTGATTGGATTGAGATATACGTAGGCTATTAGTCAATGGGTGTATCCGTTACGGCAGCTCCAGAAACACACACACACACACACACACACACACACACACACACAAAAAAGGAAAGACCCGCAGCTCCAGAAACACACACACACACACACACACACACACACACACACACACACACACACACACACAGGAAAGACCCGCTCCGATTGTGGGCAACCCATTCCAAAAGGCTGGCGCCCATCCATGGCTCCCCTCGCTGGATTAGGTGTTCTCCCTCTGCTTCCTGGCTTCCAGGATGAGAGCCGCTCAGCTGTGCTACACCCTCTGTGCCGTGACAGACTGCATCCCTCAGAGGCCATAAGTAACAATAACTCTTAGCTCCTTCAGCCTGCTTTTCTTGGGTATTAGTCCCAGCCACACAAGAGTTGACATGAATGATGAAATTCAGGATTCTTGCAGAGTTTTTCTAGATTAACAAGAACTAATGCGATGTCCAATTTCTGAAAAAGATGGTTTTGAAATCTGAGTAAGCAGGTATGTGAAGATCCTTCTCTCCACAGCTGGATTTGAGGTGTAGCTCAGGTAAATTTAACAAATCAGAGAGAGCTGTTGCGAGCTGGCTTTATTATTATTATTATTATTATTATTATTATTATTATTATTATTATTATTATTATCAGTTAATCCCCGTGGGTAGCATGGATCTGGCATATTTACCCATGTTCATTCCTGGGTCACCTTAAGCGCCTCTGTTAGTTTTTCCTTCCATAGGGCAGTCTCCTGAGGTCGAGGTCAGCGCTCACTGCAGGTGCATGATAGGTGCCAAGCAGTGCACACTCTTTTGAAAGCGCTGGAAGTCAGAGGGGGCCTAGGAATCACCTTTAATCCCAGCACTCGGGAGGCAGAAGCAGGCAGATAGGTCTCTATGAGTTCAAGGCTAGCCCTATCTACATAGCGAGTTCCAGGACAGCCAGGGCTACATAGTGAAACCCTGTCTCAAAAACACAACAACAGAGAGAAAGAGACAGACGGACAGACAGCACAAGCACTGGAGAATTCGAGGAAGACTGTGTGGCACAGAAGAAAGGCTGTCTCAGTCTTCGGGGTGCATCACTTAACCCTAGGGCGTCTCGATGCTCTCACGTTGCTCATCCTTTCCTTCACTCTTGTTGATTCAGACTTTTTTTTTTTTTTTTTTGCCTCACAGGAAAAAAGTAAGGGGACTGCATTTAATTTTAGATGGAAAGCAGAAAGAAGAAGAAGAGGAGGAGGGAGAAGGGAGGGGGAAGAGGGGAGGAGAAAAGGAGGAGGGGATGAGGAGGGGGGGAAGGAGAGGGAAGAGGAGGAAGAAGAGGAGGGGGGAGAAGAAGAAGGAGGGGGAGAAGAAGGAGGGGGATGCAGACGAGGAGGGGGAGGAGGAGTAGTTAAAGTAGCCGGAGTAGTTAAAGTAGCCGTCTGTGAAGTGCAGTTAGCAGGCCAAGTGTCTATGACTCAGAGTTTGGACAAAGTAAAACAGTTAAGCCCTCTGTCTTGGCTTAACTATTTACTTCCCTGGCTTACCTTAACTGTCCAGTTGATCAGAGCCCGGAGATTAATCCCTTATCCCCCATTACCACCTCTTCTCTTCATGGTGTGGATTTAAAGCATTTTAGAAGGCACTGTATGTGTGTGTGTGTGTGTGTGTGTGTGTGTGTGTGTGTGTGTACACGGATGTTTGTGCAACAGTGTGTGTGTGTACATGGGTGTTTGTGCAACAGTGTGTGTGTGTGTACACGGGTGTTTATGCAGCAGTGTGTGTGTGTATGTGTGTGTGTACACGGGTGTTTATGCAGCAGTGTGTGTGTGTACACGGGTGTTTGTGCAACAGTGTGTGTGTACACGAGTGTTTGTGCAGCTGTGTGTGTGTGTACACGGGTGTTTGTGCAACAGTGTGTGTGTGTACACGGGTGTTTGTGCAACAGTGTGTGTGTGTACACGAGTGTTTGTGCAGCAGTGTGTGTGTGTGTGTACACGGGTGTTTGTGCAGCAGTGTGTGTGTGTGTGTGTGTGTGTGTGTGTACACGGGTGTTTGTGCACAGTGTGCCTGTGACTCCAGAGGATAGCTTTCAGGAATCCATTCTCTCTGTTGCCATTTTGTAATGACAGTGGAATGTGCTTCTCTGAGATGGGGAGCACAGGGGTAAGGCTACCTCTGCTCTGGGTGCTGAGGTGAGGACCCAGGATTCACACGTATGAGGCTCTATGCTGAGCTTCACCCACCGTCTCAGGGTCCAAGGGCCTGGTTTGTAAGACAATAGGCGGTAACATGGAGCCGCCATTGGTGGCAGCCTTACAAACCTTACTCGGATTTTTTTCTCTCCTAAAATTTTTTAGAAAATTATGTTCCCAGACTTAAAAGTAACCCCCTGTTTTATACATTTTGCTTTAAATTAGCAAGTCATTAATTTAATAAAATAGTAATCCTGTCCTGAGACCATAGAATGTTTGTTCTCTACTCGGAACTCCAGGTTTCCCTTTGTGTGCGTCCATTTCCCCGAGGAAACAGTGAAGGCCTGCATAGCTTTGGGGTGGGGGTGGGGGGCTTCAAGGCCATGGGGTCAGAGTGAGAAGCAAAATTAAAATACAGGTTCCAAATTCTTGTTCTTCTTCTTGATTACTTTCTTCTTTCCCCAGTTTGGTTTTGTGTGGTTCAATATTTTCCTTTTGAAGCATGATCAATGCTTTTTAAGGTTTATTTATTATATATGAGCACATTGTAGCTGTCTTCAGACACATCAGAAGAGGGCATCAGATCCCATTACAGATGGTTGTGAGCCACCCTGTGGTTGCTGGGAACTCAGGACCTCTGGAAGAGCAGTCGGTGCTCTTAACCACAGAGCCATCTCTCCAGCCTGATCAAAAAGTTTTTTTTTTTTTGTTTTGTTTTGTTTTTTTTTTTAATTGTAGCATAAATGGCATTTGATTCTAAGAAGTTTTCTGGTGAGGAGCACTGGGTGCAATCTCCTAGCACGGCAAGTTGTGAAATTGCCTTTCTATGAGATCAGTGTTCCGAATCACACCCCAGCTACAGTGTCCTGGAGGGAGGGTGGCAGGAAGTGGAATGTGGGGTGTGGGAGGACTCTGTCCGGCAGGATCCAGCTGGAGGCCCCACCCTGAGAAGCATGTTTACCACTGTCCCGGGGCAAGCATGTCAGATCCACACCACACGTTCAGTTATTTTGAGATTGGAGGCCAGTAGTTGAGCATCACTAGCTGTGTGGTGTTACTGTGTTACTGGGCTTTCTGGTGGTCCTGGTCAGGCTCCCTTACAGTAAGGCTGCTTCCTGGCTGCACTGCAGACACAGGGAAATATTCAGGGTTAGATGCACAGTGGGCCTACCAAGCACCGAGTAGGTCATACAGACTGAGAATTTTTATAGGGTTCTAGTATGCAATCACATAATTACATAGTGCTTTCATTCTATTAGGACACACATATGTGCCTGTGTGTGTCATGTGTGTGCCCGAAAACGTCATTAATGTGTGTGTGTGTGTGTGTTATATGGTAATGTGTGTATATCATGTATGTGTCGTGTATATTGCATGTATATCCTGAAAAGGCCCTTGAAAAGTGTTTCACCTCTGAATTATAATTAAAACTCTGAGGCCATTGTCAATTGAAGATTGTCAATCAAAGATAACTTGAGGTAAATACTTTCACAGAGCAGTAATACTTTCATAACTGCTTTGGGTAATTACACATTTTATAAATGAACATTACCTAAAATTATCTTTCAAATCACATTTTCCTGCCAAAGAGAAACTATTTTAAAACTTTCTTTTACTGTGGCGTAATGCGTGACTATTCCAGTGCTATCCCGTGGGAATTGGGAAGTCAAAACTAAAACTTGAGTTTGAGAAGATGGAGAACCAGGTTACAGTAATTCACTTTTGCCACGTCCAGCAGTTCCCTAGAGCTGCAGCCTTCGAGCCTATGTGTTGTCTGTGTCTGTTAGTTTGTACCAAATGTATACGTGAGTGTTCAGAGACCTTGTGACTGGCAAAAAGGGTCTAGACTGGGCCTAGAAACAAGTAAATTTAGTGGGACTCCTAGGGAAATTTCTTCATTAGTCTGACCAAGCGAGCTCAGTCAGTCAACAGGTTCTCTAGGGCAGGAGCCAGGATTAAAAAGAAAAAAAAACATCTAGACAACATTGTAGCATGACCCCAGCCAGTTCTGAGGCTGAGGTGGGTTCATTTTTTCCTAGTCTGCTTTTATACCATTATAATTACACTCAAGTAATAAGGTCAGTTCTAGGTTAAGAGAACAAGCAAGACAGTAAACACATAGTTAAGGAACATCAAGGCAATAAATAAAGTCCCATGATCATGTTTCTAAGGGCTCATCAGGATGACCAAGATACCTGAGCCTTCTTCCCTGTCCTAGCCCAAAGTCATATTCTTGCCTGAAGCCTACTTCTTTGTTCCAGCCTAAAATCAGATTCCTGCCTGAGTTAACTTCCCATTCCTGGCCCAAAGTTCTATTCCTGCCTGGAGTAGTCCTATTTCCTTGTCCTGACCCAATGTCAGTTTCCTGCCAAGCAGCCCCAAAAGCTCTCCACATTAGTCCCATATTTTTAACACTAAGAAAATAATTTGCAGTGGGGTAGGAGTGTGGCTTGGTGATAGATTTCTTGACAAGCATATTAGGCCCTGGGTTTTATTCACACACAGTTTGGGGAGTAAAGGCATACCAAGCTAAAGGCTTGCTTCAGTTTGTCATTAGGTTTTTCTTGTACAGTTTTGACCCCAGGCTTCTATCACTTTAGTACTTCATGCTGTGTGTTTGCTTGACATTTAGAAGTCCAATGGCACGTGGTTCATACTTAAGAATTTGGAGAATTTACTGCAGACACGGACAAGTGCAGGGATTGTGCCCTGGGTAAAGGAGGTGGGGTTCTGGTTCTTGAACCTTCTAGAGCAATGGTTCTCAAGTTTCCTAATGCTGTGACCTTTAAATACAGTTGCCTGTATTGTGCTGACCACCAACCCTAAGATTATGTCATTGCTACTTCATAACTGTAATTTTGCTCCAGTTATGAATTGTAACATAAATATCTGATATGCAGCATATCTGACAGGTGACCCCTGTGAAAGGGTCGTCACACACACACACACACACACACACACACACCCAGAGGGGTCACAGCCAGTGGATTGAGAACCATAGTTGTACACCTTTTCTTTGGTTCCTTTCCTGTGTGCATCTCAACGTAATACAGTTCAGACTTGCAGTAAGGTTAAAAAAAAAAATGTGGGAGTGTCTCTGCCCCTGTGGATCGGCCATCTTTCTGGCCTGCAGTGACGTTTGTCTGTGTGGCACAGATCTTGTAGTGGGTAACTTACTGCTGCACTGTCCCCGTGGTGCAGACTGGGTAGGGTCTTCCAAGAGCCTTTACTATCTCTAGTTCTACAACCATGGGCTCAGGTCAGGTGAGGGGACACAGGGAGCTGTCAGAGGCTGAATACCAACCTCACGTCAGTGTTATTTACATTCTCCATCGCAAAGATTAATTTGTGAAAAAGATTTGGATAGAGGCTTCCTAATTTTTAATTTTTAAGAGTATTTACAGCAGATAGAGCTCACAGGAAGTTGTAGAAATAGTCCATAGAATTCCGGGTACTGTTACCCCTGCTTTCATTGATGGGTTTTTACATAGTGCCTCTTGGATCTGTTATGTGGTAGATACTTGAAGACCAGCTGGCAGTAAAAGTACGACTCAGTGTTAAGGGGGCCCTCATTGTGTCAGGGATAAAAATCGTAGGCCTATCCTATTGCAGTCCAGGATAATATTCAGATGGGGTTGTTAAAAAGTTAGTGGTCCTTGTCATCTATATGGATTGTCACCCTGAAAACCCTCTCTTTAGGTTTTAAATTTACAACTGTTTTTGAGTAATGAGAGGATAGAACTGAAAAGAGGGTGCACAGGTGAACACCGCGTGAAGCACTGTCTGTCAGTAACCCTGCCCGGTCAATCCTGAGCCGCGGGAGTAAAGATGGCCGCTTTTCTGCCCTAGGTTCGCAAGCACGTGAACGATCTCTACGAGGATCTGCGGGACGGGCACAATTTGATCTCCCTCCTGGAGGTTCTGTCCGGAGACACCTTGGTAAGTGCGAGGTTTCCTCGTTTGTTTTGCGGAGCGTATAATTCCGTAGACACGAGAGCAGGGCGTCTGCAGCTCAGATGTTAGGTTACTGCAGCATTTGCTCTTCGAACTCCGAGCTCAGCCAGAAGAAAAGGGTCCGTTCTGTTCAGTTGCTTCTGCATCTCTCTTCATGTGACATGAACGGGGACCTGAACATACCCGCTTTCGTGACAGGCTCTATAATTAACATACTATTTTTCTTTCTGCTTTTTTTTTTTTTTTTTAACATTTTGTTGTTTCGCTTTTGACTTAAAGTCAGTCAGATGCGAGTGTAACCGCACACGGAAACACTCGTGCGTATCAAGGGAGCGTCCTTCCTGAGAGCTGGGCTAGGCCAGGCATCGCCTCCCTCCCTGTGACCATTGCTCCCTTGCTCGGTGACCTCTTCTCCCTCACTATGTTCCGCTCATGCTCTTGTTTTCATTCCCGGTCTGTCTGTCTGTCTCCTCGCTGTCCTGTCTTCTGTCTGTTATATTCATTAGCCGAGGGAGCGAGACTTTTTGAAGACCTTACGGTTGGTGAGTGCATCAGCAGCATGCGAGTGTGAGCGGCATGAGGAGGTGGAGGATGAGGACAAGGGGGTAGGTGTCGCCCCCGTAACGCACTAACCTAGCAGGCCGTGTGCGGTGTGTGCGGTGCTAACCCGGCAGGCCAGTAACTCACCACCCAACCCCAGACAGGGTGAGCGACGCCTCCGTTCACAAACTGGATGGAGGGAATGTTTCTCTCTTGAGATTTACCTTCAGAGCTGAAATGACCGACATGTTTATACCTTACGGTGCCCCGCTACTTTAGAGTTTTTCCACTCCGTATACATTAGGATCCTGATAACTAGTACACTAATTTTTATGCTCATTCGGTCCCTTCTGGAATCGACATTTCCAACATGACTATTTATTGCTCCTTTTTGGGGAGAGGGAGGCATAGGTGTTCACAGTTTTCCTTTAAGTCAAACTTATTGGCATAGGTGGCGTAGAAGGGGACAAGACCTTTGTCTTGTATCCCATAGAATCCACAGGGGACTAACGGACACTTAGCTGACACAGGTCAGCCACCTTTGCAGAGACAGATGAGCTTTTCTGGCCGTCTGACACCCCCCCCCCGATTTCCTTGGGAATTTGTGCTTTTACAGATCCAACTGGTCAATTCTCAGCATCCTCTCTACCCTGATGCCAAACTTCCTTTTCCCTTTTACGGTTTGCCATCTTTTTATGTTGCCACCTTAGATGTCAACAGCTCCTGGTTAAGAGGGAGGGGGTCAGTTTCTTCTGCCATTTTTGCTCTTAGACTGTTTCATGGGGGAAATCCCAGCCATATTCTCTGTTTCTTTGTTAAGCTTTTTTTTTTTCAGCCCAGTTCCTTTTTCCCTTCTGCTAATGTGTGCCAGGGGAAACGGCAAGAGAGAAAATGACTAAGATCTGACACTTTTCCCAGACTAGGAAAGCAGTCACATCCAACGTAACACAAAAGTTACACAGTCCTTTGTCCTGTGTTACATCCAGCTTCGTCCGAAGGCTGGATGCAATGAATACAGAGGAAACATTGTTGCGTAGTGTGGACCACCTTTTCCTCTCCTCTGTCACTGCTAAATAACTTGTCTTTCCCCTTAGTGTTGTTTTTTTAATGTACTAATTGCATGTTGTTTTACCTCATTTTCATAAATCCATAAATGCAATTAGAAAACCTGTCTTGCCGATAGTTTATATTAAAAGTAAAATGGAGAATTATGGTTACCTTTGCAGATTCATAGCTAAGCACATCTTGGCCATGATTGTTCTGTTAGCAAGCACTAATAGTCTCTAAGCTCTGTGGCTCTCCTCTTGTTTAAATGAAGCATCTGGAATAAATCGTATACTTAAAATATACTGAGAAAAGGTCCCTCATTCAGTCCCAGATAGTAGAGAAGAATTAAAAGCCTCTTTAAAAGAAAAATTGTTGTGCCTACCTAACAAACAGCTTAAAAATATTAAGATGAGCAGAAAAATATATTGAAATTAGCATGGTCAGTGGCATTAGGAACTGTAATATTTTCACACTTTCCATCTTCTACCCTCAGCCCCGAGAGAAGGGTCGGATGCGCTTTCACAGGCTACAGAATGTACAGATTGCACTCGACTATTTGAAAAGACGCCAGGTATGACATTTTTCAGACTCTAGCTTGGAATGATTAAATGAATCTGTCTAGGAACAACTCAGGGAATGTAAAGGGTTAACTGGGTCTGAACCATGGTAATTATTGTGCACCATTAGTGAAGCGAATATTTAACAGTGTTTTTGAAAGACTGTTGCTGAGAAAAGGAAGTAGTCTTAGGTGTGAGCTCAGAAGGAGGGACTAAGCGTCACTGGCAGCATTGGGATGCACCTCCCTAAGCCAGTAGACATTTGAATGGCAACCATGTATCACAATGCTGCTGTGGCTCCCAGTAGGGGCTGAGGCAACACTTGATGTGAACGTGTATTAGAATGTTTTTATAGTTCACACCCTCCTTCTAGAAACTGTGCTAGCCGGGTTCTTACTCCTGACACAACAGTCTTCTGTTTATTATAAGCAGTTAACCGGCTGGGACTGCTTTGTGGAGCTTTCACGCTGTGTAAAAAAGACATAAAGAACAGAACTCACCCCTTGTGGTTCTAGAGACTGAGAACTGGAGATCAAGACAGTAGCCCTTAGGATCTGGCAAGGGCGGCCTGCGTTCTCACATGACAAAGGACAGGGCTGGCAAAGTAGCTCCCTTGCTCCATCATGCACCCCGAAATAAGAAACAGGAATGTCCAGCGTAATAATCTTGGTATTCACGTCAGTGAGGGTGCGAGATCACACTTACTTACCTGAGACGCCGAAGCTCGACACACAGTTGATGGGCTTCGGTTCTGAGGACCACACGGATCTTTGATGTTGACTCAGCTTCTAGAAGCTCAGTGATTTAAATAACCCGTGACAGAAGTACATATGGTAGAGAATGAAAACCCTCTGTGGTAGGGCTGCAAGTTGTTGAACTTGGGTTCATTTTCTGCTCGACTAAAAGAGTAAAATAATTTTACTTCAAAAGAAAATTTCTCCCCTAATTTTACGGTCATAAATATTTACCCAGGTGCCATCATTATTTTTGACAAGTGGTCACTTTCAGTACTAGAAGAGAGAACCCCAGCAGTACCCAGTCTGTGTTTAGATGTGTTTAGAGTCTGTGTTTTTTTGTATCATTTAGCGTTTCCTTTGCAGGTGACGGGAACCCGGGACTGGTTTACAGTGATCACTGTTTCTCTCTCTTTCCCGTGCAAACAGGTGAAGTTAGTGAATATTAGGAATGATGACATAACAGATGGGAATCCTAAGCTGACGTTGGGGTTGATATGGACAATAATTCTGCACTTCCAGGTGAGTCCAGCTTATCGTCATTGCTGTCGCTGCGTCTTGGGTTTCAGGTGGCCTGTGAGAAGGTGTTTGACATCCTCTGAATGAAAACGAATTTCAGGCTAGTTTCTTAACAGTACCTCAGTTATTGTAAAAAGTCTGTGAGGCTGCTGCCTTGTCTCCTGGTCTCTGGGGGCTTCTGTGTTTTCTAAGACCTTCTGTTGCAGTCTTAGAGTTGAGAGGCAGAGCCTTCTCTTCCCTAAGTGCAAACATGCTGCTTCTGTTCTCTGGACAGTATCACTTGTTTTTAGGCATTTAAAGGTTTTATGACTCAAAATCCTTATTTAAAGTAATTTTATCCTTATTGTAAATAAATTATTTAAATTTCCTTTGGTGGACACTAGATGGCAGTAGGTGTATTCTAAAGAGCCAGATTAGAAGACCAGTACCATAAACAGCTGTGCCTAAGGGGCAGTGACTGCCTTTCAGAGCTGTAATTTGATTCGTGGTGACTCCCCTCTGTAACTTGCTTTAATTTGTTAACTGCTCATAGTCTCACAGAATTTCGTCAGGCCCTCAGTAGTAGTGGGCAGTCAGATCCTGAAGGAAGGAAATAAACAGCTTACTATCAGAAAGGAAGCGGGGATTTAAATTAAATATTTTTTTTTCCTTTTTAAAGGCGGCAGGGAGAGTAAAACTTACTAAACTCATACTGGAAAACACAGGAGTTTGTTTGGGGACAGGATCTGAGCGATATGAAAAGGTCTAGAGAGGAAGAATCCTAGGAGGGGTGGCTTAGGATCCCCAGGGCCTCACAGGCAACTGGAGAGTCCCAGCAGTAGGGAACGGGGCGAGCGGGGTAAGTGGAGGCACCGTGTTGAGCGGCCTGCCTATTGGACTGGTAATGAAGGTGTCCAGTCAACTGGGCTGCTGACGTCAGGGCAAGCCAAGACTCCACAGGAGTAAAGGCCCCACCCTGAGAAGAGCTAAGAGACCACAGCATTAAACCCAGGCATGTAGGACTTGCTTGTGGGACCCAGCAGGCTGTATTACCAGAATCCTGAAATCTAAGTAGAAATGATCCAGAAATTATTTCCATGTAGACTGCTTAGCATCAGTGGACTACGGCCAGAGCTTTTAAAATTAGGGTTGAAACTACAAGGGCCACCACTGAGAGAGTCTGAGGCCCCTCACTGGAGGGGGCTGGCTACTTCCTCACTGGGTTGTGTCTGAAGTTTAAGTGGAGATCACTAGGGGTCATTTAAAGGACTTCAGGGGAGGGAAACAGGATTTTATTCTTTGAGGTTTTTATTCTTTCTGGTGATGGCCACTCTACGCTTAAGGGGGGGAAGTATTTAAATAAATAAACAAACCAACAAATAAATAAATAGAACCTGATGGGCTAGTGAGATGACTCAGTGGGCAATGGCTTTTCTTGACAAATCTGAAGATTTGACTTTGCACCCTGGAGCCTGCATGGTAGAAAAAAATGACTTTAAGAAGTGGTCCCCTGGAGGTTGGGGATTTAGCTCAGTGGTAGAGTGCTTGCCTAGCAAGCGCAAGGCCCTGGGTTTGGTCCCCAGCTCTGGGGAAAAAAAAAAAAAAAAAGAAGTGGTCCCCTGACCTCCCCTGTACATGTGTTCCACCCTCTGATCGATAAAATGATAATTTTTAAATTGATAATTCTCTGTCAAAGAGATGGAAATGATGCAGTCATGGCGGTGGAGGGTGGTTTCAAGAAACTGAAATGATTTCAGAGGGGAGGGATATAGGCCAGGCGGGGATAAAAATTATATCTGAGAGGTGATATTTGGAAAAAGAGAGAAACTTGGCCACGGGGTATAGAAAGTGGAGAAGAAGGTGCAGGTTGAAGTCTAAGAAAACACAGCGTGAGATCTGGGGTGGTGGTGAGCAGAAGGCGTTCGACCGTCCGGATGGGTTAGAAGGGTTAGCGAGCTGCCCCATTCTGCTGAGCAGAACATCCCTGAGATGTCAGAGGTGCAGGGGATTACCAGCATAGAAGTGTCTGCAGTTCTGTCGGAGAGAAAGGGTCCTCAGAAGACTCGGGGTGGGGCAGGAGCAAGTCTTGCTGTGGGAACAGAAGGGGGATATTCAGAGAGGTGTGTAAGGCAGCGAGAAGAGGAATGGATGAAACCGCAGAAGAAGAATGGAAGTGGTCTCAAATGCCTCCGGAGACGGGAGGAAACGGTGCCCAGCTTCTTACCTCAGAAAGAAGGAAATAGCAGATGGGAATGGCTACTTACCTCAGAAAGAAGGGAGTGACGGATGGGAATACCCGTAGACGGGGATTAGAAGTAGTGCAAGTAGAGTATACATTTGAGGAGTGCTAAGGTAAAGGGTCCCTTAAGAATGACGCGTTAGGTCAGCCACTGCTTGGGTCTCTACATCAGGGATTAGAGGCAGGAGGATTGAGAGTTTGAATATGGTATTTTGGGTAAAACATAAATGAAAGGAAGCATTTCCTAGTGCTGTGCTGCTGGTTGAGGAGCAGAACTCCTGGCTGTACCCAGAGTGACACAGCCTTCAGTTCCTCTATTCATTGTATACATAAGGCAGTTTTCTTCAGGAGAACAAGCGGTGGGTCTTTAAAAAAACCGCGTCTGAGCATCAAAAATTGGAACTGTCTTTCAGCCTGACATTCAGAAGGTCGGCATTACGTTCCCGATGGTCTCCAGTCAAAAGCCACTGTCTGTGAGATGGTGATGACGTGTGCCGTGCCTTCTGTTAAAGGGTTATTTGGAGTTAACTGTAACCAAGGGGGGCGGGGCGCATCCGTCGGCAACGGAAATACAATCCTAAGTGTCTGAGGCAGAGTTTAGTCTGTGCCAGGCCCGGCAGGGCATTGGAGGGAAGGCTGTAAAAGTACCAGTTACCGGGCAGATGCGAAAGCTAAGCCATTTCTGGAAGGGAACAGGGCGTGTGACCTAACCGTGGACAGTTGCTTAGTTTGGCAGGGCCAGAGGGAAGGGTGGAGGGTGTGCCAATCCCAGCCTGCTTCTCCACCCTGGCAGCATACACAGCAGCCATTCAACGTTTAAACGATGTCGCGTTGTCTTGGCCGACGTTGAAAACTTAAGAACAAACCCAAGACTTTTTCCCCCTAGCCTTCGTCTGGGATATATCACTGGATAACGTTTGATTTTCTTTATAAATAATTAAGAAAACCCTTACAGTGTTACAGCCTTCTGCAACATCAGGAGGTCAGCTTGACTGGACAGCCCCTCCTCCTTAGTAAAACATGTTGAGTTCCTTTTCTGGTTGAGGAAGACTACCTCAGGAAGGGCAGTTACTGACTTGCCAGCTGACTTTGGCTTGTGGGACAATGTCTTCCTTGTCACGCTGATTTTCTTTGCACCGTGTCTGTGACTCAGGGTTAGGAATACGCACAGCTCAGAGTATCCTCATTCATACTGATTTCTTAATTTCCCACCCTGACCCTGCTAAAGCTGTTTAATATTTAACCCAAGTGCAATTGCCGAGCATAAAGTTTAACTGCCCTAAAGTGTGCAGAGCGTGCAGGCACTTCCTTCAGCCAAGTACTCCACCTTTAAATCCCTTCACGTAGTTCTCTGGTCATGTGGCAGTCCTAGTGAGCAGATAATCAGAGATTTATTATTTGAACGCTATTTTAAACCATATTAAAAAGACTGGCTCTAGACTTGATTAAAGGTGTTTTTAGCTTTCAGTATTTAATCTTCTCTTCATCCAATTGTTGAATCTTATCTTTAGGCTACTTTTTTCTGAATTAGTCTTCACACCAGAGACCCGTAAGCTTTTCGTTTATTTGTCCGTAGGCCCTGAAATTAGTTGGCGTTTCCAGGGGAGGCTCCCCGAACTTGAGTTCGAAAGGCACTTTGAGACTTGAAGGGCACTTTGCTAATAAAGTCTCCTGGCTGTGTTTACTTTCTGTTCGCTTAGCTTCAGAGGTTAATGCAGATGGTGACAGTGTGTGTGTGTGTGTGTGTGTGTGTGTGTGTGTGTGTGTGTGTGTGTGTGTGTGTGTGTTCGCGTTTCAGAAGGCACTGTGTTAACTCGAGAGCCCTGGTCTCCAGGATTTGCTGTGCAAGTTCACTGGTGTCTGAACTGACTGAGCAGTAGTCATGTTTGTCTGAGAGGACTGGTGGCCAGGAACGAGCCACGGTCAGTGCCTAATAAGACACAGGACCAGCTGGCAGGGAGCCACAGCAGTTCTTGCAAGTGGTTTTCTCATAAGCAACATGGCTTCAGGCTGAAGAGGATGGTCACGCAGTCTGCTAGGAATTCCAGATCAGAGCGGAGTCTCGGGACTTGGCGGAGCGGGTCCTGGAAGCCCCGGATTTTGAAATGAGTGAGTTCGTGGAGCCGTGAGTGCCCGTGAATCAAATGGGGAATGTCTGTGGCTGCGTGAGGGCTGAGAAAGAAGAGCAGTATTTCGATCCTGCCAAAAGTCCCTTGAGTCCTGAAAAATACTCTCAGGGAAGAAAGTATTTCAGAAGAAAACCACGCCAGAAAGTTGAGGGTGACACCGAGCCAGTGCGACAAAGCGGAGAAAGAGAAGGCAAGAAGGGTGTTGGTCAGCCTGCGGGGGGACAGCCAGCTGTGGCCTCCGGAGAACTGGTGTGGGAGCGCCCTGCTGCAAGCCCCACTCCGGAAGATGGTGTGCAGCTGGGGAAGACAGCCACAGACCATGGTGAACAGAAACCTCTGCCCAGTGTTGGGAACAGCTGCCCCTACCTAGTGGCCGTTTCCTCTGCTCATGGGAGATACTCAGAAGTACAGGTTAGCATCCCGGACAAGACGATTTCAGAAAAAGATAGCCCTCCATATTGCCCGGAGAGGGAGAGACACTTAGATGAAATCAACACAGAACACAGAACATTCCTGAGAAGAAACGATGTTTCTCTTTCCCAAAAGACGTCCAGTTCAAGCCCCATTCTCTGTGCCACAGAGAAATCCCTTGAAAAGACTGTGCTTGTGGGAAACCTGTCAAAAAGCTGCAGCAGTGTCCTGGAACAGGACAGCGCTGGGAGAGGTCGCCCTCTCACAGCACACCCTCATCAGCTCACCAAAAGGAGGTACCATTCCCTCCATGCTAGTGTGTCCTCTGTCTCCAAGGACGCACCTGGGGATGACAGGTGCCAGGTAAGTGACACTGGTGCAGGTGACTGCTCCTCCTCCTCCTCCTCGCACCAGACTACAGTGGTTGCAGTTTCTAAAAAATGCCATCTGCATACTAGCCTGTATGTCAACACTGCGACTTTGAGTGTTACCCATGTCTCTTACCCTCACTCTAAATAGCGCTAGGTTTCGTTGTTGCATAACATGGGAAAGCACTGGTTTAATGGGACGCCTAGGCTTGGTGTCTCCAGTTCATGGCTCTTGGTGTGTCTTTTTGTAATAGTCTTCAGAAACAGCCTTGTGATAGGTAAAAGTTACATTAGAAAACAGTTGAATACCTCTGTGTAGATAGCAGAGAGGATTTTAATGTTACACACACACACACACACACACACACACACACACTCACACACACACTGACAAATGTTTGAGACAATAGCTTGCCTAAATATGCCCATTTGATTATTGCCAGTCATATATCCATACAAACTGTAGTCCCCAAATAGGTTCAGTCACCGTGTCAGTTAAAGTATGAAGTATTGTCTATCGGGGGATATGTAGTGACCGTGTAGCACACAGTACATTTCTCCGCATTCCGGCTCGCTGTTCCATAGTCCAAGAGGCCAAATTCCAGTTCTCTATCAGCTGTCATGCACGGAACATTCACATAATTGCTTTCGGTCTTCCTGGGTGCTGAGGGCAGAGTCAAACATTAGCTTGCCCAGATTCCATGGCCCCTGTTTGACATCAGAAATTGTTGGGGCAGCATGTCATTGGGACTGGGATGTGACTCAGGCTGCCAGGAAGCTGGGCTCTTTTCCCCCTGACATTGATATTTACCTTTGGACAAATTACTTATCTTCCAGATATAATTGGATGAGGATAATTTACTTCCCCGGGGAAGTGCATTACCTAAATGACTTCTCGTTGCTAAGTCAGGACTGTTTTTTGTTTTTGTTTTGTTTTTTTTGTTTTTTTCCTTTTCCACTAAGCTTTTCCTAACTCTATCTTTTACCCAGAGAAGGTCTGGATATACGTGGTATCCATGACGCTCAGCCTCGTGGGCAGGTCATTGTGTCACTGGTGTGGCTCCCTGGACAGAGACCAAAGGAGGTTCTACCAGGGTTCGTGTGCATAGTCATTGTTGACCTTGGTGACTGAGTTCCTGTTTGTGTACACCGCAGACCTTGCCAGTGTTCTGCCTCATGAAGTTCTGTTTATGTTTTACGCTGGTTGCATTTTAAGAGGAAACCATCCAGTGGAGGCATTCTCTGTGTAGGTCTGGCATGAAGGCCAGTGCATCAGAAAGCAAACCAGTCGCCCATGTTTATAAATGTTGCTTGCTCTGGTGTCTCACATTTATCTACCCTCATAATTTACCATCAAGTTAGCGCTCTGTGGTTGTTGTTTTTCGTTGTGGGGAGTCATTAAAAACCTGTTTCTTTAACAAGGCTCTTTTGTAATTCTCCTCATGTCAAGGGTTTTGGGATCTATTCTACCAGATGAGGTTTTTTTTTTTTTAAAGTTTCTTTAGAAAAATATCACAAACTCATCAGTTGGATTTGTTGAGTGACGGTGCTGCAGTGGTGTGTGGCTTACTCACCGTTAGATTTCTCAAGTGACTGCACTGTGCTGGTGTGTGGCTGACAGTTGGGCCCATGAAGTGACTATGCTACCATGGTGTGTATAGCATCTCCTACATCAAAGCAGAGGGAGGTGGCTACCACTGTGGCTGAGTACCTGGACATTTTGACTCCATCAGTTCCGAGAAAGACTGTTTATCTTGTGTTACAGAAAGAGTCGGAGTCAACGGCATGGTTGTTTGTCTGGGGTCATTCTTCTTGTATCCTTACAGGTGATTTCTCACGTCAGTTTGCTTAAATGTGTTTGGTGAGAACTGTCCTCCTAACTGTGTTACAACGGACTCTTCACTTTTCATGGATGGTTAGATGTAGGTGATGGTCCCAGCCCCTTCATTAATATTTTTTAAAAGACTTATTTATTATATATGAGTATGCTGTCGCTGTCTTCAGACACACCAGAAGAGGGCACCAGATCTCATTACAAATGGTTGTGAGCCACCATGTGGTTGCTGGGATTTGAACTCAGGGCCTCTGGGAGAACAGTCAGTGCTCTTAACCGCTGAGCCATCTCTCCAGCCCTCATTAGCATTTCCCCCGCCCCCAGGAAATAGCTTGTGAGCCATGCAGTCATAGTTCGTCTGCCTCACATTGTTCTTCATATTTGTCTCCCTGATTCAGTCTTCCTTGCTGTTGTGTGCAGGGTTGGCCTTGAGGGCTTCTGAGGACTTTGAAATAGAATAGGGAGCATTTCGCTGAGTGCCCCTTAGCCTGACCTGAACTCCCCTGGTCTTGTGACATCGGTCATTCGCAGTGCAGATGACCAGCCTGTCTCTCCTTTAATCCCTCGAGTAATCTGCTGAGAGGCATTCCTGGCTAACGCTCCCCTCCCATACATGCCCGATGAGTATGTCATACGTCTGCACGGGGATTGGGACAGGTGGCTAATGTGGAAAGGGGTGGGTGGGTGTTAGATTTGTATGATGCTTTGAGATTGGAAAGTGCTTTCAGAGATGTTACACCTTTCGATTACTGCAGCAATTATACAGAATAGGCAGAGTAGGCGGCCTGCATCCAGAATGAAGAAAAGAAGACTCACAGTGAATGCGTTCTAACGTAATACAGCATGAGACAGTAGCTGTTTTAACGGCGTGATGTCTGTTACATTGTCACAGCCGTTCTGCCCGGGCGTGATTGCTGATCTACAATCCCACCTCCACAGAGACAGGAACTTCGCTTGAGTTCAGAAATTTCCAGGAAATAGTCCATTGTGCCCAGTCGGGTGGTGGACTGCTTGGCATAGAAGCAGTAAGCCATCCCATGACAGAAATAGCGATCAGAACTCGCGTGCTTATTAGTGATGGAGTTGTGTCTGTGAGTGGCCATGACACTTTATCCCGGGCAGCACAGTGAGGCTGCTTTAGGTTAACTGAAGAAAACCCACTAGAAGAGATGCTAAGGCTCTCTTCTGCTTTGTGTCTGCTTTTAAAGGGGCCCCTGCTATGCACACTCCAAGCGCCCTGTATCCCATGTGTGGCACGGTACCCGCTGTGCACACGCATGCTTCCTGTAGCCCGTGGCTACCTTCACCCCGTAGCTTTTCCCATACTCTTTTTTTTTTTTTTTTTTTTTTTTTTTTTTTGGTTCAGTTTCACAAATCCCACTTCATCCCAGTCTTGATAGGTGATCACCAACAGGACAGTTGGTTTCTCCGTTTACAGACCATGGGTTCTCTAACCTAACCGTGTATTAGAATAATCTGGGAGGATTTTTGACAGTACGGACCCTGTGTGTCGCTCCCAGTGATTCCAGTGGAAAGGAGGAAGGGAATCTGCAGTGGATCCCCGTGGTCAGGACAAAGGGTACAGGCGTGCGTACGAGTGCCTGCCTCTGCGTGTGTCAGGTCTGAGTTCTGAGAGCCATCAGGAAGAAAGCAAGTGTGACTTAGCCACTGTCACCTGTGCGATTTCCCATTCTTACAGAGGCCGTCAGAGCAGATCATGGTCTTCTATTAACCGTGTTCTTCTGCGGGTCCTACTATGTGCTAGCCACTTCCTCACAACACGATGCCTGTGAAGTGGCTCTGGTGAGGCTCAGGAGGTTTAAACAGAATGCTCAACTCACTTCACGATGACCACAAGTTGTCTGAGCTGTTTGCCTGATATACTCCTTTTCCTGCACACGTTTCCCAGTTTTACATTTCCATGACTTCTTGTATGTAAATATACACTTTCCGATTTTGAGTTCTTTCTTTCCCCCTCTTACTTACTGTCTACTGTTTACTGTGTATTGAATGTTGAATTATAACAAGACACTGAGTTCAGTGGAATACCCCTTTCCGTACCTTACAGCCTGCTGTTTGCAGCAAATGGTGGGGACTAAGTCCCTTTTTTTTTTTTTTAAAGATTTATTTATTTATTATATATAAGTACACTGTAGCTGTCTTCAGATACACCAGAAGAGGGCATCAGATCTCTTTACAGATGGTTGTGAGCCACCATGTGGTTGCTGGGAATTGAACTCATGACCTCTGGAAGAGCAGTCAGGTGCTCTTAACCGCTGAGCCATCTCTCCAGCCCCCCCTAAGTCCCTTAAAACTCAGGTTTTGCATGGTGGTGAGGTTGAACTCCCTTCCCACGAGCCAGGATGTATTAACCAATGACAATAACACTTCCCTGTGCTGCTCCTCCAGTCACCAGTGAGTCAAGGACTAGAAATGATCAGTGTGGCTGTTGGAGAGATATTGGCGGTCTCTGGATAAATGAAGAGATGGGTCGTTTTATTTCATTAACTTATATATCTGAAGCTTTAAAAGATTTGGAGCCATCTTAAAATGTAAGAGGAACCCAGTATTACTGAAATATATTTATTCATTATTTTCCCCCTATGCTTCAGCTAACAGAATTCATGCTGAGATCTAAGGACTGTTAGAAACTCAGAATGCGTTTTCTTCTGTCCTGTGATAGCTTGAACTCTGTGCATCCTGAAGCGAAGAGTCATTCTTTAGAAAGTTGGCTAATTTGTTCCCTTCTGAACCTGAACCATTTCTCTCTTTTTAATGTATGTTTGTTGACTTTTGACTGTTTATAGTTAATTAGTGAAATTGTAATTACATAGAATTTGGATACCAGTCACCTTTACAGTGTCCTGTATTTTAAACTTGATGGAGGAGCTATAAAAGCCTGAAATCCTCTCTTTTCTGCCAAAGAAACGGGTGATTTTTATGTTTGAACAAACATGAGGGAATTTCCCGGAGTCTTCAATGTAGTGTTGGAACTTTATTTTTAGTGAATTTTTTTGACCTACAAGCCCAGCCTGATGGTCGCCAGTGTTTATTATCACTCTGTCTTTCTTTTAGCCCTTTCTCTCATGTAGATGGTTTGTAATCTTTACAGTTGCAGAATGTTTGAGCAACATTTTCACTTGAAATGTTTGGTGGAACCTCCTAACACATTTTTTAAAAAGAAAAAAACCTTGGAAGCAGCTACTAAAAAAAAATGTGTTGATTACACTTATTTCTGCCAAAATAGTTAAATTGTTTCTAAATGAATTGCCGTTAGAAGCAATTTGAAAATATGTGTTTGCCTTGACGACGGTTCAGTGCAGAGTTAGATTTTGCTTGACTGCAGTCCCAAGTGGTGTTAATTTTGCTTGACTGCAGTCCCAAGTGGTGTTAATCGGTGTTTAAGCAGCGTTCCTCCTGATATACTGACCTCAGTTTACCCTGTGTCTCCTCATTTTGTACCAAAGGAAACTGATGCCCTGAGAAGTCCCAGGGGAGGGAGGGTGGGACTGGGTAGTAGCTGCCATGCTGGGGCCCAGACGTCCTCTCTGGATGTATGTACCTGGGTGAAAAACCTCTCGGTTTAGAAAAACGTCCCTGTGCTGATCCTTCTCCAACCACAAGTTTCATCCTCAGCATTATTTAAATTCTTACAAAGAATGTTTCATTCTGATAAAACATGCTTAGAAATCCCAATTTCTGCGTGATAACATTTTCCCGTCTAACCGAGTCTGTTCCTGTCCTGAACTAACGGTGTTAAGGAGCTTGGAGAGGAAAGGGTTCATTTGACTCACACTTCTTCAGAGCTGTTCATCATTTAGGGAAGTCCGAGCAGGGACCTGGAAACGGGATGAAGCCTGGCACTGCTTACTGGCTGGCTTACTTCTGTTGCTTTCCTGTAGGACCCAGGACCCCCAGCCCAAGGGTTGCACCTCCCACCGTGAGATGCAATAGTATCAATCATAATCAATCAAGAGCCTGCCCCCGCAGCGGCGCCCACCGGCCAGTTGCGTGCATTTTCCCAACTGCCCTTTCCCAGCCTGCTCTAGACTGTGTCAAGGTGACAGAAGACGAGCTAGCAAACTGTAAGGGGTTAAGGTATCTTCGTGTCTGCATAGGTGACCCTTCGACCAGGCGCCATTCCCACGCCCACCGTCTGTCTCAGATGTCGCTTCCCATATTACCAGAATGAAGTGGTGCATCAGTGGTTACAACTCCTAGAGTGTGGTAGAATAAAGAACACATCTGAGATTTTTAGTCAGAAAACTTAAAGTTAGGTCTTATTATCCTCATCCCTAAAGTGGGTGTGGCTTCCTGTGGTGTTGATTGACGTGAGGTAGAAGTAGAGCAAAGTGCGTCATGACCTTTACCCTTTCGTCATCGTTTCCCATGGATTCAGGGAAAGCCTCTAACCATCCTCTGAAGCAAAGTGCTCTGAACGTTTTCAAAAGTTTTACTAAGACATTCCCTTCTGTCCGGCCATCCCAGAAGCGTTTCATGAAACACAGCAAGGCTGCTGCGTCCTGTCTTCCTTGTCATCTTCTTCTCTCTTCAGGCATCACTGATCAGTGTGTTCCTCTACAGATTCCAGAGTTAGCCTCAAACCTCAGCTCTTCAGACAGACATTCTCCTGAGAGAAGCCAGTTCTCGGAGTTACCTTCTGTTGTTTACACCTTAGTAGGATTCACACAAAGGCATTGAGTCACTAGGATATGAGAGAACGCAGGAGGCAGGCTGTCAGTGGAGGAAAAATATCAGTTTGGTTGAGATGGAATCTGTTAGTTGTTGCCCACGTTAGGCTTGACTTTCTGGACTCAGCCTCCTGAGTAATCACTTACCACATCCAGTTTACTGAGAGCTCTGTGTTTGTTTGTGGGTTTGCTTTTTAACGAACCTGGTTGTCTCCTGTTGATGTGAGAGAGCCAGGTGTGTCGGTGCCTCAGGAACCATGTGACATGCTGGGTACTAGCTACCCTGTCCCTGTTGAAACTGACACTCTCCTGTGAAGGAGAGCCTGAGACTGGGGAGGACCAAGAGGATGCCCTTACAGGGTGATGTCCATAGAGCAGCCTTTTCCTGGCAGTGGCCGGGTGTATCTGTTGATATTGGGAAGTGATGTTAATTAAAGCAGTTGAGTAGTGGCTGCTGAAAAAAAGACAAATACACCTGTTATAAGGACAGTGCGTTTTCCTTAATGTGAAAGAGAAATTTCACGCCTAGAAACCCTGAGCTGGAATTTAGGGAACCAAGGAAGAGGTTAGGCCCTGGGCACAGTATCCTGTCTTGCTTTCAGTTTGTCGGCCACTAAAGTGACCACATTTCCCCAAATGGCTTAGCCATTTGTCAGTCTGAATTCTGTGATTCCTTAATCTTCAGACTCACAGCTTTACCTACAAGAAACAGCTTGTGTCGGCTTTTTCTAGTCTTTGTGCACTAGTAACACTCATTTTGTTAAAACTTTTTTTAAAAACCCACGTAATTATTTTCAAATACTAAAAATGCACACACGAGACTTGGACATATAAGTCTCTATCAAAATGCTTGCATAAGGTGAGCACGCCCCCGTCTCAGCCCCTCCATAGCAAAAACAAGTTAAATAAAATGTGAATGAATCTTCTGGGAGTGTTGGAGTCGACTTTGGAATGGGCTGTGCTGTGTGCATGCCATGGTGGTGACAACATCTGCAAAAATAGGATGTCCCTGGTTCCTAGTTGTCTGGTCGGTCGAGTTGACTTTGCTCAGAGGCCTTGCACGGGTTCCCAGGTCCTGCTGACTCTACAGTGATAATCTCCCTCCTTTCCCAGCAAGTGGGAAACAGCTTTCCCATTAAGCAATCAACTGTGAATCAAATCGGGGAGCTGGCCCAGATATGGTAGTAGCTTTTCTTTCACTTCCAGATATATCCTACCAAGCTTGGGAGGGCTTTCTTGCTTTCTGTTTTTTTAGATAAATAATCGGGGAGCCTCAGCTTCTGACCCCTGGAGGCACTTACATGCGGTGCTCAGTTTATTTGCTTTTACTGGAAAGAGACGCTGATGCCGAAGTTCAAATGACAGCACGCAGTCACTCTGACTTACACTCGGCTCCTCCCTAATTCCCGTCCACACACCTCCCTATTTAGTAGGCATCGGGCGTCTGCCTGATGGGTCTGTATTAGGCAGAATACGAAGAGAACATTCTAACGGTGGAAGTTACTTATAAACCTGTATATAGAGAGAGCAGGTGGTACACACAGTTTGTAGGACTTCATCAGCAGAGAAGCAGCAGAGGCGACCTGCGGCTGCAGAATAAAGAAACAGCCAGGCATAGCAATGCACACCGTTCATCCCAGCATTTTGGAGGCAGAGTAGGGAGGATCTCTGCAAGTTGGAGACCAGTCTGGTTTAGCGTATTCTTCCTCCTGCAGCCACAGCGATATAGAACAGAAACAAACTTCACTGCTGATACAGGTAGGGCGAACCTCAGGACAGATGGTTATTAGCTAACCCATAGGCAGGTTAGTAACTGGGTAGTGCTCTTCGTAAACCAGCTTCTGACGGGGCTCTGGAAAGTATCTGCATTTGGCGCAGACCTCTGAAGACTCTTCTTTCTTACTTGGGATCACTTATCAGAGAAGGGTTACATGTAGACCAGGGGTGACGGCAACCTGCACACTCTGCTGTGCCCTGGGACGGGTTTGCTCTGTGAGGAACGGATAGCACTTCATTCCCTGGAACCGGGATCGTCCTGTTCATCCACGCGTGAATCGCGGAAAGCACACAACCGTTGGCCTGTTTCTGTGGCGGCACGCTTGATGGGTCAGAACTGTCACGTGTGAACGGAACTAAGTTACATCTTGTGGGAATGGATTTAGGTAGAGCCTGTGATGAACTTCTCAATTTCGGCAGTGGAACCAGAAAAGAGACCAAATCTCACAGAATCTGCTTAGTTGAGAAGTTGGATAACATTTCCTTGAGTTCAAGGCTGGTTTCATTAGTAAATAAGGTCTTTTAACAGCACACCAAGGCACAGCAGTCCATACCCTCGGATTTCTGTAGGGAGAATTCACTGTGGAAGATGGCGGAGGTTCTGCTAAGGGTGGAACTGTCGGAAGCCCACCCGAACATCATTTTATATTAAAAGCGACTTTGAAACTAACTTGGGCTTTAGCCCTGGGTGGAAAACTCTTTACATACCCTCTCCATTTGAAGGGACAGCCTGTGTGTTTAACATGACTGGCTCCCCTCATGCTTATCTGTGAGCACAAGGACCTCCTTACTCCCCAGCACTTCCTGGGGTGGGTATTTGACTGCGTGCTGTGGTTGGAGCTATCAAGGGTATCTGAGCAAGGCACGGGGATGCTGGGTTGAAGAGACATGGCAGTTCTTGTTGTTCACTGTATGAGAGCTGCTTAGGGTCGAGGGTTAGAGGTGAGGGAGAACCAGAGAAAGTGGCTGCAGAGGTTAGGATGCATCATGAATGAGAGAGCTTTTGACCTATGGGAACTAGGCAAGTGGTGGGCTGTTCGCTGAGGTAGGAATGTAGTCAGGGGCACATGAATCAGAATGAGAAATACGGTGTCAAGCACGTTGAATTATAACGGCCATGACGTGCATCAAAGTTGGGAGGGGTAGCATTTCTTAAGGGTGAGGGTGGAGCTCAGTGGGAGAGAGTGTGCCAGGAGTTAGTGTCTGAGATGGATAGGATTGCTTTGTGACAGGCTCATACCAACGATGCTGAATTTGAGTGAGTGAAAGAAAGTGGGAAAGAGGATGGGGCTTGTAGAATGCACTCAGATGCCCAACAGGCACGGGGCATGAATTTGGAGTAGAGTTGCAGTGTCCTGTAATGGGAAAGTGAGATCTTGTAACCATAGGCACATTGCTTTGAAGACATCCCTGCAGGCCTAGAGGACTTTGCTGAAGGTGAGTCAGGATTGTGGAGGAGACCGAAGACGAGGTCAAAAGAAACTCAGTCAAAAGCGAGGATCAATGTCGGGTACTTAGGAGGCATTGGTTGTTATGGGGTGTGATTTCTGGGCAAGTCTGGAGTTGTGGGGGGCAGGTCGGGAGAAGCGAAGCACACACATCACAGGTGGAAAGGCTCAGTAACCGGATGATCCCTTAATTGAGAATAGCCCGAGAAGTGGAAAATGGTGTGTTAGTCGTCAGTGTAAACCATGCTTCCTGGCATAATTGAGTGTGTAGTTTTAAATTAAGAATCTTAAAAGTAGGGGTTGGGGGCTCAGTATTTGGCTCAGTGGTAGAGCGCTTTTTAGGAAGCTAGCAAGGTCCTGGGTTCAGATCCCCAAAAAAAAAAAA
This sequence comes from Rattus rattus, assembly GCF_011064425.1. Taxonomy (NCBI): domain Eukaryota; kingdom Metazoa; phylum Chordata; class Mammalia; order Rodentia; family Muridae; genus Rattus; species Rattus rattus. Next base: position 110,376,621 of record NC_046157.1, read on the forward strand.
AAAAAAAAAAAGAATAAAAAGTAATTTGCATGTGTAATAATCTAAGTGAGTATGTGTGTAACTGACAGTCTAGAATTCACCTAAAAATTATTTTAAAATAAGACCTATTTTTTGGAACTATTCCAGACCTTTAAACTCATCTTTGACGTCTCTCTGATAGGATAGCACTCATGCCTTTTACACTGGCACCTTAACGAGCAAATTTACCAACTTTGCTCATCAGTGGATAATTACTTTTATAACTGGATTGACCTAGAATGTTCTTGAATGAACCGGCAACAGCAGAAACAGTCCTCTATACATTGAGAACAGGGAAAATATAAAGTGCAGGTTTTGCTTCCCCCTTTGTAAAAAGGATCAAGAACACAAAATAAAAAGTACATTGAACATGTATTTCCTGTGTGCTAGGTGTCAATAAATCATGGTAACACTGGGTAAAACATGCAGCCTACCCTGAACAGGCTTTTCCTCTGTGCAGGGTGATGATAGCACCATGCTAGTTTGGAATTCTACTCCACAATGTAGTAACTGCCATCAGGTTACATTACAATCCTACACAATGTAGTAACTGCCATCAGGTTACATTACAATCCTACACAATGTAGTAACTGCCATCAGGTTACATTACAATCCTACACAATGTAGTAACTGCCGTTTGGTTACATTACAATCCTACACAATGTAGTAACTGCCGTTTGGTTACAGTACAATCCTACACAGTGTAGTAAGGGCCATTAGGTTACATTACAATCCTACACAATGTAGTAACTGCCGTTTGGTTACATTACAATCCTATGCAATGTAGTAACTGCCGTTTGGTTACAAGAGAGAGAACACTCCTCTGCAGCTTCCTGACTTGAGTTTGTAATCACAGAGAAGCAAATCCCTCCCCATGGGCCATGCCACTAAGTCATCCAGCATAATTACATCTCAACAGCCTTGGAAGCAATAGAGTAGAAAACGGTGGTAATTCTTTTCCTCACGGAAAAATAAAAACAAAATCCTCCTGTGTGTTATGTGGTCTGTCCCTGCATGGTGCTTTTTCCCGTGCCATGGAGATCAGCACAGATTCTTAGAGAAGATGATTAATAAAACAGAGACAGGGCTCCAACTTTAAATCCCAGACATTTTAAAGCCAGTGTCTCTGCCTTTGTTCAGCTCAGATGCTGTCCAGCCGCCTCTGTAGGGCCGAGGAGAAGAGGGAGCAAAGGCCCCACTTTCCTCCACAGCAGCAGACCTGGTAGTGTCAGCCAGCCTAGGAAGAGCTCGTGTGCTGCAGTGTTTCTTTCTGCCTCGGGGGCCTTGGAGTGGCCATGCCCCTGCCTCTTGTGGTAACTGGGAAGAATAAGACTTCCTGTTCAAGCTTGGCACTGGCCTGTTCTCTACTTACAGTTGTTTTGACTCTGTATTTGACCTCTGAGTTCTTTGTTGTGTTTATAACCTCTTAATAAGAGTCTATCTGGAAAGGGGCCTTAAACCTTGTCAGCAGCCACCTACCTCTCATTTGATAAAGAAGCTGGCCCACACACCTGAAGCCAGTCTCATTGCTCTGCCCTGGGCCTCTGTTTCTGTTGCAGAGGGGTTTGTGACTTAACACACACACACACAGACACACACACACACTCACACACACACACACACACACAGGCACAGCACATGCACATTTATAGGCACATGTACATATCCATACATACACATGTGCACAGGCACACACACATATACACGCACATACATGCACACACACATACACATATGCACATAAACGTGCACATACACACACATACACACACACACATATGCACATAAATGTGCACACACACTTTTTTTTCCAGGTTCTGGCTTGCTTCCTGTTCTTGCTCTCTTAGTTCTACACCATGCTCTGATGGGGAACAGTTATCTATCAGTGCTATTCCCAGCTGTGGAACTACTGGGCAGCCCCTGGTGAAGAAGCTTCGTGCCCTGTCTAGTTGGCAGCAGCTCAGGGACCACCCAGATCACAGAGTTGGGCGAACGCATTCCCTGGAGATGCATGTTCTTTTCCATCCCTCAATGGAAGGGGCTCTGAGAGAACACTGCACACCCATGTCCTGTTCGCTGCTCAGGAGGAGTCCTCCGAACTATACAAACAAAACACACGTGACAACTTTACTAGGAGTGAGCAAGGTGTCACAGCAATATTTACAGGCTGTTAGCCAAAAGTGTCACAGATTAGACTTAAAAAATGAGAGAGGGCACCGTTTTCTTATTCTTCCCATGAAATACTTTTTTGGACCAAGTTCTGCACAGAGTAATTTATGGCTTTTACTTCTGCTCTATTTGCATCTGAGGGAAAAGTCACTTCAGTTGTTTTAAGAGACCTCATTAGCAAAGAATGTCCAGTTTTTCCTGCTGTGCAGTTGCGGTATAATACAAAAGCAGGTTTGCACTGTCACGTCTAGCCTGCAGCCCCATCTGCAGGGCAGCTTCTAATGGGTTAGCATTGAGGGTCACCACGGTGTGTGTGTCTCCTGGGCCATCTGGCTTGAGGTGTACCCACTAAATAAATTTAATTAGTCCAATATAGTTACCTTTAATTATACATGTGTGTATGTGTGTGTGTGTGTGTGTATGGGTGTATAAATCACACACATATAAATCAAGCTTTTAAAATATACTCTGTTGACTAAAATGAATCACCAGGAAGATACCGTTTTGGGGAACAGCTGTCTAAAGTTACGTGAAGAGCAGGTTGATGGTTGAGATGGATACCGTAACTCAGGTAAAATGACAGCTTGCCTGTCATTGTCTACCATCTGCTACCAAACAGAGAAGGCTTATCAAAGTGAATGAGTCAAAGAAAAGATCAGTAGTTCGTTACAAATACAAGGCCAAACTGTGTCTTCTGTATTTTGTGTGTTAGCATTCTGTTACATCCATGAAGGCTTCCGTGAGTCGGTTCTTCTTGTTTCTCTCATGGTATCAACATGAAGTCATTATGCCGCCTCAGTTTGGGGTAGCCTGGATTCTCTGTCTTTTGGGGTTTTGTTGTAGTTTGTTTATCCTTCAAAGATTGTAAAATTAGTGTGTTCTGTATTTAAAATTTCACTGGAAGCTTTTAACTTGGACACAGATATGTCAAATATGGAAGCCTGCTTGGAATGCAATTTTTTTCTCTGAAAAATGGGGAGTATATTTAGTAATATATTTAGTACAACAATAAGAATTATAGGATCAAGGAAAATCAGACGTAAGTACTTAGCACATAGTAGACTTTTACCCTCTAAGCTTCCTTCCTTCCTTCCTTCCTTCCTAATGGTCTATTTGCTTCTGTTATATTTAGATATCTGACATCCATGTCACCGGAGAGTCAGAGGATATGTCTGCAAAAGAAAGGTTGCTGCTGTGGACACAGCAGGCGACAGAAGGTTATGCCGGAGTGCGGTGTGAAAACTTCACTACCTGCTGGAGAGATGGGAAGCTATTTAATGCCATCATTCATAAATACAGGTATGGAATCTGTGCGGTCTTCTCTCAGGCAAATACAAGTCATTCTTTCATTCCTGACATTTTATATAACTTTTGAAAGGCAGTGCATGCACGTAAGAGAGGAAAAATCCAGATAAGATGAAAGGCAGTACAGGCCCGTGACTGAATCAGTACTCTAAACTGTAATACACACACACACACACACACACACACACACACACACACACACACACACACAGAGAGAGAGAGAGAGAAGAAAGAGACAGAGAGAGACAGAGAGAGACAGAGAGAGACAGAGACAGAGAGACAGAGGAGAGAGAAAAGAGAAACAGACAGAGCAACAGAGTGGTATTATATCTGGATTTTTTTTTATACACCTTACAGAAGTTAAGCTCAGATGCCTATAAACTGCAGGGGAATGACCTAGTTTATCTACAGGTCACCCATGAGTAGACAGGTGAAGGATCATAGTTCAGGCCTAACAAGGTGTGCAGTGCAGCTCCAGGTCATACCATTTTGTCATTCTGAGGGGTGGCTGGGCAGCAGACTTGGGATTGGTGAGCAGTTTTCCTGTGGAAGTTACTGTCTTGCTGTTAACAACTGAAGTAACAGTGAGTGTGAAGCATTGTTACAAACACTGGTTAGTTTAGTTCTCACTACACCCTGGTCGTCCCTGGTTATGTATGAAGTGAGACACTGGGTAATATTTGCCTAGCCACAAGACTGTTAGGTGGCGGACTTGGGATTCAAACGTGGCAGGCTGGCTCTCGAGTGTGTGCTTTTACTGTCTCAGTGGAAATGAAACCCACATAAAATGTTTACTGACAACTCTGGGCTTAACCTTGGCTATTTTCTTTGACTGTCCAAAGATTGTGTCACATCGAAGAACCAAATATGTACACGAATAGATTAAGTCTGAGCTATAAACTCATGAACCTGAGAAAGATATTGAGTATAATAAAAATCTTACCAAACCAGTAATGATCTCTCAGTTATCCATACTGAACAGCCCCTGTTTTTAAACAATCTGGTATTATGTCCTTCCCTTATGGAACACTCTTTAAACAGAGGTGAGTGCTGAATTAAGAAGAAAGCCTGGGTCTACTCACTTGCCTTGCTCAGAGGTCAGACATGGAGTATCACGGTGTTGTGGGCATGTCTGCCGTTATCCCCCATCCCAGGGAGTGGACGGTAGTACACCATGGGGCTCTTTCTCTGAATCGTTTTAGGCAGTATAAAAATGTTTTTAGGGGCTAACTTTTCTAAAATCATCTGCTTAAAAAATATCTGTATTGGCCCTGGTGGTGCATGATTGCAATGTCAGCACTCAGAAGCAGAGGCAGGAGGCTCACACATTTGAAACCACCCTGTGTTCCAGAGCATGACCTTGTCTCTAAATAAATGAGTGCGTGGGTAGGGTGAGTGGGTGGGTGGATGGATGGATGGATGGGTGGGTGGGTGGGTGGGGTGGATGGATGGATGGATGGATGGATAGATAGATAGATAGATAGATAGATAGATAGATAGATAGATAGATAGATTGATTAAACTCGCTGTCATTGCTTTTGGTGAGAAATGGGTTCTGGTTTTTAATTTATCTTGTGCGCGTGGGTGTTGTGTATGTGTGTGTTCGTGCAGCCCTGGCATACCTGGTGTCTTCGGGGGTGAAGAGAGCAGACTTGTAAATTGCTGTGTGGGGTAACCTGTTCTCTGGAAGACATCAGCCTGCTCATAGCCATTGAGCCCTCTCCAGCCCAGAAATCAGAATTGTAGTTTTTTTCTTCACTAGAATTCCTGGTAACATTGAAAATCCCAGCTCTCAATGCATGGAGGTCTCCGTTGCTGAGTTCTCTTACAGTGTCCTGTGTCCCATAGTTGCCTTAGTCTGTAAGACGTATGGTAAAGCCTTCGGCCCTTCCTGAAGAAAACAGTTGAGTTCTTTTCCCCCAGTGTGTGCCAGAATTAAACAGATAGGCTTGACTCGCACACGTTTCTTACTCAATACCTCAATTTATAGACCGTTTTACATAACTACTCCCATACACTTTTAATGTATTTAAGTTTGCTGTGGAAACCTCTATTTAGTGCGGGTTTTTTCTTTTGTATTTATTTAGATAAGAAGCTAAACTACTTACTGGATCTCTTTTGGCTTCAGTAATACACGTTATCTGAGCTAGCAGATGGGCCTGGTTTCTAAGCAAGTGGACACCCGTTAGAGGCTCCTTAGAGGTGGTGGTGGCTGTAGTAGCTAGGGAGAACGGCTGCGGTGGCTGGGGCAGGTAGCTGCAGTGGCTGGGTTCTTTGGTTGCAGTGACTGGGTCGATGGCAGAGTAGATGCCTACTGTAGCTTGGGCAGGCCGCTGCAGTGTCCAGGGGCTATAAGTACTTTAGATCAGGTTCTCACATCCTAGAAAGACTAGTGGTTAAAAATGGAAATACATAGTATCTGTCACTCCAAAGTAAGCAAGTATTACTTTACACAAGAGACTTAAGACTTTCTTACCTAGGCTCTGCTAAGGTTTCAGAGAGCCTGATGTGACATAGAAGCAGAATCATGACAGAGTCAACAGGTTTCCTTATTACATTTTCGAACACACTTTGGCTTAGATGCCTCCTAACCCCACACCTACATCTTCAAAATTCTGGATTAATGTAAACCGCATTATGAGAAGTCATTGGTGGAGTAAATCACTTTGGATAGCCTACAGTAATGTCTAGTAGTATTGGCATCTAGAATATTTGAAAGAAACAGGTTTGTTAACCTAAGTAAACAGTATTTTATTAACAGTATTCTAAGTTTTCTTTTTACATAGTTTAGTTTTCTAATTTTTATATCCAAAGAACTATTATAAGAAGTTAAATGAAAAAGAATTTTTAAGGGTAGCATAGACTTTGTAAAGTGAAATTGTGCATAGGGGTAAAAAGTACATAGTGTTAGAAACAACACTCACAGAGACATGAAGAATGTTAGCACTCATGGGGATATATAGCATGTTAGCACTCACAGGGACATATAGCATGTTAGCACTCACGGGGACATATAGCATGTTAGCACTCACGGGGACATATAGAATGTTAACCACACAGATGGATGCCTCTGCCCCAGCAGAAGCCTGTAGTAAAATATGCTAGTTTTTAAAAATTATCAAGCTGGTCCACGGTGTGCCAAGCTGGGCGTGGTGGTACGCAACTTTAATCCCAGCACTCCGGAAGCAGAGGCAGGTGGATCTCTGAGTTTGAAGCCACCCTGCTCTACAGGACAGCCAAGGCTACTCAGAGTAACCCCGTCTCACAAAACAAACAAACCTCACAAAATAGATGGCGGCCTTCATTTTTATCAATACTAAAAAGTGTTCAAATGCTAATTTATATGCTCAGCACCATACGCCTTTTAAGAAATAATGAATGTTCTGATTTCGTCACCCCCGGGATCATTTCTGTGTGCAGTGATGTTAAAAAGATAGAGGTGTCGGCCTGACAGTGATCCTTGACTGTTCATGACAGTTAGCAAAGATCCAGAAAGTGTTGGTGAACTTGAATGGAACAGGTGCATTTGTTACTGCCAAACAAAGGTCTTCGTTTCCTTTCATCAACTACTGAGACCCAATGTTAGTTAAGCTTAGCTAAGGGTTAGCTCACAGTGTAAGACCTGTACTATGGTAAGAACAACTAAGTTAAAAATTAAAGCATATTAAAATACTTAGCTTAAGTAAGAGCAAAATCACAAATTCTATAGTGTTACTATACCACGTTATCCAGGAGCAGTAAGGAACCTGACTTATGGTCCAGGTAATAACGAGAAAGCAGGGAGGTTATAAAGAGCAGTTCTCGGGGTTTGCTTAAATAAGTTGTGGATATATTAATTTCCCCCCATTAAATCTTACTAGATTTTGCTGCTGTTCCCAGCTCCTTCTGGGATCCTCTGCTTGTTCCGTTCCATTTTCGTGGAAAGAGTTCAAATGTTAGAAATGCCACAGGCCTGCTTTGTTTTGTTTGTTCAGTGCAAATAAGTTTGGTGCTCTTTGATCTATAATAAAATCTATCCACGGAAGACAGTGAGTGAGAGCCTCTCTGGAGATAAGCTGGGAACTTTGTTATTCAAGGAATAACCGAACCGGGGAAGGCTGGGTTTGTTGAGTTTAAATGAAAAGAGTGCCACAGAAGCATTTGATGAGTCAGCTTTTTACCAAGAGAGGGTGAAGGAGAATTGGCAGAGAGCCAGGGTGGAGGTAGTGGAGTCAATGCTCCTCAGAGGTGGAGACTCCAGGAGCAGTTCACGTGGCTTCTGCCATAAGTGTGCTCACATGTCTCTGACCAGGAGAGATAAAGCTCTGACTGTGAGCTTGAAGTTCTGCTCTGGAACTAACTTTAGTCAGCCCCTCCGAGTGGGAGTTTTCCCTAGGCTGCCTGAAAGCTGGCTACCAAACGGCCGCACTGGCCTTAGTCAGTGTGAAGACGCAGCTGCCTACACACAAGGATGAACGTGAATCTGCAGACCAGAAAGAGCGTGGAGTAGCGCAGCGGCCCTGAGACCCTGCAGGATAAAGTGGAAACTCCAGGATATCAGGACCAGAAAGCTGAGGGCGGGGGTGCCTTTCCAGGGGAGGTTATTTCTGCTGACTAGTTTCTCCCTGTTCCGCTCTTGTCTTTAATTTACCCATTCATTCACTTCAATCCCAGTTAAATCTCTGTAGTCTCTCCATGGCCTGCTTTAAATATATCAGCCAATTAACACTGGGAAATTTAGGCAATAGTTTGCAAGAGCATGTCCTTTAAACTGTTTTCTAATTAAGGAGGACATAATTTAGTATTAATTATTTTGTCATAATTTGCATTTTGCATTGAAATTTATTAGGGCCATTGTGCTTCATTCTATGAACCTTTTAACAATCTTTTAATTGGGTAAGTTTCCCCAGAGGGCTGTGGTCAGAGTCTTCTTGTTTAATCATATGACCTGCAGGCTGGTGACTCAGTCAGTCCTCAGAAGCTAAACTGGATTGGACTGGTTTAATAGTGGGAGGAGGCCCTTCAGGGTTAGAAATGTTCTCCCAGGAAGGTGTGTGAGTGTTGACTGGGTAGTTCTTTCCGTCAGTCCTCAGGCTGCATGAGGGTGTGTGCACATTGTGTGCATTCCCCTGAGTACATATTAGAGGCCTGTGGCCATAAGCACTGGTGGCTACTAATCTAAATCAACACCAACAAAAACACTGCTTCATTTTGCAAAGCCAATCAAACGGTTTGTTTACAAAATGAACCGGGAATGGTTGCACTCAAGAAATTGGTCCCTGGTAAAGACAGGAAAGAACCAGTGTGCACTGCACTGAAGAGAATTCCAATGTGGCCAAATAAGGAATGTGGCTAAGTGGCATGCATTTGGTTGCCACTTTTATTGCATCTATTTTTTACACATAATTTGGGGAGTTCAATTTGGCAAATAAGTATCAGAGGAAATACCAGCCTGTTTTACTTTGTTTCCGTTCCTGGCCCTCTTGCCCAGACGAGTTCCCAGAAGTGCCCAGTGCTAAGCCTTCCCTTAGGAAGGAAAATGGATACTAACTGATACAAAGTAAGCTGTTACCTTTGTTCACTTGTTTCCATTCATGAGGGAGACCGCCTCAGTGTTCCTTGCCTTAACAGGAGGGCTGCTGCGCTGGTGTGGAAGCCAGATAAGCCTGGGCAGGCCCCAGCAGACACTCCCTGCCACAGTCCCTTTCGCTTCCATAGTATCCTGTTCTGTAATCTGAGCCTAATTTATTTAAAATGCATAATCGGTGGATACTTTGTTGGGTTTTTTTCATCAAAATGTTGACTTCAACTTTGTACTTTGTGCGGATGTGTGAACCTGTATAGAATAAGGTCCTTAGACTGGGGCAGTTCCCTTCCATGAGGCTTTTGAGAAATAAATATTTCCTGACTTAATTTCTTTCTGCTAGGTCTACTTACCTTTTTCCTGTTCTAAACTTTACTCTTCTTTTCACTGTATTATTTACATTTGTTTCTTAAAAACACATTGAAGCTGAAATCATAGGCATATTTTTCTGTGGTTGATACACAAGGTGTTCATCAAAATACCAGTTACACCATGATGAGGGAAGGAAAGTGAATTAGGTAGGTAGATTTCAGAGTGATGTGGTTACTTCAAACGTTACAATGCTGTGGGTAGGGAGGTGGCTTGGTGGGTAAAGGTGTTTGCTGTGAAAGCAACATGTGCTGAGTTCAAATCCCTAGCACCCACATAAAGCTGAGGCATGGCTGCGTGTGCTCAGGAACCCCAGTGTTAGGGGATGGAGATGGTGGATCCTGGGAGAACGCTGGATTCAGCCCGGCTCAAATGGTGGGCTTCCAGCTTAATGAGAGTCTCATAAAACGTTTCCTCCCCAACATGACAAGTTAAAACACACACACACACACACACACACACACACACACACACACACACACACACACAGGGGGGCGGGAGGCAGCAGGAGAGATTGTTTTGACACAACACATATATGCTGAGATTTAGGCAAACTGCGACCAGCTCTGGTCCCCTTTCTCCTTGTGAGCTGTGTTGTTACAGATCTGTAACACAGAGCAGTGATGGAGAGCCAGGACGCATGCTGACTCTCTTTACCCTGTTTCCTTCCCTTCAGCCTCCTCTTACACCAGAGGAGCCAGAGGTGGGTGGGTGTATCCCTCCCTAGGCCCTTTTGGTTTTTTATGAATCTCTTTGATTTTTTTTTGATTTGTTTTCTAGGTTCTCATCTTACCGTGTGGTATGAAGTAGTTTAAAGTGTTAATCTTAGCAGAATGAAAATAAGCGGATTCGCACCTCCCTGTTTGGGGGAGGTTTGCGGTGTTTTGGTTTTGGTCTCTTACATATTAAGATTTTTACCCCCAAATTTTATTCAAGGCGGTTCACTAACATTCAGGTACTAGAAGGAGATCCTGCTTGGTTAAAGCCAGCAGTTTCCTCTGTACTTATTCAGGCAGATATAGGAGGCGGTGGGAAGTGAGTTGTTTGTAAGTTGAAAGCCACAGTTCGTTAATTACCTTTTAATCATTGCAATTGTTAGGTTTTTAATCCCGAAGTAAAGCTTGCACTACATATAGCGCTGTTAATCGTTGCTCTCTGCCTTGTTAGTCGACTGGTGCCCTGTAGGGTTAAAAAAAAAGGAAGAATATTTGAAATAAACTCAGGCACTTTAGTTTTTGGGAAGAGGAGGAAATTATCTTTGTGTCGAACTCGCCACCTAGGAGTTCTTGACTTTGATTGTCTCAGTGATTCGTGTGCCCAAATATGAGCGTAGAGGGAGGCCAACGCCCTGTTACATAACTGTGTGTGATTCTTCTGCAAGCCCATATTTATTTGCCCGGGGACGGGGAGGAGACAGCTTTATAGACCTTTGGGGAGTGAGGAGGGGGGAGGGGGAGGAGGTGAGATGCCTGCTACAGCAGTAGGAACAGTTAGAGAAAGAACGTGCAGTCTGAACACGATCTGATCAGAACAGTCATCTTCAGGAATTCGTTATGATAACTTCTGTGCTCTCCCAGGAGATGCAAGGCATAGGGAATTCGTGTTCTACTGTGCGATCTGTTGAAAAGAGGACGGACGTTGTGTAACACACGCCCCTACACGTGTCTCTGTGGAGTCTGTGTTCTCCAGCGAAGAGTTTGTGTTAAGGCTGGCCTCTGGGTAACAGCAGTGGGGTTTTCTTTGTCTTTATATTAAAACCTCCACCGGGTGAATTCCTTCATCGTTCTTTGCAAACTGCTGAGCACTTGTTTTCCTAGGAGAGCCTGCTCCCACAGGAGCCAGCCGCCTGCCTTGTCTGTGCTTGTCCCTAGGCAGTGATGCACGCCTAGGAATGTCACAGGTCGGGGTAGAGCCTGAGAAGGGGCTGAGGTATCCGACGTTTGGTCTCCCTGCTGTTATCTGTACTTCTTCCTTCGTCCTCTCATCTCTCTTTACCCCCTTATCAGAGGAGCTGGTGTCTCCTCTCATGGAAAATGGGCGTCAGCAAGTACAGAGACTTTCTTCTCCACCCTGGATGCCCACCCAACTCCAGCTCCATCCCTGCTGCTCCTGCACAGCACAACCATCCTCTTCCGGTCCTCCAGAGCCCCCTGCTGCTGTGAGCGGTGGGGCTGATGCAGGGCTGTGCTCCCTGTGGCTCTTCTCTGCCTGTCCCTCTCACCTCCTTCTCGGTGTTCTGCTTTTCTCTTCCGGAGATCTTTCTCATTGCATTTTAAGCATGTTGGTAGTTTCTGCTAATTAAAGGGTTGATAAATATATTCTTTTCGACCCCGTGATGTCTCTGGGTCAGCCCGTGCACACAGTGAGGGTCACGCTGGTGCCTGCAGGTGTGTAGGGTTACTTTTTTCCCCCATTCTCTTTTTTGGCAGAGGTACCTGCCTTCATTTCTTCACTCGATGCTTATTTCTCAACCTTGCTGCACTCTGGTTCTGATCCCACCGTCCACCCAAACACTTGCAAGGGCTTGGGCGACATCCGTGTGGCTCTCAGTCTGTGCATTTGCAGGTCTGGTCTTACTTGTCCACGTTGGACCTCTTGAACATTCATTCCTTCTCTCTTAGCTGCTGTATTTGGACAGTTTCACCGTGTGGTCCAGCCTTCTCCCTTCCCTCCCTTGTCTCAGCCATATTTGCAGCTTTGGTTGACTACAGCCTGTGTTACGGAACTCTGTACTGTGCCTCTGACCTTCGTCTGGTCCCCCTTCCTCTCCCCATTGCCATCACTTTAAATTTCCATGTCCGCCCCCTGATCTGATCATTTAATACTTCAGTTGCTTTCTGTAGTTCTTAGGGGGAAACGTTTGCCATCCTATAAGAAGTTCCCTCGAATCAGCCTCACTTTGGCCCCTTGCTATTGGCCAGCATCTCTTCTCGCTGTGCTCCCTAGCTGTGTCTCTCGCCCTTGCTGGGCTGTCTGCACTCATGTTTCCTCCAACCAGAGCTACAGGTGAGTGTTCTCCTGTGTTCTCACTGCCAGGTGAAGACCTCCTGGTCTGCTCTAAGTTCTCCATATACCCTGTGACTGTTCTCAGCATCCTGTTGCTTGGAAAGTGGTAGATACATGTTAAATACTATGTGCATGAAGGAATAGACTTGGTGATTTGATGGTTGGGACGAGTTATGTATGTGCATACCCAAAGCACAGTTACCTCTGTACGGTATTCTTCATGCCTGGGTTTACCATTGCTTTCTTGTCCATCACCCCAAGACCAGCCTGCATGGGTTCTTGAGCCTTGTCCCAGCAGCAGCTAGGAATCCCCTCTCTCCCAGGGCCACCCCGTTTCCCAGTGCTTTATAACTATAACTGGAATTCTAGATGATTTGCATAACTCCTGATTTCCAGTTGAAGTAGAAAGAGCTGTGCAGGATTTGTATCCTAAGAGAGCAAGTCAGGACGAGATCACCAGACGCCTGCACCGAAGCTCCGAGGTTTCTGCTGTTGGGATTGTTTTCCCTTAAGACTAAACTGTGAGAAGACACTCATACGCTGTCCCCGTGGCCGTACCTTGTCTCGTAGCCATCACCATCTTCCATACATAGACCCTTTCGTTTTGTGTGACCCTCTTGTTTCTACTGCAGCAATAAAACCCCTTGACAGAAAGCAGTGTGGGGAGAAAGGGTTGATTTAGCATCCGTATCTAGATTGTAGCCCAGCATTTCAGGGGAATCACCGTGGCTGGACTTTGATAGTCAGTCACATCACGTCCGCAGTCGGGAGCAGAAGGAGTAGGTGCCGGTGTGTCTGCGGCTCAGCTTTTCCTTCCTCCTCCACGATCCAGGACCCAAACTCAGGGAGTGGCACTGTGTTCCTTCGAGCTGGGCTCTTCAGTCAGTTATGGCATTAAGGACAGTCCCCTACTGATGTGCCTGCCCAGTCTAGCAGCCTGCACTTTCTTCCCACTCGATTCTAATTATATCAAGGTGACAGTAACGGTCACAACTCCACCCCTTGTCGACCTGGCACACAAAACATCTCTTTAAGCTCCAACCTTCCAACCTTTACCCCCAAATTCTTATCTTTTAAAATAAGAAATAGTCTACCTGTTAAAATCCTCAAAGTCTTCAGGAATTTTAACACTTTAGAAGCCCAAAGTCTCATAACTGTGAGGTCCTTGTACTGAAGACAAGTTAAAGACGTCCAGAACGTAATGGCGTGGAGTAAATAGTCTCATTCCAAAGTTGGAAGGACGGGGACATGGGAACACTAAGGTCAAAACCAAACTAAAATCTAGAAGGGCAAATGCCTGCCCGCGGCCTCATTGTTGGGGGCTCATAGTGTGAGTAATCAAGCGGGCTTCAGAGGGCTTGGTAACTACCTCTGTGGCTCTGCCCGCCTGCAGCATACACTTAGGTCTGTTCTGAAATGGCTGTAGTTCTGAAACCCAACAGCCTTGGCATCTCCAGTATCTTGAGGATCCATTCCAAAAGAAGTTTTGCTGTCCTGTCGTAATCTCTCAGGGATGCCCAACAGCGTCAGGCTTCAGTTGCTCTCCTTGGCCATCTTCAATCCTGTGCACTTTGTGCCTTTAAAACCAGTACCAGGTGGGCCCTGCTCCTGACAGAGCTAAACACTGATGCCAGTCTGAGATGTAGCCTGGCCCCCTTAGACCACATCTCTATCAGCTTGTATGCCGATCCCTTCGAAGAGCAGGAAACCCCATTAGGGTTCTTCCTTTAAGGGACTTCATTTCTCTCTAGGTGGAGCCTCCACTGGGATTTGTTTTTGTCCTTCAGAGCTGAAGGCCGAACCCAGGGCCTTAGCAAGCGCTCTACCACTGAGCTAAACTCCCAACCCCTTCCAGTGGGATTTTGTCCTCGGGATAACCTTCCTGCTGTCCATGTGCAGCCCAGAAGGGCTCCACCTGAGCTTCTGACCTCTTTAGCATTTATGGCTGCTTTCTCAGTTGGGCCTGAAAGCCCCCACATTTCTGCAGTCCCCTTGCTCACCTTGATCTGCCAATAAAATAGTTCCATTCAATTCCGTTTCACCTTCACCCAAGTCCTTCCTCAGTTAATCAGGACAAACCTACCCTGACCCTCATGCCCATGCCCACACACCGGCCCGATCTGCAGCAGGACTGCCCAGGTGATTCTAGCTTATGCCGAATTGACAATTAGAGGTAACCACCGTCCTGACCCATGCACATCCAGAGCGGCTCTCCCCACAGCTGCTTGTAGCCACTTTCAGTTGAGATAGGAAGATGCTCCAATGTCTTATCACCTCAGGTCACTGTGTTTCAGGTGCTGTATTTTGTTTGTTTATTTGTTCTAATTTAAAAGTAAAATCGGTCCTGTTCTACAGACTGGATAATCTTACCATTGATAGACTTACCATGTACTGGAGAGTTAGACCAGTCAGCATCCCTCTCCGGTGGATTTTCGCTTCTGGAGCCAAACACTAAAAATGAGCACTGGAAAAGAGTTTTAAAAAATGGCCTCCTGTGTTGTACCAAGGGAAAAAGTAAAAGGCCGTGTTAGCATTTGTGTATATTTGTGTTTCTGCTGTGGGTTTTTGCACTAATAATAATTAAAAAAATAAATGTTTGAGAGGTTTTTACACTATCTATCTGTTTTTATTTCTTTTTTCTTTTCTTTTCTTTTTTTCGGAGCTGGGGACAGAACCCAGGGCCTTGCGCTTGCTAGGCAAGCACAAATCCCCAACCCCTTTTATTTCTTAGTTAAGGAGAATAAAGTGATTCTATTCCAAAGGAATAAAATGGAAGTTTTAGGAAAGATTGTAACTTCAAAGGAAAATTAAATTTATTAGAGATGCTAACCTGGTTTAGTCCTCAGACCTCAGGTAAGAATCACACACTGAGAAAGCTGGACATGATGGGTCATGCCTCTCAGTCAGAAGGCCACAGCAAGGGATGCTCAGAGGTTCACAGTCTGATGCATATCGAGTAGAATTGAAGGCCAGCTTATGCTAAGACCTTAGCGCAGAAAAAAAGCTGTACCAATGATCTCACCGAAAGAAAAGTTAGAACCCTAATCCAGATTGAGCAGTGTTCTGTGAGAGACTTTCTCCTGAGGAGAGGACACACACACTCACACACACACACACACACACACACACACACACACACACACACACACACACACACACTGAGGCTACCAACAGCAGTAAGAATGAGGAGGGATTGCTTACCAAGTTAGGAATGAGTCAGACAGCTGCATCACAGAAAGCCCAGCTTAACATAGGTGGCAGCTCACCAATCTGGGGACCTGGAGCACACAGCAGAACATATAAACAGCTCAGTGGGTCACAGGAAGTGGCAGCATCCACTTCCAGGCACCTCAGCTGCTAGGTCACTTTAGTTACTCTTCCTGTTTATGAAGCCTTGGGGAGGGAGGAGAGTATCACATTTGATCGGTTTCAGGACTTCCTGAGACTTCTGTGTTGTTTGCTTCCTCAAGGAGCCTCCTTTAGAACTTCCAGGGTGTTATTGAGCTTCAGAGGAAATTGCTATACAAGTAGAAAGGCCTGGATATCTATTTAATATTTCTCCACAGCATCCTGGCTAATTCTCATAGGAGTTAATGTATGAACCAAGTATCTAGAGTCTGGAAAGTAATATTGGGATTATCCCCCACCCAAGGAAAAAAGTCTTTTTGTGGAATTTTAGTGTTCAGATAGCTTTTGGCTGTTACTATGGAGATATTTTGAAGTTATATAATATCTGTCCATATATGTTCCTACATGTACTTAAGTCATATATGCATGTGTATGATTTAAACATTGTCCAAAGCAAGTGCTTTTTAAAAATGGGTACTCTGCAAACTATTAAGTATTAATTTAATTCAAGACGTAAACTTACAGCAGTAGCTATTTCTCCTTTTTAAAATGTCTGTTACTGTGAATAACACTGTGGGGGGAAAGCAACTTGGGAAGGAAAGGGTCTATTTCCTCTTATACTTGATGTCCAGCATTGAGAGAACTCAGGAAAGGAACTTAAGCAGAGGCCATGGAGGAATACTGCTCACTGGCTTGCCCCCTGGTCTTGCTCAGGACACAGTAGGCTGTGTCCTACTACACTGGCTCCTCCCAGATAAATCATTGATCAAGAAAATAACTCCCACTCTCTTACTTACAGGCCCATCTAATGGAGGTGATTCCTTCATTGACATTATCCGTCCCCTGATAACTCTAGCTCGTGTCAAAACAAAATAAAACCTGATCAGCACACTTTCAAAATACATTTTTACTTTATATTTTTACAATACATTAATGCCTAGAAGTAGTGCGCCCTTGTCTTTAAGACAGGCTTCTATGTTGCCCTGCTGACCTAGAACTGTGAACATAGACCAGGCTGGCCTCATACAAGAGGTCTATTTATCTTTGCCCCCGAGTGCTGGAAATTAAGTTATACATCACCACATCCGACAGGTTTACACTTTCTGGTCACATTTCTAAGGACTTTATGTCCTTATGATCTTATATTTTCACTGTAAAACTTAGGTAATTTTCTTGTATCCTCACTTGTGATCATTTCTGAGAGGAAAGGTGGGTTGTGCTGTTTATGAAGGAATAATGCACGTAAAAATCAAATCATCCTAAGGCAATAAAAACGATTGAGAGCCTATCAATGAAAGTGCTTTTCTACAAAAAGGGTCTAGCATATATTTTTGTCAGATTGTGTTATGTGGTTAAGAAAACGTGCCTATAAAATAGGGAGGTTGTGGTAGTTAAGAGTCAGCGTCTTCGAGCAGCGTGTAATAGGAGCACACCACCTTCACGTGTGGTGTGGTCCCGTGCTCTTTTTATACTTAATCCAGGTTGAGACTGAAATGCCCACCAACAGTCCACAAAAGTGAGATGCTGGCTTCATGATGGGGATAAATATCTCCAGTGAGTGGAAAGCACTCGAATGACTGTGTGTAGGCATGATGTGTGCAGTATACAGGTGTGTGCCCATGTATCTTCTATTGCACTCTTACTGCCTGGATACAAGGTCTCTCGTGAAGACCACCATTTTGACCAGGCTGGCCATCTGGCCCGCCAGGCTCTTGGGATCCGTCTCTCTCTGTCACCCAATGCTGAGATTGTAGACACACAGAGACTTGCCCAGCTTTTAAGATGGCCGAGGGAGCTTTGAACACAAAACATTCATGCTTGCAAAGCAAGTGCTTCTTCCCACTGAGGTATCTTTCTAGGCCCAAATAGATGAAAATTTAAAGACTGTTATCCCAGTGAGATTATCAAGAGTGGAGGTGGTGGACAGGCAGAGCACTAGCCCCTGGTGTTCCAGGCAGAGCGCTGGGAAGCCTAGGGAGACAGCAGTATGAGGAAGACTCCTTCAGGTCTTTGTTTTTCCCAGTGCCTTTTGATTCCCCCACCCCCACCCCCTTAAACATTTTTTTCTTAACTAATTTGTTTTATCTATTACAAACTTTGGCTAGGAGACATCCACTCCAGTTACTGTACTGGTAATGTGTTAAACTCAGGACCGAAGATGGGGTCATTCAGACCATTGTGCAGCTGTTTCTCCTCTGAAATGACATCATCCTGAAGGAAGTTTTGTGTTTTATTCTCTTGATCAAAAAAACCCCTTCATTCTTCAATGACTTTATTCATTCTCCTTGGGATTACTCAGTGTTTATGCTACTTGCTAATGACAGGGTTCTCACAATAGCATGCTGTTTCTTGCCCAGAGGTTGGCAGTCTCAGGAGGTCTGGTTCTTATTTTTCCAAGAAATTTGAACAGATTTTTTTAATTGGAAGAAATCTAGACACATGGTCTAGACTTTTGTGCATATCTGTTTAGTGTTCTTGACATCCAGGGTCTGTGAATTAAACACATACATATTTGTAGAGAGCTGCCCCTTGCTTCTCCTGCTGTGATTGGTGGATGTTGGTCACTCTGGTGGGTGTGGAAGCCAGTTAGGTATTTGTGATGATTTTCTGGCCTCTGAACAAGTAGGAAGTGGAGATTCAGTTCCGGTTCATGAACACTTCCTTCCTTCTAAGACCTAATAAAAGTACATGTAGATTTGGGGGGGGGGGGCAGAACCCTGCCTTTTCTTTAGGTTAAAAAAAAAAGCAAGCAAGCACACAAACAAAAGTACACATGAAGTACCTTAACGGAGTTTCTTGTGCAAATGACTGCTAAACAGTGTTCCCAGTAACTTAACTGCTCCCACACCACCTACAGCACACAGGAGGCCCAGGATTTGTGGGTGGGAAAATGTTGAACAAACCTGAGAGCCTGTGGGATGGCAGAGGTGTTTCCTCTATAAGTGATGGGGAGGGTCTAAGGAGATTTTAGTGGGTGGGCGCAGCAAAGAATGTGGGGGAGGATGCTGCAGAGACTGGAGAAGGGGTGGGTGCTGCAGAGACCGGGGAAGGAGGGGGTGCTGCAGAGACGGGGAAGGGGTGGGTGCTGCAGAGACGGGGAAGGGGTGGTGGGTGCGGGAAGGGGTGGGGGTGCTGCAGAGACCGGGAAGGGGTGGGTGCTGCAGAGACCGGGAAGGGGTGGGTGCTGCAGAGACCGGGAAGGGGTGGGTGCTGCAGAGACTGGAGAAGGGTGGGTGCTGCAGAGACCGGGGAAAGGGTGGGTGCTGCAGAGACCGGGGAAGGGGTGGGTGTTGCAGAGACAGGGAAGGGGTGGGTGTTGCAGAGACAGGGAAGGGGTGGGTGTTGCAGAGACCGGAGAAGGGGTGGGTGCTGCAATGCTAAGTGTTTAAAGCAGTGAGTCTCAACCCTGGGCTGCAGATAGATTCCCTACATAGCAGATATTTACATTACAGTTGGTAACAGCAGCATCATTACAGTCATGAAGTAGCGAGGAAAGTAATTTTATGGTCGGGGATCACTCCAATGGGAGGAACTAAAGGGTCACGGTGTTAGAGAGGCTGGGGACCCCCGGCTTAAAGGAAGCCTCCTTTCTAATACGGTGCGGTACAAGTACTTGCTGTTACTTAGGTGGCTGACACGTGCAGCCGTCGGGGTGAGCTGGCACATGCGGAACTTAACCCGGTGCGCTCTTTCCTAGGCCGGACCTGATAGACATGAATACTGTTGCTGTTCAAAGCAACCTTGCGAATTTAGAGCATGCTTTTTATGTAGCTGAGAAAATCGGTGTGATCAGACTTCTGGACCCCGAAGGTGAGTGTCTTCGTGACTCTTACCTGCGCTGGCGCAAGCGTCTCCTCGGGAGTCCCCTCGGCATCGTGAAATGATTCATTTCTGTTGCTGCTTGCAGATGTCGACGTCTCTTCCCCGGACGAAAAGTCAGTGATAACCTACGTGTCCTCCCTCTACGATGCATTTCCCAAAGTCCCCGAAGGCGGCGAAGGCATTGGTGCGAACGTGAGTGTTGGCTTTTCCTGCGCTTGAAGCTTTCGTTCATTGATGACCAATTAATCGAATTCCTTGAAAACTATAGTGCAGCCTTTTTAAAGTAGATTTCAAATGCCATTCAGTTATTTGGGTTAACGTGCTATTCTGATCGAACGTACATCTCACAGTGTTGTTATGCCGTTGAAATAAAAATGTAACTAAGCACAGCCTTTCTAAGGGAAACGGCTTAGAGCCCAGCACATCTCTGAACAGCAGCTGCAGGCTCCTGAAGCGGAAGGATTCCTCTTTTTAACCTGCTGCCCTTTACAGCTGCTGGCTCTCCTGTCCTTCTGCGTAGCTAGGCTGTCCCACTCGAGAACACAATTTAGCGTTGACTCCGAAGACCCCGTGAAGTAAATTGATGACTGTTTTCTGACTTACAGAGAGGCCTAGATGCAGGGCTATGCATTCAGCCGGGTGGCGAGAGCTAGGTTCCTGACACACAGCTTTAGCTCTGGGACCTCACTCGATAGCATTTCTCACGGGCTTGTGCACTTGGACACAGCCACGCTAAGCAAACGCTACGTCCAGAAGTGAGCAGAAGGCCGTCCGTGTTCATGTGAGGGCCATGCCTCTTTACCTCAGGCTCCTCCCTTCCTTCTCACGGACGACAGAAACGAAGATATCTAAATACATGTGCACTGCTTGGAAGCCTCGTGCTTGCTTTTGCAACGGCTTGTGTCTCCACTCTTTGGTATTATTCTTCTTCCCCCTCCCCTTGCCTTTCCCGTGAAGATCTTAACCTTTTGGGTCTCCGTGCAGCCTGTTCCTGTGATCTCTGATCTGCTTTCGCAGAACAGTTCCCGCAGCCCCACTCTTTTCCCCTCTGGCTTAGCGTCACCTCTTCCTTCTTCCTGTAGTCCTGGCCTTGAGTGCTTATACTTTTCCATCTCTTTCCACTAACTCTGCACATCCCAAATTAACTGTCATATCGTGTCACTAGTATCACCGTTCACAGGCTACGTGGTAAAATCCACACCACATGTTTCAGGAGCCGGAGTATGTTTTGATTATCATTATTGACAATACCATTTGTGGTTCTGTAGTGCTAACCAATCACTTACAGGCAGCGCATTTCTGGGTGAATGCTATGTCTTCTTTGGAACTCCTGTCTCCGTACACTCTCCCTACACCCCGCTTCGGCCATATGATTACTCACTGCTTGCTGCAGCAGAACTCAGGGCCGAGCCTTCCTGAGAAGCCTCTGGTGACCAAGGCGCATGTGGGTCCTGATTCTCCCCTCCATTTTTCAGCCTGTGCTGCCTGCTTCCGCCATTTGAACACTTGAGTAGATACTGCTCCCCAGTGCTCTCACAGTGAATCTGTCTTCTCCCTAGTCAGACACTAACTCCTGGCTGATATTATGCCTTAAAAGTTTCACTTTCATTATGTAGCAGCAAGTGCAGTTGTGCCGTCTATGAGCATCCTTCAAAAACTTAATTACGTAACAGTTTGCTCCCTGTTAAAAAGAGTTTATTCAACGAGTAATTGAAAAGCCCACCATTTCTTGTCTGGTCCCTACATCCGTAACCGTGTCGAGTGTCAAATGCTGGGGGGACTTAGATGCTCAGTGCTTGGCAGAGATGCCGTGGCCTGACTTATGTAAGTCGTTGTCCCACTTAAGTTGAGCTCTGGAAACCTCTCAGATCACAGCATTATTTTTTGAGGCCCCAGAAACTTGTCCAATGCAATGACCCAGACAGCCACTCCCTTTGGACCAGAATTAGCACCCATTGGGACTGGGTCATGGCCTGATGATGGCCAGGTCATTACCTGGTTTTCTCTGTCGAGCTTCAGGACACCTGGCCTCGTAGGAACATGTGTGATAATTTGCGTTGCGGAAGAGTGCTATTTTCCGTCGATACAAACCTTTCCTGATGTTTTGTGATCTAGGATGTTGAAGTCAAGTGGATCGAATACCAGAACATGGTGAACTACCTCATCCAGTGGATCAGACACCACGTGGTCACAATGTCTGAGAGAACATTTCCTAACAACCCTCTAGAACTCAAGGTTGGTATAGCACAGAGGGGTTGGTTTGAGTGGAAACTTTAGACTAACGCTTAAGTTAACCCCGTAATCTTAGAGTTCAAGGTAAGTTGCCATTGGCAAGTTGAACATTTTCGTGGGGCAAATTTTTTATCACTCACTTTCTTGAGTAATTTTAAAAAAAAGTAGAGGTAGACATTAATAATTAAAGCATTATAGCAACAGCATGTTTAAGAACCTATTCCCCAAGCTTTAATCTGTGGTGAATTGGAGGTATAGTCTGAGCCGTTCCGAAGCTAACGTAGTCAGATCTTACACGAGTGAGAAATGCTCAGAGCCCACCGGATGCTGGAACAGGATAGTCCCAGAAAGCTCGCACATAGAGCACTGGTCAGGAGCAGGCCTTTCTGCTTGAGTCAGGTTAGAAACCACCCCAGGGCTGCTGCTTTTGTAGAGTACAAGGCGCATCCTGCGTGTTAATGAATTTTAAAAACAGATCCAACTGGAGTGCGAGTGGATTTACAATTGATGGTCGTGAGCTGGTGTTAGTGGCCAGGATTTGGTAAAGCTTTACAAATTCTGTGGTCTCAGAGACGGATCATCAAGAAAGATATCACAGCAATATAAAGGAATCATGAACACATAGCTTATCAAAGACTAAAACTACGTCATTCTGTGCATCTGTGTGTGAAGGAAAAGTCTGCATTTTCACAAACCACTGATATATGGACTACAGAGCAGCCTCTATTTTTTGAGTTGATGAGCTTTGTTTTAACTCTGACTGGAATTGCAGAACCTGTACTGACACAGCACAGGCCCCATGAAGGCTCTCTGTTGTGCTCACATCTGTGCAGAACATCTGTGGTGTGGCCTCTTCTCATTGCTGAGGGGAATCTTTCCTTGGCACAGAGTTACTTGGTATTTGTCGAATGAAAAAATGAAGAATAAAGACCGTTTTTAATAGGGTCTTTTCACTGTGAGATGCCTTCCTTTGTAGCTGTGAACTGTTGGAGGGCACGGAGAGCTGCCCCTAAGACTGCAGCACGCTGCCACAGTGTTCTGCACATAATAGCATGTGTGGTCAGTGATAGCAGCCTGCAAGATTTCGGTTTTGGGTCAGTAGAGTTTTTGGATTCCACGTACAAACACAACTACTGCCAAATGTATTCCTGGGATTTTTGTTTGTTTGTTTGCTTGTCTGTTAACCCTGGGACTCGCCGGAGTGTGATTCTTCACACAGGTTAACTTGCTAGCGCGCAGTAAGGGAGAGAAAACATATCCTGAGGAGTTGGGAGATTCACAGACCTTTATAGAACCCTACAAAACTGTGTTGTGTGTCTTAAAGTAATGTAAATTACGCTTAACGAATTAGTATGCACTTATATAAATGTTTTTATTTATGCGATTTTAAAAAAGTTTTTTTTCTTAAGTGACTAATAACACTTTACAAGGTTCACGGATAGCATGATAATTACATGATTGGGGCATTTTATAGCTGGAACATCAGCTAATGGCATCCACCTCCCGTTGTTAGGAAACAACCCCCAAAACAAAAACCTGTTGAAATCAACAGCAGTTTGGTGAGGCCGCGGGTTAGCCCTGCATAGCTACTCTGGATCCCAGAATGGAGCCAGGGAATGAAAGGAAGCAGGTCTTTTCCTTTCTTTATGCAAATTGCACCAAACTGTTTTCTGGAAGCTAAAAGCCAGTGCCTGATGTTTGGATAGCTCAGACACAAGGATGTGTTTGGGCGCTGGGAGTTTTAACAGAGCCATTGTTTATTGTTTAAATCCCGTGTGGAGCAGGTTGAATCGAGGCTCACATCGATAATTAAGTCCTTATCTATACCTATACAACCCAGCACACAACACACACACACACACACACACACACACACACACACACACGCACACACACACACACATACACACACTCACAGTGCTAGAGCGCTGATTCCATAAACAGACTCTTCTGAACACCTGTGACACAGGAAGTAGCCGTTGCCATAGTGATGGTATGTAAGCCTGCGTGAACTCCAACCATAATTCATTTCCCTTTCCTTCGTAGGCACTTTATAATCAGTATTTACAGTTCAAAGAGAAAGAAATCCCACCAAAGGAGACAGAGAAATCAAAAATTAAACGGCTGTATAAGTTATTAGAGGTGAGCCAAATACTCTCCGGTACTCTTGGACGCACTCTGAGTTGTCTTCAGGTCTTTGTGCTACATCAGTTCTCTTGTTTCCTTAAGATTTGGATTGAGTTTGGGCGCATCAAACTCCTTCAAGGTTATCATCCCAACGACATCGAAAAGGAGTGGGGCAAACTCATCATCGCCATGCTCGAGCGGGAGAAGGCGCTGCGTCCCGAGGTGGAGAGGTAGGGATGCCGTCCTAGTCAGTGCCCACAGCAGGACCATCTCAGTCTTCATGCCCTGAGAACATGGCGTGGTTTTGTTGGTTGGTTGATTGGTTTTCCACTCTGTTGTGTGTGTTCATGTCTGCCTGGGCTCATATGTGTATGTGCAGGTGGAGGGCAGAGTTCAACCTTGGTCTCTCCTCAGGAGCTGTCCCTCGTGTTGTATGAGACATGGCCTCTCACGGAGACCCGAGGCTCACACAAATTACATTTTACATTTACCTGTTGGTGTGACCTTGAATAAGTCTCTTAGGGTTTTTTCCCCCTTCCATTTCCTTATCTAGAAATGCTAACAAGAAGTTAAAGAATAAATTGGTGACTACATAAGGGACCTAGTAGATTTGATTGCTGTGTTGAATCTTATCTAACAAGATATTATAGTTTAAAAAAAAAAAAAACAGACACTCAGAAGTCTTTCTCAAAAGGACCTTAAATTACCAAGGCCCAAGTTTGAAAAAACTGGTTCGGTCAAAGATTAGCCATTTTGTTTTGTTGTTTAAGTTTTTCATAAGGCTGCCTTTGGTGGAAGGCCCTCCCTTTAAAAGGCAGTACAGGCCTAGCACCATGTGACAGCAGGTGTGCGGGACATGCCTGCAGTGCCAGCATTTGTGAACTGGAAGCAGAAGAATTAGAAGGATTAATGAGGCAGAGGCCAGCTTGTGCTCCCACTGTACCTCACCAGTGACTCAGGAAGCTACACCTGAGCCTTCATGAGCCCCACACCCACTCATCCAAGTGGAGGCTTCTAGAACTTCTAGGCAATGTACTACACGGAGCCGTTTGCCCAGCCATGTCCCATGTATTTATTCCCTCAAGGCTGTTATCCTACAGGACGTGAGACTTATCCTCTGTTGTGTCCTCTGTGTCCCTCCTCACAGCTAAAGGCCTGTGAGATCAGGCAGCAATGGCCGCAGAGCTGGTACTCTGCCTGTCTCTTTGGAGCTCTCCTGTGCTGGGCTGCACCCTCCCCTCTTCTCAGGGGTTGTGTAGTCTGTTCTTTGGCAGGGAGTCTGTCTCACTCCCTGTTTCTCTTTACTCCTAGTCCTTCTCAGACTGCAGCCTCCGTGTTCCCTCCAGCAGTGCCCCGGGCTGGGTCACATGCCTCAATTTTTTTAATGGCTATTTATTTGAGTATTGTTCAGAGTGCTTACCTTGGTCGTAATTTCATATTTATTCATGTTTCATCTGAGCCACCTGTTTCTTAGATATCGGCTCTGAGAATGTGGAGAGAAGCTGTCCTCTCAGGTCCCTTACCAATGCCTTTGCTCAATGCCAGGCACATAACAGAGACACTCAGTGTAGTTGGGACCTCACTGTCTCAATGTTGTGACTTCAGTGTTGACATGAAATAATGTATCAAAGATAATTAATATATTATCCATTAACACAAGGCCTCTGTTGCCAGGTGCATTCTTGTTAAGTCACAAAGTTACCACGTCCATATAAACAGGGCCTACGAATCAAATGAACTGCAGATGCTTGGCCTGCAGCTCTTATAGGCAGTGAAAAGGAAGCATTGAATGGATTGTTTGAATTAAAGATACCGAGAACAGATATTTTTTGGTCACTACAGCAGTAGCTGACTTTTTTTAATGTGTCTTAGTCTACTTGGCATTGCTACGGGCTGCATAGCACAAAAGAAATTTATTATCTGGGCTCCTCTTACGGTACACGTCTACCGTAAGCCCAGCACTGGGGAATTGCAGGTCAGCCTGGACTCTATAAAAGACTGTCTGGTAGTTTAAAAAGAGAAAAAAGAGAAGTTGGTGACTCAGAGTTGCAGGGGTTGAGGGATGTAGTCCGGGGCTGGCGTCTCTGAGGACCTTTGGGCTGCACTTACCCCTGGTAGAGGGCAGAAAGAAGCAAGGAGACTGGAGTGGGCTGGCCGGTGAGGAATCAGAGAGGCACAGCAGACAGCAGATGCTCACTGAAGCAGGAGAGCCCAATGGCTGCCCCTTGGATAAGGACACTCATTTATCCATGAGGGTTGAGCCCTGATGACGTCATCACTCTTAAGTACTTCCCGTCTCCATCTCCGTACGCTGTACTGGGGACCGAGTTTCCGGCACATGGCACTTTTGAGATACATTCAAACCACAACAGCATGCTAATGAAAGAACGCAGTTGAAGCTTCAAGATTGGAGAGCCAGTCTATCCTGGCTTAGGTTTATGACTTCAGCCTGGAAGTCATGTGATCACAGACAAGTTCGTAAGCGTGGAGGCCTCAGTTTCTTTGTCTGTAGCAGGATGCAACAGCACCTACCACATTTGGTGGTTATGAATCCGAGAGGAGGTTCAGTGTGGGAAACGTTTCTCTCCCGGGACACAGCAACTGTTCCTGGTTTTAATTGTTCGAGTTTGCTTGGTGAATGTCCTTTGAAAATTAAAATGTTTAACTCACAGCACAGAAACGTCAGTTTGCCTTTGTAGTGTTAGAGGTGGGGGGATGTATTTGGGTAAAAGCCTTCATTTTTTTTTTTTTTTTTTGACACAGACCAGAGATTGCAAATTCTAGCTATGCAGCTTGGACTGTGGAGAAGACAAACAGGAAAGAATCGATGTTCTTGGGCCCTGTACTAGTCTGTGTGAAGGAGAAGCAAGCCCAGACACATTTGTAGTTAGTTACTGAGCCAATATTCTTCATGGAGTCTTTGGCTTTTAGGATCTGAGCTGTAGTGTCTTAGGAGTAGTGTGGCTTCCAGAGAGAGAGAGAGAGACAGAGACAGAGACAGAGAGAGCAAGCACCCAATCACACAAAGAAAAGCAATTTGAACGTGCTTTTCCCAGCTAATTTAATGCGGTGAACAAATTAAAAGGTGGTCAGCTTTGGTTTCTCATTAAATTCGCATGCTTGTTTACTGGCTGTTGACTTATCATTGATGATCCCAGCATTCTGCCTTGGGTTATGAAAAAGCACGTCAGCGTCCTTCGCAGAAGCCCAGCTGTGCGATCTGAGCTCTGTGTTTCTAGTTGTAGTTGGTATCGATAGGGTTACCTTCGCCGGCGATACCCTGGCTCCTGGGTACCTGAGTTGTTTTTAAGGTGGCTGCCGCTGGATGACTCTTAGAGAAAATATTTGGCATATCTTTTCCAGTGACGCCCAACCATCCCGCTCTCTGTCTGTACTTGCATGGATTTAACCTCAGCAAGCAAAACCCAAAAAAAAAAAAAAAAAAAATGGCTTTGGGCAGGATTCTTTTGAACAGCTATCAGCATAGTGTTTGCAGTGTACTGCGTGTGCATGCTGAAGCTTATTTAAGGACCCGTTAAAGCCCGTCCCCGCGCCCAGACCGCCTTTCACCTGGTAGCAGGCAAGCTTTCTCCTGGTAGTAGTCCTACTTGCGTGGTCCCAGGTTATCATTTGAGGACCGAAAATGCAGAGCAGTAGCTACAGTTACCGTAGCAGCGACTCTGTGTTTAGTAACACCACCAGCACTCGGACCAGTCTAGATTCCAACGAGAATCTCCTGTCCGTCCATTGTGGTCCCACGCTGGTTAACTCCTGCATTAGCTTCAGCAATGAGTCCTTGGATGGACACAGGTACGAAGTCTTCTGAGTGAGGCTGTCTTCCCTTCCTTGCCTGGGTCGTTTTTTTTCCGGACTGGTGAGCTCTTTGACTTTGGAAAGAAGATTTTTTTTCCTTTCCTTTTGTCCCTTTCAGGTTGGATATGCTGCAGCAGATTGCTACCCGAGTTCAGAGGGATAGCGTCAGCTGCGAGGACAAACTCATGCTCGCCCGAAATGCTCTCCAGTCTGTAAGTTGGTTTCAGGGACCAGGGCTTGCTGTGGAGGGGCGGGTGCGTGCCTGGGTAAACTGGGTAAATTGCAGCACTTGATCGACTCCTAGTCCCTGTTCCCTGCAGAAGCTCTGAAGGGTTATCACTGATATTTCCTCTCTCGGGAGGCAGGCAGCGAGTGAAAGGCAAGCATGCGTCTGAACCAAAAGAAAGAAAGCCCAAATAGGGCGTCTCCTCTAATATTTTGGAGTTTGATGATTAAAGCTGGTTTTGAGCTCTGCCTCTAAGGACTTAATGCTGAGTTCTTTTAAATACAGGATTCCAAAAGATTGGAGTCGGGAGTGCAGTTTCAGAACGAAGCAGAAATTGCCGGGTATATACTTGAATGTGAGAACCTGCTACGCCAGCACGTGATTGACGTTCAGATCCTGCTAGACGGGAAGTACTACCAGGCCGAGCAGCTGGTGCAGAGGTAGGCGCCGTCCTCGCCTCCTTTATTCAGGGAACGTGATGGGAGTATACAATACGCAGTGTGTGAATCGTGATGTTTCAACGAGAACAAGCAGAACCAACATGTATAATCAACCTTTTAAAAATCTAATTTAGTTTTGTTTTGTTTTAACTTATTCACTTTACAGCCTGCTCCCTGATCCCCTCCTGGTCACCCACTCCCACAATCACTTCCCCCTCCCCTTCCCCTTTTCTCTCAGCTGGTAGCCCCCTCCCCCTCTGCTGAGCTATCCCCTCTCCCTGGCACTTCAGGTACCTGCAAGGCTAGGCCCTTCCCCTCCTACTGAGCTAGAAGATCATATCCCACATGCAGGCAACATCTTTAGGGATAGCCCCCTTCCCAGTTGTTTAGGACCCACATGAAGACCAAGCTGCACATCTGCTACATACGTGTGGGAGGCGTAGGTCCAGCCCTGTGCATTCTTTGGTTGTTAGTTCAGACTCTGAGAGCCCCAGGGGTCCAGTTAGTTGACTCTGTTGGTCTTTCTGTGTCATCCTATCCCCTTTGGGGCCCACAGTCTTTCCTCCTATTCTTCCATAAAAGTCCCCAAGCTCCATCCACTGTT
Source organism: Rattus rattus (assembly GCF_011064425.1). Classification (NCBI taxonomy): domain Eukaryota; kingdom Metazoa; phylum Chordata; class Mammalia; order Rodentia; family Muridae; genus Rattus; species Rattus rattus. Next base: position 110,405,663 of record NC_046157.1, read on the forward strand.
TGGCTCTGGGTGTCTGCATCTATCTGAGTCAGCTGCTAGGTGGAGCCTCTCCGAGGCCAGCATGCTCCTGTCTGCAAGCATAACAGAGCATCAGTAATAGTGTTAGGTATTGGTGCTTGACCATGGGATGGGTCTCAACTTGGGCTGGTTATTGGTTGACCACTCTCCCAGTCTCATTAACATTTACTGTCACAGAAATACTGGAGTCATTAAAACGAATATTTTAGATGCCTACATTGTTTCCAAGTACTTAGGATATTTATGTGGGTCTTTGGATGTGACGCAGAGGCAGAGAGAATATTTAAGTAAGCAAAGGTAAGACCCTAGGTTTAGTCCTCAGACCTCCAAATAATGATGATGATGATGGTGGTGGTGGTGGTGATGGTGGTTTGCAGCATTAGAAAAGGCAAAAGTGTGAGAGAGGTTCTCTTCTTCAGTCAGTTTTCCATTTACTATGAAAATGGCCATAACCAAACATTAGAAAAGGATATCTGTGTAGATAAGGCTGTGCATGGTGACAACCACGTGGATTCTCGGCTCTCGGAAGGCTTAGGGTAAAGAATGATAGATACAAGGCTTGCAGGATCTACATAGCCAGACTGAACCTCAGGAGGGAAACAAGCACGAAAATTAAATAGCAAATCCAAAACCTCTCTGAGGTTCTGGGAGCAGAGGGAAGAGAGCCCGGGGGACCATAGTCTCTGTCTCTATGTACATATAAAAGTAAACGTCGTAAATCACTTGTGAGCCAATAGTTACATTTCTAGAAGCCAGTAGTTATTCTCTATGTAGATAAGAAGCAGATAAAGTTAGAAAACTTTATATTCATGCCAGACATAGTTTATAAGAAAATGTACTCTCCTAGATATCAAATAATGAAACCATCGCCTTGTGGGTATGTAATTGTGTCCCTTATAAATGACAGTTATAATGACTAATAACGTGGAGTGTCCACAGTGTGATAGTCACCAAAAACAAAACGTGAGGCAAAATTTTACCAAGATGCTTTCAATGTTGTTTTTAAAAACAAAATAGGTATTTATCAAGCAAGTAGGTTTGCAGAGCAACGGTCGGAAGCAGAGCTCCTGTGTGCCTTCCGGGGCCCACACTACCATTAGGGTCTTGCAGCAGAGAGCTGCATGAGTGATGCACCAGCCAAAGCCAGCAGCTTGCACACTAGCCTTTCGGTCCTACCTCACACGCCTCCGTGTTCTCCTCAGGGTTGCCAAGCTGCGTGATGAAATTCTGGCCTTAAGGAATGAATGTTCCGCGGTGTACAGCAAAGGACGCATGCTGACCACGGAGCAGACCAAGCTCATGATATCAGGAATCACTCAAAGCTTGAACTCAGGATTTGCACAGACCTTACACCCCAGTCTGAACTCAGGGCTAACCCAGAGTTTAACCCCTTCCTTGACGTCTTCTAGCGTGACTTCCGGCTTGTCGTCGGGGATGACGTCCCGCCTGACGCCGTCGGTTACTCCAGCGTATACACCTGGGTTCCCATCAGTAGTAGCTCCAAACTTCAGTGTAGGAGTAGAGCCAAATTCATTACAGACCCTGAAGCTAATGCAGATCCGAAAGCCCCTTCTAAAGTCGTCTTTGCTGGACCAGAACTTGACAGAAGAGGAAGTCAATATGAAATTTGTTCAAGATCTCTTGAACTGGGTTGATGAGATGCAGGTAATGTTTGCCTCAGTTTTCGAGTCCTACTCTTGAAACAACAACAACAACAACTACTACTACTACTAGTAGTACTAGTACTAGTACTACTACTCATAGTACTACTCTTTCTTCTCCTCCTCCTCTCCCTCCCCCTCTTTCTCCCTCTGCCTCTCTTTCTTCTTCTTCCTTTTCCTCTTCCTCTTCCTTCTCCTCCTTTTTAAACTGTTACTTTACTATTTAAGGTGCAGCTGGACCGCACTGAATGGGGCTCAGATCTGCCAAGTGTTGAAAGCCATTTAGAAAACCATAAAAATGTCCACCGAGCCATTGAAGAATTTGAATCTAGTCTTAAGGAGGCTAAAATTAGTGAGGTTTGTAAATTTTGTGGTTTTTTTTTTCATATTTTATTGTCTTTGGATAGTATTTGCTTTTTACATAAAGACCCTGTAACACAGTAATTGGTATTAGTCAGAGCTTAAGACTAACCCCCCTGCCCCACACCTTCGCTCCTATATTTTAGATCCAGATGACGGCGCCTCTGAAGCTCTCTTACACGGATAAGTTGCACAGACTAGAGAGTCAGTACACTAAACTCCTGGTAAGCTTTCTTTCTTTCTTTTTTTGTTGGTTTGTTTTCGTTATGCCTGTTTGCAAGCAATCTGATTCTTACATCGGCTTTCCTCTAAAAGAACACATCCAGAAATCAGGAGCGGCACCTCGATACACTCCACAACTTTGTAACCCGGGCAACTAACGAACTTATCTGGTTGAATGAAAAGGAGGAGTCAGAAGTTGCCTATGACTGGAGTGAGAGGAACAGCAATGTCGCCCGGAAAAAAGGCTACCACACGGTGAGTCGGCCACGCTCCAGTGCCAGCGCCAGACCGGGGTGCTTGCCGCGTTTCTGACGCGCCTCTTGATGCTTCCTCGCTAGGAACTGATGCGGGAGCTGGAGCAGAAGGAGGAAAGTATTAAAGCCGTTCAGGAGATCGCAGAGCAGCTGCTTCTGGAAAACCACCCAGCCCGCTTGACCATAGAGGTAAGAAAGTTCGAGATGTGGGCCGAGTTCTGAGGCATCCACAACCGTAAACCTCTTCCGCTAGTTAAAATTAAAAAAATTCGAACTACCAAGTGTTTACTACAGTCTGGCCCAAAAATAATTTCAGAGAGTCATGCTTCTCTCCACCATCTCTTAGGATAAAGGCAGCAGGTTATTTTTAGGCCCCGTGAAGCTACTGGTGGGTAGATTCATCTGATGGAGTGGAAGGCTGTTCTGTGGCAGAATGTGTAACAAGCAGAAGAAATGCAGCTTAGTTTGAGGGAGCAAATAGTATCATGTGTTGCTAGACCACCCCCGGGGGCTGCTAAGCACACATCTTCAGGAACACGTGCCTGCAGTGGGTCATTTCAGGAGGAAGGAAGAGCAGGCTTTACACAGTCTTAGTGCACACAGAGCGCCCCCTCCTGGGAGGCAGGGTAATTGCACCTTCTGCACACACAAAAAAATGGCTTCATAATTCATGATGAACTAGGTGGGCTTTCCTTTATGAAAGATATACTCTGCATTAATTAATAAGCATTCAAACAGATGAATGTTTAAAATATTATTATTACATTATTAAATGTAATAGTTACATCGATGTGAAAGTATATGCTTCTTTTTCTACCCTCCCCAAATCTTCAGAAGAGAGAAACAGACCTGTGTTAACATGCACACCGTATGGCTCAGTAATATAAAAACCCAGGAATAGTGGAGATTGGGATGCCAAAGAGAAAGGCATATGTGGGGATTTTAAAGTCAGGTGTCAGAGTTAGTGACCAAGGAGTAAAGAAAAGGGTTGATTTTACACATAGCGGAAATAGCTTGCATTCATTTCAAATGTAAAATTTTCATATAAAATAGCTATATTTTTTCCTCAGATTTTTAAGAAAAAAATAAGAAATTTAGAAATTTGAGAAAAACCATCTGTACTAACTTTAAAACTATACATAGACTTTAAGACCCACAGAGCAAGGGGGACCTCATAAGATAAAATGAACTACCCCAGTTTTCATAGTTCAGTCCACTGAAGTTTTATTTAAGTTCAAATAATAGAGTGTTTTTGTCATTCGAGATCATCAACATTGAGCCGGGCATGACGACTCACACCTGTGGTTCCAGTCTGTAATGAGAGGCTGAGGCAGGGGGATTACCACACACTTGGGCTGTGTGGCAAGAGACAGCCTGTCAGAGAGAGGGAGGGGAAGGGAAAGAAAAGCAACATTATAAATGTATCAGTATTTGCCCTGCCGGGTCAAGCTACATACCTTACACATGCATGACCCACGTTTGAGGCGGACCAGGGCCTCTGTTCCTTTTCCTCTGCCCCAGCTTTCTGTGTCGTTTCTCCCTAAGGCGTACAAAGCAGCCATGCAGACACAGTGGAGCTGGATCCTACAGCTGTGCCAGTGTGTGGAGCAGCACATTCAGGAGAACACTGCCTATTTTGAGGTGCGTGAGTAGAATGGCCGCTTAAACTGACAGCACTGCCATTTGGTGGGCTTGCCGAGGTGCAGAGAAACACCACAAAGAAACGCACATGAGAGCACATGGAGTGGGGATGGGGGGGGGTGTGAATAAGCCAGTACTTTCTTTTCAGGATGTAAGTGCTGGCTTCAAAATCCTACGCGGTAAAGTCTAGCCTTTAAGGAAGAAATCCTGTGGGTGGAAGATGGCTTAGTGGGCAAATTGCTTGCACTGAGTCCAGTCCCCAGAAACTACACTTATGAAAAGATAAAAATGAGACGCCTAGTGCTGTGTAGGCCAGAGGATCCCTGAGGCTTGCTGGCCAGCCAGCCTAGCCAAATAAGGAGAAATTTATTAATCATTATTATTTATAATCATTAAATATTATTTATAATAAGTATATTAATATAATCAATATATTATAATATGATACTGTGGTATGTATTATAATGCAAATATAATATAATATAATATAAATTAAATATAATAAAAATTATTGTTTAATAATTAGTAATTGTTCACTATTACTAGGTTCAGTGAGAGACCCTATTTCAAAAAAAATAGAGATGAGAGAATTGAAGACACATCTGGTTGTTCACCTCTGATTTACACACACACACACACACACACACACACACACACACACACAAATATTGTAAAAAAATCATTCTAAAAATGTGTCCGACATTAATGAAAAATATTTATGATAGCCAACCAAATAAAGACTTTGGTGTTTTTCTTGAGAAATTTTAATATATTGTTTGAAGTTCCACCCCTTAAAAGATTGATTGAACCCCGAAGGAAAACAGGCTTTTGATCAAAATAATATAGAGCCAAAACATAATGGGTGCTATACATGGACACTCCGTATAATCAGTATTCATCTGTAGCCATCCGAGTTCAAAGGTTTGTTTCTGTTTCAAAAAGGATGTTGCTACTGTTGCTTTGTCCTTTGATTCTGCCCTGGCTTGTCAGGGGCCACAGAGGGCCTGGACACCAGATTTAACACCTCTGGGCTTTCCTGGCATTTAGTGTAGTGTACTTCAGCTGCCAAGTTTTCTCTCTCCTCAGTTTTTCAATGATGCCAAAGAAGCCACCGATTACCTAAGGAATCTGAAAGACGCCATTCAGCGCAAGTACGTCTGTGACCGATCCAGCAGCATTCACAAACTGGAAGACCTCGTCCAGGAGTCCATGGTACTGATGCAGAGCCTGTGGGTCTTGTCAGACACACAGCAGGGTAGACTAGTGTGTTGTTGTATGTTTACATGTTACGTACAAAGTTGTACTTCAGATGCGCAACTGTCTCATCCGATTGAGACCTCAGTTTGCGTCGTTGTTTAAATGATGTTGTTTAAACTGCTTTAGCAGGTCTGCGTGTGGGCAGTAGAAAGTTACATAGTAATAATAACACAAAGAGGAAACAAAATAACAAAGTGAAGGAGGAGGGATTCGGAAGGGGCATGAGATGTGGAAGGAGTCCCCAGTACTCAGGGCATTCTGCCTTGATGATGTTTTATTTGTGTGAGTCCCTATGGGATGGAGAGTTCCAATCATTCCTTTTAAAATCCCGCTGTGTTTCCTGACAAGGAGGAAAAGGAGGAGCTCCTGCAGTACCGAAGCGTGGTGGCCGGGCTGATGGGGCGAGCAAAGACGGTCGTGCAGCTGAAGCCACGGAATCCTGACAACCCACTCAAAACGTCCATCCCGATCAAAGCTATCTGTGACTACAGACAGATTGAGGTACTTGTAATTATCAAAGCAGGCCGGATTAAACGACATCATAGCGCTTCCCAGTCAGAAGGCATTTCTCTGTCTCTAAAAAAAAAAAAAAAAAGTAATAATTTCCCAGACGGAGTGCAGAAGAAGACGAATTAATGGTGACCGACCTCAGCTTTCCCCTCTTTCATTTAAAACCAGATAACCATTTATAAAGACGACGAATGCGTCTTGGCAAATAACTCTCACCGCGCCAAGTGGAAGGTCATCAGTCCCACCGGGAACGAGGCCATGGTCCCGTCTGTGTGCTTTACTGTCCCCCCACCAAACAAAGAAGCGGTTGACTTTGCCAACAGGTTCGTATGGTTTGGGGCCTTTCTGAAGGTTAAAGAAGCCACCCATACTGTGTCAGGGTCCTGCAGGGCTGGAAGGTAGTGGAGGTACTACATAGAGGGCGCAGAAATAAACATTGTAGCATCGACTGCTGTGGTAAAGAGGCCTAAAATCTGCGCTCTGCTGTATGTATTTCAGAATCGAGCAACAGTATCAGAGTGTCCTCACTCTTTGGCATGAGTCTCACATAAACATGAAGAGTATAGTGTCCTGGCATTATCTCGTCAATGAAATCGACAGAATCCGGGCTAGTAACGTGGCTTCGGTGAGTGAGGATGTGTACGTCGACCTAATGTGTCCCCAAACGCCTTGTCATATACAGGGTGAAGCTTACACTTCCTCTGGCCTAGGAGGGAGCCCTGTACGTCCACTCTGTCACTCAGCCAGTGCTCGGTAGGGCCTGACGTAGTAGATGAGGCTCGCTGTACAGGGGAGGGGAGTCTTGAGATCGCACCTCGCTCAGTGCTTACTGGAGGAGAGAGACTAGGACGAGGTGTTTGGACAGACAGAGGGTCCATTTTAATTTCACTTACTGAAATTGTATCCGTGGTTCTTTTCTTACTTGTCTTCTTTTAATTAAAACGTTATGGCAAAGAGCTTGCAAACAAACGATATCATGCCCTAGACTAACAGACCGGAAGTCTGTGCACCTCGGGGACCTTCTGAGGGTGGGGATGGCCACTCTGAAGCCGTGAAGCTTCACGTTTGATTTTGCACCTTCACCCATCCAGCATGGATTTTAATTTACTTACCCATCAGCGAAGCCTGGAAATCCATGTCAGAGTTAAAACCCAAAAATCAGCTTTCCATCTTCTTTCGTGACCTCCGTGCCCTTCGCCTGCTTTTTATCGTTCCTTACCCATGCTTATGCCCACCCTTTCTCTCCTGTTCTCTCTTCTATAAGGCTTGCCATATACACACAAACATTTGCTTTCTTACTCACGTGTATACTACAGGCTAGGCTCCATACACGAGGGAGAACTGACGCCTTATCTTTCTGAGATTGGGTGACCTCCCTTGATATTAGACATTCTAAGTCCTTCTGACTTTCTACGGTTTTCTTACTCCGATCTACATACGTACCAAACGCCGCTGTCCGCTCACCTATTGAAGGAAACTTGGTTGGTTCCACTCCCCTGCTATAGGGTACAAACCCGAAGTAAGCGAAAAGAATATTCATTTTGAACGTCTGCCCTAACCGTGACCAAGCTAGAGTGTACCGTGACATCCTTGACGATCCGCCCCACTCGGATGTAGCTCCTGCCGCTACGTCATTAATCCAAGGATCTCTGTTCTTTAGATAAAGACAATGTTGCCTGGCGAACACCAGCAGGTTCTCAGTAATCTCCAGTCCCGCTTGGAAGATTTTCTGGAGGATAGCCAGGAATCCCAAATATTTTCAGGCTCGGATATAACTCAACTAGAAAAGGAAGTGAATGTGTGTAGGAAGTATTATCAAGAGCTTCTCAAGTCTGCAGAAAGAGGTAAGTGTGGGGTTGCTGGCTCTCTCTCCCCTGTGGGGGTTCCATCTAGACTCTCCTGTACTCTCATCAGTCCAGGGTACATTACGTCAGTCCACCGTGACGCGTATGCGAGACTACGGAGCAGCATGAAATGCGTGCGTGCAGGGGACGGAACTCAGGAGCACATAACTTCATGCTTGAAGCCCTGAGTTCAATCCCAGAACCACCCATAGCAACCAGAACTTCTGAGCTAGGAAGGTGCTCAGAATCATTAATAAAACTGAAGTAACTAAAAATGCCCGCCAAGCCGCGGGACGGACGACAGATTCTCACCTCCTCTGTGTGAAGCAGGTTTGCTGTACTTTACAAAGTGACACTCAGAAGGAAGATGCTTAAGGCTCATGAACGATTTCATTATTTCCCCGTGTTAAGTTTTACACAGGAATTAAAGCAAAGTGTTTTATTAAGTTTTCCTTAATGTAAGTCTTAGTCTTAACTCGTCATACTAGTTAGAAAGAAATGATTTTATTAGTAATATTTTGTGTCTTTAAAATCTCAAAACATTAACACATTTTTTACCTGCTTTTTACTTTTAGATTTTGGTTTAATTTAATGGTTAATTGATGACATACGACTCACATTTTTGTGAATATGAAACAGGATAATACATTGCTTCCTTTGGGTATTTCAGTAATATTTCAGTATTTTACATGGCCTTAGGGAAATTTTCTCAGTGCTTGTTAAGTTTTAAAGTCCACGTTCTGAGACTTGGGTTTTAGGATTTGTGCTAATGGGACCACTGTTTCCCCTCAGTAAGAGCAAAGCGCTGGCTTTTGCTGTGAGTCTTGCACTGAGCTTTTTGGGGAGGGGGAGTTACTCACCGAGCATGCTCTGTCCTTCCACAGAGGAGCAAGAGGAGTCTGTGTACAATCTGTACGTCTCAGAAGTGCGCAACGTCCGGCTTCGCCTGGAGAGCTGTGAAGACCGGTTGATTCGGCAGATCCGGACGCCTCTGGAAAGAGATGACCTACACGAAAGCATGTTGAGAATCACGGAGCAGGAGGTGAGAGCCACACACGTGCCAGCAAAAAAGCCAGGGCCATTTCCTCCTAGTGACCATGAATGTCTCCTTCTGATCTCCCGCGTGTTCAACTGTGACTTCAGCTCCTTACCAAGGCCCAGTTGTGCATTTCTTACTGGACGTAAAACCAAGATCCCGTGGATTGAGGTCCGCCTCTGAGTTAGTAAACACTGAAGCCTCCTGGTGGGCTTCACGCAGAGAGACATTACACACCTGCTGTTTACAAAGCTAGAGATGGGGGGGGGTCAAAGGAATAAACAGAAAAAGGCATTACTGATGATAAAGCCAGACTGGCATGCTTGTTTATTTGGTAAAGAAAGGGGTTATACGGATGCTTATGTCGGTAATGAAATGTAAAACATGCTTTGTAAGCAGCTGTAAGAACCATGACCGTTGGGGTGACAGCAGATAACCCCCATGTGTTTCCTGTACTAGAAACTGAAGAAAGAGCTGGAACGGCTTAAAGACGACTTGGGGGCGATCACAAATAAGTGTGAAGAGTTTTTCAGCCAAGCGGCAGACTCCCCATCCGTCCCCGCCCTGCGATCAGAGCTCAGCGTGGTCCTCCAGAGCATGAGTCAGATCTACTCCATGTCTGCCACTTACATAGAGAAGTATGTCAGCAGCAGTCCTCACCCCCACCTCTCGCTCGGTGGTTCTGTGGGCAGGCCGTGTATCTTAGAAACAAGATTGATATTTCTCCATGTTGAGGGGGGATTGCCTTAGACATTTATGTTCTGTAGGCTCCCTTTTGTAGTTTTGGGGGTTTCTGCTATGCTTGGCGTAACCTATTACAACCTAGGAACCTATTGGGATCTGTATAAATGCACCTGGGGTGGGACATGGGTGACGGACGTCAGTGAGGAAGTGTCTCCTGTTGGAATCTGCGTAAATACCACCTGGGGGGTGAAACATGGGGTGATGTCTATTAGGAAAAGAATCAACTGACTGCTAGATGGACAGGAGGCCAGTCAGTGTGCCCATGTCATGAGTTTTAATGACACTCTGGGACTACAGTGTGGGGGGAGAAAAGACACTAAACAGCGTGGACTAGTGTTTGTTTCTCGTTCAAGGTTGAAGACTGTTAATTTGGTTTTAAAAAACACCCAAGCTGCAGAAGCCCTTGTCAAACTCTACGAAACCAAGCTGTGTGAAGAAGAAGCAGTCATAGCCGACAAGAATAACATTGAGAATTTAATGAGTACATTAAAGGTAAGAGTGTCACTTCTAGCTCTGGCTCCAAGGTCCCGCTTCCAGTCGTTCTCTAGCACAGTGCCAAGCATCTGGCACCAGGACCCTGATGTAGAGCGTCTTTCTGCGTGTGCTACCTCCATTCCACGCTTCTAATTCTACAACTTCCCATAAATAACTACACGCAATCATTTTAGTGTCAGTGATTGATCTATTGCCGTGAGGAGACATCATGACCAAGGTAATTTGTAAAAGAAAGCCTTTAGTTGGGGACTTGCTTACAGTTTCAGAGGGTGAGTCCAGGGTCATCATGGTGAGGAATATGGCAGCAGACAGGGAAGCAGGTGTGGCCCTGGAGCCATAGCTGAGAGCCTACATTTGATCCACACAAGCCCATGACAGAGACAGAGAACAACCAGACCTGGCATGGGCTTTTGAAACCTCAAAGCCCAACCCCAGTGACACATCTGCTTCAACAAAGCCACACCCTCAAATCCTTCTCAAACAGTCCCACCAGCTGGGGACTAAGCATTTAAATATATGTCACGCCATGATGAGCAGATTGTAACCTTCGGTAAATAATGAGCTCCTCTATGACCTGTTGATACATTATTTCATGATGCCCATTGATTCATGTATTTTAGCAATGGCGATCAGAAGTGGATGAGAAGAGAGAAGTGTTCCACGCGTTGGAGGACGAGTTGCAGAAAGCGAAAGCCATCAGTGACGAGATGTTCAAGACACACAAAGAACGGGACCTTGACTTTGACTGGCACAAAGAAAAGGCAGACCAGCTCGTGGAAAGGTGGCAGAGTGTTCATGTCCAGATCGACAACAGGTGGGTCTCCTTTCTGTTCAGTGCACATGTAGGTGGGAGTCCCTTTGGGTACAGAGGGTAGACTCTAATTAAACTCACCAGGCATCAAGTGGCATGCCATAGCCAATGTGCTAGCTGCAGGATTGTCCCCTGACTCCATTTCTTCCTTACGGATTCTCTTTCGCAAAGCATGTAACTTGAAAGAAACATTATCTTTTCTTTTTTTTTCCTCCTTTTTTAAAGATCTATTTATTATATGTAAGTACACTGTAGCTATCTCCAGACCCACCAGAAGAGGGCATCGGATCCCATTACAGATGGTTGTGAGCCACCATGTGGTTGCTGGGAATTGAACTCAGGACCTTGGGAAGAGCAATCAGTGCTCTTAACCACTGAGCCATCTCTCCAGCCCTGTCTTTTCTTTTTAAGATTTGTTTTATTTTATGTGTATGGGTGGTTTGCCTGCACATGCATACCTGGTACCTGACGAGACAGGGAGAGGGCATTGGATCCCCTGGAACTGGAGTTACAGCCAGTAATGAGCCTCCATGGTGTGGATGCAGAGAACCAAACCTAAGTCCTCTGGGAGAGCCACCAATGCTCCTAACTGCTGAGCTGTCTCTGCCTCCAGAAAAATGACCTTTTCAACTGTGCATAGTTAGAAATTCTGATTTGTCATGGCATGTGTATAGTCTGTCTTTTGAAAAGATAATAATATGCCTGTCTAAAAGTTATTACCAACTTACAGTGTTCAGATAACCATGAGTTTACGAAATAAATCACAAGCTTGTTTCTTGGGCTCTACGTACAATCTCTGTTGACCTAAGGAGAAATTAAGAAATCGAAGTGGCCTGCTTCTCGTTTTCATTGACATTGTAAGACAAATGGAATCGTTTGTTCAGTGAGAATTAAAAGCACAAAAGAAAATGGAACTGATTTAGGCTTCATCTTAAATAGTGGCCTTTCTCACTCATTCTTATGCTTATATTAAAATAAATGGGTTTTTTTTTTTTATGGTATAGTTCCACTCAAGAAATGAAGTTCTATTTATATGTATTTTCCTTTGCAAAATGCATGACAAATTTGTTTTTAATGTGTTGATTTAAAATCGTAGAAGTGGGCATTTGGTTTCAGTTCCTCGAAGATACTCTCTTGAGACCACGTTGAACTATCTTTCAAAGGTGAACTATGATCCGAGGCAGGCCTCCTCTACTCAGGATCTGTGGATTGATTATAATGGCGGTCAATTTCCCTGCTTTTTCAGCTTTAGTCTTGGTGTCACAGTAAAACAGCACCAACAAACTTCGGAGCTCCCGGAGCAAACGCTGTCTTCACCCAGACGCTGTGTGGGGCAGATGCTGCAGGAATTGTGTTTCAGGCTTTTGCCAGGTGTCTGCCCCGTTGTGCTTAGTGGCTCTTGGGTCTTAATTTGTCTTTCTCTCCCCTGTCCCTTCGCCCCTCCGGCTGGGACCTGACTCTTCCACTGCCGCTCTTGCAGGCTGCGGGACTTAGAAGGGATTGGGAAGTCCCTGAAGCACTACAGGGACTCCTACCACCCTCTAGATGACTGGATCCAGCAAATCGAAACGACCCAGAGAAAAATTCAGGAAAATCAGCCAGAAAACAGCAAAGCTCTGGCCGTACAGCTGAACCAACAGAAGGTATTTGAACTGAGATTCCGTCTGAATTTGGTTGGTCTCAAGCCTCACCTTTCTCTCCTGTGTTGGAAGAAAGGGCAATTACTCACATCTCTGTGAGGAAGAATGAGAATGTATATGAGGATTCCATACCTTTAAACGCGCCTGCACTTACTTGTGTTTCCCGGAAGTCATTGGTGAAAGCGTAGATAATGAAGAAAGTGTTGGGGTAGTTTCCATGGACTCCATCTTCCAGGTTTCACAGGCTGGGTCTAATTTTTTTCTTGATCATATACTGGCAGCATGGTTTTATACTTGGAAAATTAATAAACGGGGCCAGAGGTAATAGAATCCCAGCTGGTCACAGTTGCTGGGAAGTTGGACGATTTAAGGTTTTATCGTTAGCAGCCAGTGATGTCTAGCTGTTTTCATCTGAAGTGGGTGTAATGAAAGGCGCCGAGTCTGCCCTGTGTAGTTCTCATTTCCGCTTCGAAAGCCTCCCAAGGGCAGATTGCTTATTAATCTTATCCTGGAAGTTTCTTATTTATCTGTGAGTCAAGGCACAGGTGAGGTATGACGCATTAAGAGGTAAAGCCCTGAGGGGCCTGGATGTTTCTTCATCACTGAGTATGAGGTGGAACTTTGTAGAGCTCCGGACTCTTTCTCTCTAAACTGTGTTCGCAGATGCTGGTGTCTGAGATAGAGGTGAAGCAGAGCAAAATGGACGAGTGTCAGAAATACTCGGAGCAGTACTCGGCTGCCGTCAAGGTGAGGACAGTCACGTAGTTGAGGCAAAAAGGTATATAATGCTATAGCAATATTTTCAAAGCAGTTTGAAGTTCTGCTTAAAAAAGAGAAAAATCCTCATTTAGTCTTTTGTATACACACCTAGTAATTGCTTATGAAATGAGTCAGGTGACGGCCCGTGACCGGTTCATTTTTCTCTGTCTCTGTGGATGCATTGAAAATGTACACACGCCCCCCAACACCTAGGTCTGAAACTTGTTTCGTATATGCTTTCCCTTTCTGTTTAATTTAAAATTTAGAGAAGATTTAGCTTCTACTGAAGAGACCCTGTCATAGTTTTGTAAGGTAACACTGACAGTATCTTAGGCTCCCAGCTCCATGGCTCTATGGACTAAATGGAGCATCCTGAACTGAGAATATTCTGCAGTGAATGTTTTTGAGGGCCCTAAATACAATCGGGACCTTTGCTGACCTCCACACTTGTCTCTGTTCATGTCACAGCCTCACAGGTATCTCTAATAGATTCTTTAAAAATTTAGTTTTCGGTGCACGCTGTTTGTCTCAGCACTTGGGAGGCAGAGGCAGGTGAATCTCTGAGTTCAGGGCCAGCCTGGTCTACAGAGTGAGTTCAGGGCAGGCAAGGCGACGACGCAGAGGAACCTTGTCTCTAAAAGCAACAACGACAAAATGTAGTACTCACCATTTAGCTTTTTTATTTAAGATTATTTCAGTGAACTAGTTACCCATGCCCTGTGGTCAGTCCCTGTGAATTGAAGCCTTCAGGCTTTGCTTGGATTAACTGTATCACGTTGGCTCTTTCGTGCAGGACTATGAATTGCAAACAATGACCTACAGGGCCATGGTGGATTCCCAGCAGAAGTCACCAATGAAGCGTCGGCGGATACAGAGCTCGGCGGACCTCATTATTCAAGAGGTGACGAATGCAGAAGGGTAGAGGATGGGCAGGGGAGAGAGAGAGAAAGAAACGATGTTTTAAAAACACTTTGACTTTTATCCTGGTAAAACGTACCTAAAATAAAACCAGCCATTTTAATTATTTATAAATGATCTAATGGCATTTTAGTATATCGCTTTAGTATTTCTTTTAAATCACCCCTGACGTAAAATGCCACGGCACAACATCTTATTAAGTCTCTTTAAAAACTCTTTTAAAGTCAACATCGTTTATTAACACAGAAAAGAATGCCTTTCGTGATTAAACCCAGAAGGAAGTTATGAGTTGGTGTGGTGTACAAAGGCGGCAGCCAGTGAGACCCACTTTGGATAAGCGTATGCCTTAGTCCCCAAGGCCTAGTCAGTAGCATGGGCATCAGTCGGCATTCACGCATCTTGCTGGTCGCAGAGATAATGCTCTCCTCACGTCTTCCTTGCAGTTCATGGACCTACGGACGAGGTACACTGCCCTGGTCACTCTTATGACGCAGTACATTAAATTCGCTGGTGATTCCTTGAAAAGGCTGGAGGAGGAGGAGGTAACCGTTAACATGTTACATCCGTGTGAACGGGAACGAGGTTTGAGCCGAAACGGTAGTGCTTTGTAAGCTTCCCGATGAATTTACATGGCTGCTTGCTAACGTGCAAGTCATTCATTGGAAGCTTACCCTGGAAAAGTACTTGGGCATTCATTTGTTTGTTTTTTAGATTCTCCAAGACAGAAAAGCATGTTTAAAGTTTTACTTCGGGTGGGCTAGAGTATTGACTCTGCGTGCTGTTAGCGTGGGTTTGGTCCCCAAGCTTCAAAAGCAGCTACTTCAGAACCAATGTGATAGACTCAGGGTCGTAAATAGTCCTGTGTCAGCGGAAGATTTGGGCAGAAGTTGGTTCCGCTTCTTCACAGCTGAGGAACGGTTTCTATCAAGCACAGGCGCTGCTCATGTGAAGTCTGTAGAGAGGCTCCATGCAGACACATCTGTGTTATGCACCTTAAGTCAACACACATTTTCAGAGATTTCAGTTCTAAACCACTGTATTAAAAAGGCAAACTTAGTGGTCGATATTTGTGCACAAGTGTGGCGCTCATAGCTCTCTTAGTAAGTGAAACGCACTTCTTGCCTGTGATAGAATTTTCTCACTCTCACTACATTTTGAGAGATGCTGTCCCACTTTTAAATGGTGTATGCGTCTTTTAAATCTTATTCGCGGTTGTTAGATATGAAATCAGTTAAGTCCTTTTGTGTTCTCACCGTGTATATTTAACTGTTCCTCGGCTCAGTTCCTAGAAGATAGAAATGGACAGAACCAAAGATATTTTCAAAGATTTAAATACTTATCGTTACCAAAGCACTAGCAATTGATAATGGATTGAAAATAAAAACAATATAGGTTTTTGAAGATACACAGACTATGATTTAAAATAAACATTAACACCCTTCTGTGTAAGGGTCATAGTAATGGACTATCCTTAAAAATACGTAACTCAGTAGGGGTGGTGGTAGTGCATGCCTTTAATTCCAGCACTCAGGCGGCTGAGGTAGGCAGATCTCTTCGCCTTCAAGGCCAGCGTAGTCTACAGAGCCAGTTCCAGGACAGCCAAGGCTGCAAGAAGAAACCCGGTCTCAAAAAAAAGAAAAGAAAAAAAAGAAAAAAGGAAGAAAAGATTATGTAACTAACGCGAGCTTTAGACCCCCCAAAGAATAGTACTTCTGAAACACTCTTGAAGTTCTACAGGATAAACTGCCCTGAGAGAACAATTTTTCATAAACAACATACAAGCAGAGATACATGAAGATTTCAGAAGTGTTAGAGAAATATAGAACATTTCCATATATATGCTCGGATGCGTATTTGATATGGTGGAGAAGTTCTGTAGTTGATATAAACACCCAACTCTCAAAGTTATTGATCTCTCTGCATAGAGCTGAGAGAGACCTTCCGAGGAACTGATCTTCATGAGTAAATCTGATGGGAAGATGGAAAGTCAGTAACTGACCTAAGTTATTGGAAGTAATTTTAAGCATTTGTGAAATAATTCTAGCCAATTAGATAACGTACAATTATTAAACCAACAAGATTACTCTAGTTAAGGTATTGAAGACTCAGCAATAGATTTTATTTTTTTTGCTAAGGTAAGCAGATTCTGACCAGGGGAAAACAGCTTGGTAACAGCTAAGCTATGTTTCAGAGTGAGATGTGACGAGGGGCTGGTTCTCAGAAAGAATTGTAAGAAATTAAATTTTGTGTTTCTGTGTTTGAGACAGTGGCTCTCTGGTTAACCCAGAACGATGGGCCAGAACTCGAAACCCTCCTGTTTCAACCTGAGCACTGGGACCACAGGTGTGCGTGTCTGTGCCCTGAGACGACTTCATGTTTTCAATATGCTGATGAGACTTGTATCTCCGTGGAGTCGTATTAACAACCGTGGGGAGGTTAATGAAGGAAGCTGAGCGTTGAAGCTTCAAATTATCAGAGATCAAGAAAGTGGGGGAAGAGAAAGATTCCTTACCAGTTAAATTCGTGAAATCCACATATATCTCAGTGAAAACAAAGCTTACCTATAAAACGATTTCCATATTTCTATTTCAGCTGTTTTTTCTCTGCAGTTTTTTTTTCAAACTGATCCTGTCTGGAGCTGTTAAGGAAGAAAACTAGAATTTATTTATAAACAAGTCTAAACATGCAGGGTTTCAATTGATACTTAGTTTCCCAGTCCTCCCAGCTGCTGGAAGGTTTTCTGATATTTATTTGGTACAATGGGTTTGAATCCTTATTGTATATATTTTTAAATGCTTCCTATTTCACAAATATCTTTGTATTTGTGGGGTATATAAAGGGACTTGACAAAATGGCTCTAGGCAATCCATGCCAACAACAACGACCTATGAGTGCTTGGAGCTCATCTCTCCAAAGCCGTCAGGGACAGACGCTGCCTTTGCATTAGCAATGACATTCATTGTAACTGTCACATTTGCGTTCATAAACATTGACTTAGAAATGTCAATGTTTTGCGTAATTCTCCTTTCCTGTGTTTTAAAGCATCATTTCCGACTCTGGCTCTCTGTTCCGACGTTCTCTTTCTTTAATCATAAACATGGAACTGTGCGTATCATGTTTAATTTCCACTGGACTCCGCTATTGAAAAACGAAATCTTGCGTTCTTCGGTTCCTGTATGGTGGCGTTGTTCTCAACTGACAGTATTATGTTGCATGTGAGACTAGGGTGGGTATCATGAGAAAAGCTTCATTTTTCTTTATATCTGTAAAAGTTTGGGGCCCCACTCATGTCTAAAGAGGCCTTTCTGGCTTCAAAACCCCAAGCCTGCTAATTTTCTTCTGAGGGGCAGAACGCATTCTTTGGGAAACAAACATTCTTGCAGGATTTCTGTCTCCTCGCTTCTGGCTTTCTGAGGCTTCTGCTCTGAAGGTCCTGGTGCTGGTGGCGATTGCTTGTTCTGCATCTGAGCGCCCTTGGTCTCGTAAGTACTGCTCCCGAGGCTGCAGGATTCTATTTCAACGGAACGCCTTTGACCCTCTAAATGTTTCTTATAGATGAAAAGGTCTAAAGAGAATTCTGAACACGGGGCGTATTCAGATCTGCTGCAGCGTCAGAAAGCGACCATGGTTGAGAATAGCAAGCTTACAGGAAAGATCAGTGAACTGGAGACAATGGTGGCTGAGCTAAAGAAACAGAAATCTCGGGTGGAGGAAGAGCTTCCCAAAGTTAAGGAGGCCGCCGAAAACGAACTGAGGAAGCAGCAGAGGAACGTGGAGGACATCGCCCTGCAGAAGCTGAGGGCGGAGAGCGAGGCCAAGCAGTACCGCCGAGAGCTGGAGACCATCGCGAGGGAGAAGGAAGCCGCCGAGCGGGAGCTGGAGAGGGTGAGGCAGCTCACGGCAGAGGCCGAGGCTCGGAGGGCCGCGGTGGAGGAGAACGTCCGCAGCTTCCGGAGCCAGCTGCAGGAGAACACCTTCACCCGGCAAACGCTGGAAGAGCATCTGCGCAGGAAGGACTCGAGCCTCAGTGATCTGAACCAGCAGAAGCTGGCCCTGGCCGAGGAACTCCAGCGGAAGCGCGAGCGCGAGGAGGAGCTGCTGCGGCTGGTGAGGCAGATGGAACGGGACCTGGCCTTTCAGAAGCAGGCGGCCGAGAAGCAGCTGAAGGAAAAGCAAAAGATCGAGTTGGAGGCAAGGAGAAAGATAACCGAAATTCAGTTTTCGTGTAGAGAGAGCGCTGCGGCGGCGCAGGCAGGCGCCCTGAAGGAGCTGGACAGACAGAAGGAGGAGCAGCTGAAGCAGCAGGTGGACGAGCTGACCGTGGCCAACAGAAAGGCAGAGAAGGAGATGAGAGAGCTGAAGCAGGAACTCAGCGCGGTCCAGCTCGAAAAGGCGTCATCCGAGGAAAAGGCTCGGTTGCTGAAAGACAAACTGAACGAGACCAACAGCACACTCAGGTGCCTCAAGGAGGACCTGGAAAGGAAGGATCAGGCCCAGGAACGCTACTCCCAGCAGCTCAGAGACCTCGGCAGGCAGCTCAACCAGACGACGGACAAGGCCGAAGAGGTGAGGCAGGAAGCGAACGATCTCAAGAGGATAAAGCACAGCTATCAGCTGGAGCTAGAGTCTCTCCACCAAGAGAAGGGAAAGCTCCAGAGGGAAGTGGACAGAGTCACCAGGGCGCACGCGCTGGCCGAGAGGAACATCCAGCATTTAAACTCGCAGGTCGGCGCTCCGCGGGATGAGAAGGAGCCCTCAGGTGAAAGGAGGCAGCTCTGCCGGAGGAAATCGGATCACCTGAAAGAGGAGTTTGAGAGGAGCCACGCCCAGTTGCTTCAGAATATTAAAGCGGAGAAAGAAAACGATGACAAAATCCGGAAGCTGAACGAGGAGCTGGAGAAGAGCAACGAGTGCGCGGAGATGCTCAAGCAAAGGGTGGACGAGCTCACGCGGCAGAACCAGGAAACCAAACGAGCGATGCAGCGGATTCAGGCCGAGTCCGAGACCGTGGTCCGAGAGAAGCAGGCCATCCAGCAGAGGTGCGAAGCGCTGCGCATCCAGGCGGACGGTTTCAAGGACCAGCTCCGCCACACCAACGAGCACTTGCACAAGCAGACCAAGACGGAACAGGATTTCCACCGGAAGATCAAGAGCCTGGAGGACGACCTCGCCCAAAGCCAAAACCTGGTGAGCGAGTTCAAGCAGAAGTGCGAGCAGCAGAACATTATCATCCAGAACACGGAGAAGGAGGTGAGGAGCCTGAGCGCCGAGCTGAACGCGTCCAAAGAGGAGAAGCGGCGGGAAGAGCAGAGGGCCCAGCGTCAGCGAGCTCAGGTGCAGGAGCTAAACGACAGGCTGAAGAGGGTGCAGGACGAACTGCACTTGAAGACCATCGAGGAGCAGGTGACCCGCAGGAAGATGGTCCTGCTGCAGGAAGAGTCCGATAAGTTCAAGCGCTCGGCCGACGAGTTCCGGAAGAAGATGGAGAAGTTAATGGAGTCCAAGGTCATCACGGAAAACGACATCTCGGGCATCAAGCACGACTTCGTGTCTCTCCAGAGAGAAAACTGCCGCGCGCAGGAGAACGCGAAACTGTGCGAGACGAGCATCCGAGAGCTCGAGCGGCAGCTCCAGTGCTACCGCGAGAAGATGCAGCAAGGCCAGCACGGAGAAGCGAATCACTATCAGAAGTGCCGGAAGCTAGAGGAGGAGTTGTTGGCCCAGAGACGGGAGGTTGAAAACCTCAAGCAAAAAATGGACCAGCAGATAAAGGAGCAGGAACACCACTTACTTCTGCTCCAGTGCGAAATTCAAAAGAAGAGCCCGACCCAGGACCACAGCTTCACGTCGGCTTTTGATACGGCAGGGAGAGAGTGCCGCCACCCTGCAGAGATCTCCGCCGGGAACTCTGGGCACCTTAACCTAACGGCCAGACTTCCGCTGTCCAGATGGACTCAGGAACCACACCAGGCAGAAGGAAAATGTCAGCACAGGGCCCCTGAACCCCTTCCAAAGGAGGTTCAGTTCCGACAGCCAGGGGCTCCGCTGGACAAGGAAAGCAGCCAGCCATGCTACTCCGAGTATTTTTCTCAGACAAGCACTGAAGTACAGATAACTTTCGATGATAAAAACCCACTCACGAGGCTATCCGAACTGGAGACGATGAGGGAGCAAGCCCTGCGTCCTTCCAGACCGCCCGTGACGTATCAGGATGACAGACTTGAAAGGGAGTTGGTGAAGCTTTTGACACCCTTAGAGGTACACATTGGCCTGAGACCTTATTAGTTAGATCGTGTCAGGCTTCCTCCTTTATTCCTTTTTCCCCCTCCCCCATCCAAGACTAGATTTTTAACAGTTTTATATGCTTAGCTGTGTGCGAGGGGAGAAAAAAAAATAATGTAATTTTCCAGCAGTTTTGGCTGCGTTTGCTGTAAATTGCTGCTGACTTATGAATGCTTGAGATGAGACACACGTGGGATGGATGAAGTAAATATTTTAATATGACTTAATTTAAAAAAATATATAGAAAATAGTCGTGAGTGAAGCTCAGTGGTAGAAGGCTTCTCTAGCATGCAGAAGGCCCAGGAATAGAGTCCCCGAACTACAAGGGGGGAGGGGGGAAAGGATAGAAGAATCAAATATTACCTTCAATACCTAGCGTACTCTGGCCAGGTTTCATTCTGACCTCCTCCCACAGACCGCTTTAATGTATTTAGTTGCTAACACTTGAGTCTCTCAGAATATCGTTATCCCTACCCTGGGTTGGCAATTCTTCACCCAGTTATTGTACAAGGGATTGTGATGGGGCGGAGACTATTTGATAAGGTGCCGTGCTCTTTGGGCCACGTTTAACATCTTAAACATTCCTATTGCAGATAGCAAAGAGCAAACAGTGCGGCGTGCATACAGAAGTCACGGCCTTAAAACAAGAGAAGAGGCTGGGTTTCAGTGCTGGTGGATGGATGCTGGAAGGGTCCAGAGCGTCTGGTGGACTCAAGGGAGATTTCCTTAAGAAAGGCGTAGAGTCAGAGACTCCCCAGAGCCCTGACCTTAACCAAGCATGCGCTGTTAGGGATGATGAGTTTCAGTTCCAAGGGCTCAGGCACACGGTGACTGGCAGGCAGCTGGTCGAGGCGAAGCTTCTGGATATGAGAACAGTTGAGCAGCTGCGGCTCGGTCTGAAGACCGTTGAAGAAGTTCAGAGAAGTCTTAGCAAGTTTCTGACCAAGGCCACCTCGATCGCAGGACTGTATCTAGAATCTTCCAAGGAAAAGATGTCGTTCTCTTCGGCCGCCCAGAAAATCGTAATAGACAAAATGATGGCTCTAGCCCTTTTGGAGGCTCAGGCTGCAACAGGTTTTATTATCGATCCCATCTCTGGTCAGACTTACTGTGTCGAAGACGCAGTCCTGCGAGGTGTCGTCGACCCCGAGTTCAGGAATAGGCTCCTAGAGGCAGAGAAGGCAGTTCTGGGATATTCCCATACTAATACAACGCTGTCAGTGTTCCAGGCCATGGAAAATAGAATGCTGGACAGGAAGAAAGGTAAACATATCTTGGAGGCACAGATTGCCAGTGGGGGCGTCATTGACCCCGTGAGAGGCGTCCGTGTCCCCCCGGAAACGGCTGTGCAGCAGGGCTTGCTAAACAACGCCGTCCTCCAGTTCTTGCACGAGCCGTCCAGCAACGCGAGAGTCTTCCCTAATCCCAACAACAAGCAGGCTCTGTATTATTCAGAGTTACTGCAGATCTGTGTGTTTGACGTAGATTGCCAGTGTTTCCTCTTGCCATTCGGGGAGAGGGAAATATCCAATCTCAACATAGAGAAGACTCACAAAATTGCCGTGGTAGATACTAAAACAGGGGCGGAACTGACGGCATTCGAGGCTTTCCAGAGAAACCTGATCGACAAGAGTGTTTACCTCGAACTCTCTGGGCAGCAGTATCAGTGGAAGGAAGCCACATTTTTTGACTCCTACGGGCATCCTTCTCACATGCTGACCGATACGAAAACTGGCCTGCAGTTCAACGTTAGTGAAGCTATAGAGCAGGGAATGCTAGACAAAGCCTTGGTCCAAAAGTACCAAGAAGGCCTTACCACACTAACAGAACTGGCTGACTCTCTGCTGAGCAAGGTAGTTCCCAAGAAGGATTTGCACAGTCCCATTGCAGGCTACTGGCTGACCGCTAGTGGGGAACGGATCTCCTTGCTGAAAGCCTCCCGAAGAAACCTGGTTGATAGGGTTACAGCCCTTCGATGCCTCGAAGCCCAAGTCAGTACAGGGGGGATCATTGATCCCCTAACTGGGAAAAAGTACAGGGTGGCTGAGGCTTTGCATAGAGGCCTTGTTGATGAGGGCTTCGCCCAGCAGCTACGCCAGTGTGAATTAGTGATCACAGGCATCGGCCACCCTGTCACTAGTAAAATGATGTCAGTGGCGGAAGCCGTGAATGCTAATATTATCAGTAAGGAGATGGGCATCCGGTGCCTGGAATTTCAGTACCTGACAGGGGGCCTGATAGAGCCTCAGGTTAACTCGAGGCTGTCCATAGAAGAGGCCCTTCAAGTCGGCATCATTGATGTCCTCATTGCCACCAGACTCAAAGATCAAAAGTCATATGTCAGGAATATAATGTGCCCCCAGAGTAAAAGAAAGCTGACTTATAAAGAGGCCTTGGAGAAAGCGGATTTTGATTTCCACACAGGACTTAAGCTGTTAGAAGTGTCTGAACCCTTGGGGACTGGGATATCCAACCTCTACTATTCTTCCCAGTAGGGCGTTTCACTCCATGCAGAGGCCGTGCCGGCTGCATCCTGCCATCTGCTCAGAGCAGATGGTGTCCGCTAAATGTGCAGCCTAGGAACTGTGTCACCAGCCCGAAGTGCTGTTAGTTTCTTGCAGGCTAGAAATAGCTCCCTACTCAGAAAATATAAACTCATTCTTAGATTGAAAGCAAGAAACGATTGGCCACCCTTGAAACAGTTACTTTTTAAAATTCTTATCTCACTAAAGTAAATGGGTTTTACCTAGAAAATGGGGAGAGCATGGTGAACATCAACACGTTCGGGGGCTCATTTCTCCTGACCTCCTCCCGTAGTCCTTACACTGAATCAATTCAACACGTCTATGACGTCATACTTTGTGCATCCTGGAAGAGTACCTCGCAGAGCACCACAGGACCTGAATCTAAGACAACATGCAAATGTGCTCCAGACCTGTGAGGCTAGAGCGATTCCTGATGTTCTCTATATATTAAAGTGTTCGCTGTTGACTCTTCTTTTGGTTGAGACTTTGGAATTAAAGTCTAACAAGTGCATTGGGGTTTGGAGGAGGAGCATCCTCTGTGTCTGGTCTCTCTCTCTCCCTTTGCTCTCTCCTTTTGTCTGATAGCATCTGTCAAGGCATCCGCGATTGTAATGCTAATGTAAAGGCAGCGATTCCCAAATCTCCCCTCCCCATCTCATGAATAAAGTTGAGTTCGCTTATTTGTCATACTTCTGAAGCAGCTGGGTGGCCAGAGCAGCCATTCCCATCTACAAAGACATCTGCTGTGCGATGTGTTGGGCATGGTTAAGTGAATGAATAAAACATCTCAGTAACCCGTGTGCATGATGGGAAACATTTGTGCATTCTCGTTTTCAGCACAGAGGAGAGGTTAGTCGAGAAGCTCAGTCGTTTATCGGAATGTATCTTTCTCTGTTTTCTCTTTTCTTTAACCACTCGTACCTGTCAGAAGTCACTGGATGAAGAGAAGAAACAGCATGTTGAAAAGGCTAAAGAATTGCAGAAATGGGTATCAAATATCAGCGAGACACTGGGAGATGGGGAGAGAGCTGGGAAACCTCACTTCTCTAAGCAACAGGTACATCTACAGAGGTCCTAATGCCAACTGGGTGGAATTTACTGAGTCATAAGTCTACAAAACACAAGCCATCAATCTTTACCTTAACCCCCATACCCCCCCAGAGTTACAAGCTTTTACAATAAAAATTAAATAGTTTAGGCCCTTAGGCATTTTTGCCCAAAGAGGCATAGTTAGAACAATCGAGAAAAGGGTGTCCTGTTCCAAAGCCAGAACTGTGTTCATTGACCTCATTATTAGCAAGCCACTAGGTTATAGCCTTATCTTATATATCAACTCCCTGATTAGAATGACTGGGATTGTTGACCAGTGACATCATCAGTCCTACGGGCCACCCATGTCAGACATGGAGAATACGGTCTAGGCTGTGAATGTTGAGTGTTTAGTTAGTAGACCTCTCCTGAGCCTTTTCTATTTCACGAGGAAGGCTTTGTTGTCCAACCTCTGCACCGTACACTCTTCCCATTGAATACCCTTCTTTCCCCTGCCCATTGCTACCCGTGTGTTAGGACACTGTAGCGGGTGGTTGGTTTTGCTCCACAGTGTAGCACTTGAAGCTCAGGACTTTGGCATTAAGGTATAAATTGTAGTAGTGCTTTATTGATGGTGGGAATTCCTGCTAGTTTGTATTCTGTTCTTGGGGTGGTTTTGTTTGGGGCAGACAAGGTCTAGGCTAGTCTTACCCTTGCTCTGCAGCCCAGGCTGGCCTTGAGATGTGATATCATACAAATGGAAGACCCAAGAATTCAGAAAGCATTTGGTGGCTTTTCAACCAAAAGACTCCAAAGTAATTGGCCTCAAATGCTTGATTTAAAATACCTTCTTCCCAGGCTTCTCACTATCAGACAGGAAGGCATTCAAACAAGGCCCATAAGCCTGAGAGCAAAGATGTCTTGAGAGAATGCGTTTCTTCAAGAAGCACAAATTGTGAACACCTGGGTGTCTTCATATTATAGTCACAACATTCTCCAGAACATTCCTTAGATTTAGGCCTAGTACATAGGACACTTTTAAATAAAATGGTGGCCCTAACTGCAGTTCTACCAGAACACCTGCTTTCTCTTCTGAAGGACAGAGTGGTTTGATGTGCACAATGAGTCCTCAGAGATTCTATTTAGCTTCGTGATTTCCTATAGCCATACCAAGTTGACTATGCAAATTGACTAATTAGTAAACTCATCTTTTCGCTGGCCCAATATTTCCTCTCATCCCTATTCATTTATAAGAATGGAAACTTTGTGGGCTGGAGAGATGGCTCAGGGGTTAAGAGCACTGACTGCTCTTAACTGACTGCTCTTTGACTGAGTTCAAATCCCAGCAACCACGTGGTGGCTCACAACCATCTGTAATGAGATCTGATGCCCTCTTCTAGTGTATCTGAAGACAGCTACAGTGTACTTACATATAATAAATCTTTTAAAAAAGGAATGGAAATTTTGATCAAATGGAAATGGGGTTCTGGACAAGTCTTGGACAAACCCCTTTTCCCATAATTCATGAGTTTGTCTTCTCTGGTAGCCAGAGATGGCGTAGGATGGTGGGAGCTGTGGTTAGCAGTTACCACCTGATCTACAGGTCTCCTGAGATGTGCTTTCAAGGGAGCCTTTGGGCTTTGGCAGATTCATGGTTGGGCCGGAACAAACTCAAGAACTGTGATGGGTTGCGTTCCCTTGTGAAGACGATACCACTGTTAATAGAGGGTACTGCACTTTCTCTTGTGTATGCTGAGGAGAGTTGAGCTCTTAGGCCGTACCGATAGCTGCTATGTTACTTAATTGTGTCACCCAGAAAATACACCTGCCACTTTCGCCTTGATTAAAATTCTGTATTTTTAGTTACTATTTAATACTCTTTCTGTGGGGAGGCTTTGAATGTGCCTTCTTACCTTACAGATTTCCAGTAAAGAAATATCAGCCAAGAAGGAGCAGTTCTCGGAAGCTCTTCAAAACACACAGATTTTTTTGGCTAAACATGGAGACAAGTATGTTGGCTTTTGTTAGCCCTTTTATTCCGTGTAGGGTTACGTTCTGAAAATCGACTCATCAGACAGGAGGCAGTGTGCATCATCCCTGACACTGTAAAAGTGGAACGCAAAGGAATCACGGTCAGCTTAATAGAACATGAGGAATGTGAACTTAGCTATGTGTCACAGCTAGCTTTCGCCATGCCAGAGCATGCTGCTACAAGAAAACAGGCTCAGACAGGTTGAACATTAGTAGCCATCGAACAGCGGTGCAGGCTCTGAGTCATGTTTTAATTCCTCATAGTACTCTGAAACTACCTTTTGGAAAATGACATAAATGTGGTCTATGTGTGCGTGTGTGTTCGTAGAATACACGCATGGGGATGTGGGGCATGTGGGGGATGTTAGTGCCCTTTTTCACCAGTGATTCAGATAAAGAAGTTTTCCCTTGTCTTAAATCATTTTGGGATGTACTCGTCATGGTTACCCCAAAACAAGTATGTGATATTTCTTCAGAGTCTGTCCCTGATCAGCTTGGCAGTAGTTACTCAGGTCTGTGTGTGTGTGTGTGTGTGTGTGTGTGTGTGTGTATGTGTGTGTGTGTGTGTGTGTGTGTGTGTTTGTTCTTAGAGAGATACTGACCTATTATTAGTTTAATTCTTTAGTCTCTTTCTCAGACAAAGAAAAGAATCTTGGCTATTTCATACAGGCTCCTTAGTTCATGTGTCATCATTTCGAGGCCCAAGAAACACCCGGATCAAGCTCTATGCAGTAGGGACACTGAAGCAAGTTACATCCTGTTACACTTGCCGGCTAACATGGCCCCCTTGATACTTTGTGTATATTGCAGACTGACAGAGGAAGACAGAAGTGACTTGGAGAAACAGGTGAAAACTCTGCAGGAAGGTTACAATTTATTATTCAGTGAATCTCTGAAACAGCAAGAGTTACAACCCTCAGGAGAGGCGAAGGTCAAGGTGGAGGAGAAGGTAACGCTCCTCACAAGATGTGAGGTCTGGCATGACTGGAAACACA
The DNA here is from genome assembly GCF_011064425.1 of Rattus rattus. Classification (NCBI taxonomy): domain Eukaryota; kingdom Metazoa; phylum Chordata; class Mammalia; order Rodentia; family Muridae; genus Rattus; species Rattus rattus. The sequence goes on from NC_046157.1 coordinate 110,432,695, forward strand.
TGGTAACGCGCCTTGGGGTTTATATGCGGAGAGTATGTGGATAGAATTTGGAGGCTTCTGTGTTGTTTTTAAAATGCTATCTTACATGTGCAGACCATCATCCTATGCCTTAATCTCTGCCTTGCATGGTGAAAGAGGACTCGTTCATCATCTAACTCTTCTTCTCAAAGCCATTCTTTCAATATTTTGTTCAGGGTTTTATTATAAAAATATGGTCAGAAAAGAGCCCGTGGGTCATCTCTACCACTGAGATACGCCGTGGGGGTTTCTGATTGTCAGACATCCATGAGGGTTATTTTAGTGGTGGGAGGCTATGTCTTAAAGTGAAAATACTCTCACATCTTTTTTATTTAAAAAAAAAAGAATCACCTAAAATTGTCTGGCTCCCAGTAATGTGCCCGGCAGAATGTTCGATAGTTAAAAGCTGTTTGTTGTTTTAACCCCGTGACTCCCAGGAACACTTCCACATGATTTGTCATGTTTGGGGCGGGGTACGTAACAAGTCTTTTACTTATCCCTGGAAAAGTCTGTATGCTGTAAACATCAGTAGCATGGAGTTGATGCTGTCTTTCTTGTCACTAGACTCTAATCTCACCCAGATGCAGAAAGCATGGTTTGCCTTCTGGATGGATCTGTGTTCTGTTTCCTCCCTGCCAGGCTACTCTTGTGTCCTCACTAACCTTGTCAGTACACGGATGTTCAGTTTTCACTTCACAGATGCATGTTGTTTTCAAAGCTTTATCACATCCCGTGCTGTTCAGTAGATCACTGACGTAGGTCACTTGTGCATTGAGCTGCCTAACACTCACAAGCTATCTTGGTAAGTAGAGGATCATTTTTTTTAATGCTTAAGTGTATTATTATTAAAACAAAAACACCTAAGCTGCAAGAAATTGCCTGGAGGACCAGACTGACCGGGGCCTTTCTGCATTTCCCTTTCAGCCAGATAAAGTGATTGCGGGTACCATCGATCAGACAACCGGAGAGGTCCTTTCTGTCTTTCAGGCAGTTTTAAGAGGCCTCATCGACTATGAAACAGGGATTAGGTTGCTTGAAGCACAGCTAGTGATTTCTGGTTTAATTTCACCAGAGTTAAGAAAGTGTTTTGACCTCAAAGATGCTGAAAGGCACGGCCTCGTCGATGAACAGATTCTGGGCCAACTGAAAGAACTAAATGAAGCGAAGCAAATCATTTCTACGGCTTCGCCGACCACGATCCCTGTGCTTGATTCTCTGGCCCGGGGTGTGATCTCGGAGTCCGTGGCCATCCGAGTTCTGGAGATACTGCTCTCCACAGGCTCCCTGGTTGTTCCAGCCACGGGTGAACACCTGACCTTACAAAAGGCGTTCCAACAGAACTTGATTTCCTCCGCCTTGTTTTCCAAAGTTCTGGAAAGGCAAGCTGCTTGCAAAGATCTTATTGACCCGTGCACTTCTGAGAAGGTATCTTTAACTGATATGGTGCAGAGGAGTATTTTGCAGGAAAATACCAGGATATGGCTTTTACCAGTGAAACCACAGGAAGCTGGCAGGATAACACTGAAGTGTGGCAGAAGCGTTAGCATCCTGAGAGCAGCTCACGAAGGAATCATAGACCGAGAGACCATGTTTAGGCTGTTAGGGGCCCAGCTTCTGTCTGGAGGTCTCGTCGATTGCAACTCTGGTCAGAAAATGACTGTGGAGGAGGCCTTGGCAGAGGGAGTGATTGACCGAGACACTGCCAGCAGTATCCTCACCTACCAGGTTCGGACGGGTGGGATCTTGCACTCGAATCCCGCTAAGCGATTAACGGTGGATGAAGCAGTCCAGTGCGAGTTGATAACGTCCAGCAGTGCACTGCTGGTTCTGGAGGCTCAGCGGGGCTACGTTGGACTCATCTGGCCCCACTCTGGTGAAATATTTCCCACAGCCTCTTCCTTAGAGCAAGAGTTGATTACAAATGAACTAGCCTGCAAAATTCTGAATGGCAGACAGAAGATCGCGGCTCTCTACTTCCCAGAAAGCTCTCAGGTCATCGATCTGGATGCCGCTAGGCGGCTGGGGATCATAGATAACAACACAGCATCGGTTTTAAAACACGTGACGCTGCCAGACAACATGCCAGACTTAGGAGATTTGGAAGCCTGCAAAAACGCCAGGAAGTGGCTCTCTTTTTGCAAATTCCAGCCATCTACAGCCCATCGTTACACTCAGGAAGAGGATGGCTCCGATGACGAAGAGCCAGTTGCAGCTCAGAGCTCAGAACAGACTAAGAAGTTATTCCTATCTTACTTAATGGTGAACAGCTACATGGATGCAAACACAGGGCGCAGGCTTCTGCTTCATGATGGAGACTTGGAGGAGGCCGTGGGCATGCTCCTGGAAAGCTGCGGTGCGGAGCTCGGAGCCGGCACAGCCGTGAGAGAAAGCCTGTCTGTCTTACCCGTCCCTGATGCCTCTCCCGATTGTGCTTCCAGTAGTGAAAAGCACTGGTGTTCAACTCTGGCAGCTGGTTCTGATAAATGTCACTACAGACACCCTGGACATAAAGGGCCTCTTGGAAATGCAAAGTGGGACCTGAATGGAGAGCTTTGTGAAATGGGAAACAATGAGGACAGTGGCGAATTGCCTCGGCTAGAAAACCTCACAGACACAACAGTTGCTCAGAAGGCCGGCGGTCCATCTAGTGTGCCTGTCCCCAAACCTACATCATATTCAACACAGCCTGAACTTAAGAATCAGAGTGAGCTTGATAGGGAGGCGTCTCCAGACGAAGGTAACCATTCTGGCGTCTGCACATCAGAAACCAGTAGACTTTGTGATGCGAGTGAAACGGAGGATGAGGACCATATACAGAAGGGCCCCTCTGTCTTTGACTATTCCCCCCGGCTGAGTGCCCTGTTAAGCCACGATTTGTTGAGGCACAGCCAGGAGAGTTTTAGTGATACCCCAAAGAACCCAGGATATTTATGCGAAGCTTCTACTTTGTCATCCGATGACCAGAGTGTGCTAGTTGATCGAAGCACAGGAGAAAAGCTTCAAGACCAGTTCCTAGGAATCGCAGCTATCAGCGTCAGCCTGCAGGGGGCGCCCTGTGGACAGACGCCTGTAGATAATGGGTGCAGCAATTCTCAAGTACACTACTCCAGTGATGAATACATGTCTGATGCCTCTGCTGAGAGCGGAACCACTCGGCAGACAAGTGAGACGGAGAAAACTGGGTCTGAGGTGGAAGACGACTCCTGTACCATGATCCCCGGGGATGGCTCATGCAACACCAACACATCTGTTTGCCGTCCACTGTCACTTAAAGGAGCCATTGATGCGTGTGACTATGAGACATCCCTCCTGGCCGGTCAGCAGAGCGACACGGCAACAGACAGCGACAGTGATGACTATTTCTATGACACCCCCTTATTTGAAGACGAGGACCATGACTCCCTAATCCTTCAAGGTGATGACCACGACTGTTTGCAACCAGAGGACTATGACACCTTGCAGGAAGAAAATGACAGGACCCTTCCTCCTGATGATATTTTTTATGACATTTTGAAAGAGAATGAAAATCCCGAGTCTTCTCCAGGAGGAATGGATGAGAGCTTAAGTGCGGGAGGCAAAATACATTTTCCTCAGGGATTTCTTGTGGGTACCAAGAGCCCTGAGTTATATGTAGTTGACCAGAAACAATTTAATTTAGGTGGCTCTGACAAGATGAGTGAACAGTTAGTGGAGCCTGTATCCGAAAGCGAGAACCCATCTGACCTTGAGCATAGCGAGTCTGACTCGTTGACTGATGGTGAAATTACTGGAAGGAAAGAGAGCTTAGGAACTTCATTAACACCCGGCGGTCGTTGGAGAGGGGGCAGAGAAGAGTGTGACACCAGCCAAGAAAGCCAATCTGATGGGGTAGGCTCCGTACAGAGTATCGAAAGCAGCAGGCCTTATACGAGTGATGGTAGTGACAGGGATGAAGAGGACAATGGGACCTACAGCAGTGAGGACGATGGTGACAGGGGAGGAGGACAAGAAGTAGCAGGTGAGAATGGAGAGCCCTCGGACCATGCTAGCCATAACCAGTTGTACACCGCTACCGTCAAAGAACCCGGGGCGGAAACCCAAAGTGTCAGTGACACGATTCTCCTAGACAGAATGCACGATTACAGTCCGTTGGAAAAGCAGCAGCGTGGACGTGTTTTACAGCCAGAATCGGCTGTTAAGAGAGGTCGAGACACAGAAAGAAGCAATCATCCAGAACTTACCACTGAAGCTGATGAGGAAGACAGAGCAAGTATGTCCACTCACATGGTGACTACAGGTGTGTCGCTGTCTAATGCCCAAGGCACCGCCTCAGAAAACGTCGAGTTGGTTCAAGGGCCAGGCTCTACAGACATTCTAAAAGATGAGGACGAATACCTGGAGAACGGATCGCCAAAAAACGGCCGGCCTTCCGACAAAATTGTCTGTTCTGAAGCAGGGTTAGGAGGAGGACCTTCAGAGGAAAGCCACTTGTCATTCACAGCAAGCGACAGGGGTCAGCGGGGAACTGGAAGAGGTCAGGTTAAAGGTAGAGATGGCAAAAACAGCCAGCGGGTAGGTGAGACGTCCATTCAGGAAACAGGCTTTAGGGAGGACGGAGGGTTGATGAGCAGCCCAGAGGAAGGAGAAGAAGAAAGGTGTCTCAACCCCTTCCCGAATGGAAGTGCAGCAGGGAGCCCCAACATGGGTGAGAGTCAGTTTACCCCTCTACTGACACACACCGAGGAACATAGACACAGAGGGGATCCGAACACAGCAACCATGACTCTTGACTGTGAGGCGAAGGACGGGCAAACGGGGCTCCGTGAGAGTCCTGTTCTGCTTGAGACTCTTGCAGAAATATTTGACACCTCGGCTTCTAAAGAGACTCATGCTGACCCAGCTTCAGCTCTCAGGTCCTCTGGGGTGAAGAGCCAAGTGAAAGAAGATTCCCTCACTGGAGGATCAGAGAAAGAGACGGGTCCGTTCACTTCTCCAGAGCATTGTGATAAGTGTATAAACGTGGATGTGCTGGAATCAAAGAAACATACCCCAAGCTGTGCTTTCATAGCTTCTCCTCCCATGAAAGACGACTTACCCACAGTAACTAATGCAGAGGAGAAGCCAGTCATTCCCCAAGGAGACTGGCCTTCAGGTGCCAAGATCCAGCCAAGTGGTGCTTGTGTCAAGGAAAGTATGTCTGAGGGAAAAGCAGGAATTCCTCACTTCACCCCAGAACATAGTGACACCACACTGTCACTCCTGCCTCAGAAAAGTGTGGCAGAGTGTGGGGGAAATACCAACTTTGTGCAGGCCCAGCTCCATATGAATGGACTGAGAAACACCTCCGATAACACTTTAGATGTGGGCTGCCCGCAGTTAGAAAGCAGCAGAGAAAAAGAAAGCACCGAGAAACAGCCACACGGAGAACGCACCTTATCTCCCAGGCCCCTGGGAGTTCATACACCTGAGTTCGGAGAGGATGGAGGTACCTTGAAAAGGGGTTTAGACAAAGTTCAGATGAATCTCCAAGACGTGGGAGACCCTTCGGCTTGCACAGGGACTACAGTTTCAATTCAGAACTTAATTAAAAGAGCCATCTTGTCTGAGTTGCCAAATGAAACATCCAATGTGCCCAGTCCTGGCGTCTCCCCCATTAATAACTCGTCAGAAGAAAAGGCGGAGAACAGAGGCGACCCTCTCTGCATTGCAAGTCTTCTTGAGATATTGAAGCAAGACCAACATACCCAAGAAACCCCAGGCACATCTGAGTTGATCAAAGTATTAACGCAGACGGTCTGCAACCCAGAGGAAAGAGGCCTTGTGTCTGGATTGTTTCCACCGCAACTTAAAAACGCCTTTTGCAAGCTGCTATTGGATAGGTATTCAGCTGAGAGACAGCAGGCCGAAGCTTTGAAGCAAACACCATGTGCTGCTCCTGAGATGGTGGAAGAAAAGCCGTGCGACTGCAGTGACCTCAAGAGCAAAGAAGGAAATCACTACACCCCGAACCCACAAACTGTAAGAGAAGCCGGGGTAGAGCACTCCGGTGTGCACACAGCAGCATTGCCGAGAGATGAGGAGTTTGGAGAACTATGCAGTGAGCCCCCAGACCATTCAGAATATACTTCTGGATCAAAAGAAATATCTTCTGATGACAGCGCAAAAGAAAAAGTAAGTTGACATACGCGTTTTCCCATGACCGTTCCAGTGGGAAACGTGGGGACAGTCTCATACATGTTGCCGACTTTAAGTTTCTTTCATAAAGGCTGTTAATTACTGTTTCCAATTTTGTTTCTAGTGTTCCAATGGGTTACAACAGTGTTTACAGCATACTGAGAAAATGCATGAATATCTGGCCTTGCTTCAAGATATGAAGCCCCCCTTAGACAATCAGGCAGCCATGGAGAACAGTCTAGAAGCCTTGAAGAATCAGCTGAAGCAGTTAGAGGTAAGAATTATCCACTGACATATGTGCCTATCCGCTTTCCATCAACAATGGAGTTAAGCAGAAGGTTCATTTGGTCTCATGCCATCAGAGGCTGTAACCTGTGATCCCTTGGTCCGGTTGCATCTGGTTTGGTGGGCAAGGCAGTTCTTCACCTCAAGCTGAAAGGCAGAAGAAGAGAGACCAGAGTGCTCCCGGGCATTTGAGAGTCAACAACTTCAGGGATCTGAAACGCACCTACTAAATCCTCGTCCCAAAGTTTCTATTTCCCCCCTGTAGCACCAAGCCGAGGTCCAAAGCATAGGTTTTGGGAGACATCCAGGTCCAGGTTATACTGCTTCATGGATGGTGCCATTTAATACACAGTTCCACAGAGCAGAATGCCCTTCTCTCTTATACTTCAGGTTTGGGTTTGTGCCTTTTAGTGCCTGGTAAATGAATCTGGATTGTATTTCTTCGCAGACATTTGAGTTGGGATTGGCTCCAATGGCTGTATTTTTAAGAAAAGACCTAAAGCTGGCAGAAGAATTCTTAAAGTCTTTTCCTAGCGACCTTCCCAGAAGACATCATGAGGAGCTGAGCAAAAGCCACGAACGTTTACAGAATGCCTTCGAGTCCCTCAGCAGTGTGTCCTCAGAAAGGATGAAACTGATCGCGCTTGCCATCGACGCCGAAACGGTAGGCGAAAAATGGTGAATTTCAAGTAAAATGTGATTGAGAATTTAAACTGTACTATGAGGGTTTATTTATTAATTTTTTTTAGTATTGTATCTTTACAGTTCTTAACTCTCCAAACAGAATCACTGTAGGACTTTGAAATTTGGGGGATCAGCAGAAATGAATGCATAGTTTTTTGTTTTCTAGTCTAAGCTGGCAGTTCGTCATGAAGACTTCCTACACAGACTTACGTCCTACTCAGATTGGGTGTCGGAGAAAAGCAGATCTGTGGAGGACATTCAAACCGTGAACGTCCAAGATACTGAACTTGTAAAGAACAGTGTGAAGTTTCTTAAGGCAAGTATCAGAATGCACACGACCTGCAGATCTCGTGTAGGAAGTGTTCAGGACAAATACAGCCTTCCCGAGACCGTCAGGAATTGTTTCCCTGTCTTTGGCTTGAAGAGATGTCTCTTCATAGTCAACCTAACACTAGAACGTATTCCATCCACCATACCGAATTCTCACTGCCACTGACATACTGACATCTGTGTTCATGTGCTTTACAAGTGAATCGTATAAGCCCAACTTAGCTACAGATTAGTCAAAGTATAGTAACCCAAGTTGTGTTTGTACGGTAATAAGTTTTTATCTGAAAATTCTTTTTTAATGGGCTCTTAATTTGAACAACATTCCTGTGAACACTGGGTTCCTTGCCTCAGTCAGAAAAATTACAGCCTGTTAATTAATATTCTGTGTTCCTTGTAGTCTTGTGAATTATCACAATTGAAAGGATATGGAAATATCAGCAGTTACTTTGTGACATTAATGTCAATTTCACTGTGATGAGTCAAGTAATTTTGGAGATATATATATATATATATATATAGCTATTTTAAGTGTGATCTACCAGGCGAGGAGAAAATGCCCTTAGGGAGATATATATATATATATCTTTGCATGTTAACTCCCATCGTATTTAAATGCTTTATTATTGGAATGAAAAGATGACTTAGTAGATGAAGGGCTTGTCATTCTTTCTATGCAAGCATGAGGATAAGAGTTTAAATCCCTAGACTCTGTGTAAAGTTGTGTTGGGTAACACATATCTGTAGTACTAGTGTTTCTGTGTGGAAATAGGGGGTGGAGACAGGAGTTACCAGTTATCACACATCACACACACACACACACACACACACACACACACACGCAATTTGAAGAGCACTTTAATTACCTATTACCAGATGATGAATTTTTTTTTTACGAATTACTAGAAACGTATTCTTAACCCTTTAAGGGATGATAGCGGGATCATATTTAAGTAGCAAGCATACTTGAGCATTACCAGTGCTGGTGAACCTCATGCTAACCTCCCTCTCCTGGCCATTTGTGCTGCTTCCTTCACAGAATGTGCTGACAGACCTTTCACACACCAAAGTGCAGCTGGAGACAACAGCCTTTGACATTCAGTCCTTCATCTCCGATTACGCACAAGATCTGTCTCCCAACCAAAGCAGACAGCTGCTGAGACTCCTGAATACAACCCAGAAGTGTTTCCTTGACATGCAGGAGCTGGTGACCTCCGAGGTGGTCCGGTTAGAGACTCTGCTGCAGCTCGAGCAGGAGCTCGGTCATCAGAAGGTTTGCCTTTCTTGTGGAATTGCGCTCACTGTTTTACTTGATCAGTAAATACTGACCAGCTAGGGAGTGCTCTGGACAGGCCGGAACCGGTGCTGAGCAGAATCCCTGACTTACATCAAGGCACGGTCTTTCACCTGGATGCTGTCATGTAGTTGAGTTTTTTCGTTGACCTCTTAACAGTATTCTGCGAGGTGAGAGTCCTCATCCTCTCTGAAAAACGAGGGCCAGAAAGCATTCAGGAGCGCCCAAGAGTCACTGGTGAAAGCTTATCTGGTAGCATTATGAGCACTGATAAGATGATTCATACAAAACCCTTAGCCCTGTGCCTGGCCTCTGCTGAGATTTTAGTAAACATGAGCTGTGTCTACTGTTGCTGTAAGCTAGGTAATAAGAAGGTGTAGAATAGGAAAATAGAAATGCAGGTTTTGTCTTACGAATCTGTTAGATTTAGTGGATTCTGTTATGGTAGTGTCCGAGGGCAGCAATGAGCGAAGAACTTAATGTTGAAATAAAAATAATGCATGCAATGTTTCTTTTGCTCTTGAAGCATCCAGGCACTATGTGTAGCATGATAACCTATATATATATACATACATATCCATATGTTTACTGACAAGTCACAACTAACTTCTCTTTTGGTGTCCTTTTGCAGAATTAATTCTATGTGTCGCAGGTTTCAGGAGCTTAAGGAGATGGGATGTTTCTTCCTGTCGATCAGAAGTCCATCTCTTACACTTGTGCATGGCCAGTATTCTACTGAGTGTCTTCACGCGAACAGGCTCTTTTTGTGTATACAGGACATGCTCATACCGTACTGTCTGTCTGTCCTTCCTCTGTTTGCACTCCAGTGCTATCATGTTTACAGCATACTCAAAAAGGCTTAATGCGGGGTGTTTGGAAAGTGTGTTCTGTTAAGAGGCTAGATCAGAAGCAGGTTGAAAGTTGCCCATTGACGGCGTTTTGGGTTTTCTCCATCTTAGGTTGTGGCAGAGCGTCAGCAAGAGTACAAAGAGAAACTCCAAGGGCTGTGTGACCTCCTCACCCAGACTGAAAACCGCCTAATTAGTCACCAGGAAGCCTTTGTGATTGGAGACGGCACGGTGGAGTTAAAGAAGTACCAGTCCAAGCAAGAGGTAGACCTTTTGGTATAAGTAGCTGTATATCCCCGTTAGGTTTGGTTCGGAGTTCTGTGAGACCACTGGGGTTATTGAAAACACAGGGGTGTCAGAAGCAAGGCGTGCCCAGGCTCTCGGAAATAGATTTAAACTTTGTACCTAAATCTAGATTTACAACTTAAAGCAGGCCAGGTAATTCTTTTGACATTGTTTTAGTGACATGCTGCGATCAAGGAGGTAAATGATAGGTTACAATGTAACCCTTTTATGGCCAGCTGACTCACTGGCAAATCAGGAAAAATAGGCTTCAGTTTGATTGCTTTCCCAGTACCACCCCCTTTCTGTTTCTCTGGTTTTCTTGTAATTAATTCTTTTTTATCTAAGGAAAGAGGGTAAAAAAAAAAAAACGCAGGAGAGGAAAACTTGTGTCTTGATGTCAGGAGAACTCACTATCTGTAGCCTTGATTCAGTTCAGTGTTAAGTCAGGACCCTGGATCTCGGTTCCCTTCAGTAAGTCCTAAGCGTCCTTCTGTTGCTACATTGTTATTAAAGCTGAGTAAATATGAATCAAGTCCTTGCCACAGTTAATGTCAAGTAGTACTGTTGTAATATGCAGGCAAGTGAACACTCAGGCCCTTGAGGAAGCTCAAGGCAGAGTAGAAGAAAGGCGTTATGAAGGTGCAGTGGTATAACATGAGGATGAAAGTACATAAAAATGGGGTTCCCTTGTGTTTAAGAGGAAAGATCAGAGGGAAATTTCTACTTCCCAGAAAAGCGAGAACTCCTGAGAGATCTTAGTCTTGGGAATCCTAGTAGCTGGGGCTAAGGTACAAAGGGCTGTGTTTTATATAACATGGTGTTAAAAACCCAGTTCACTGATGGGAACTTTTTTTCTTTTCTCTCCTGAGAAATAGATATGAATTTAAATATCAAGCTTCTATTGGGTGTGAGGGCCATGTCTAACTGGAAACATAGCACTTGGGAAGCCAAGGAGGAGGAGGACTGTTTCTCCACCCACCCGGGCCACATAGTGAGACACAGTCTCAGAAAATAGGCATCGGTGTTTAGAATTAGAGTAAATAGCGCCACAAATTTCTGTGGTAAATGCTCTGACAGAGATCTCATACAGAGTCCTGTAACTCACATACCCGAGTACCTCGAGGTCTTCAGTGTTTCACAGAAACTCTTTCCTTTCTCATGAAAAGCTCACTCGTTTTTAATACCGAGAGTTCAAATTACAAGAAAACGAGCATGCAGCTGAACCAGCTCACAGCACCACCACCACACTCCGTGTGCTTCTCGGCTCTGCCAGGCTCCGCCTGCAGTCGCGCTCCCTTGGAATCCCGGTTCTGTAAGAATCCAAATGATAACAGTTCCTCTTTCCCCGTGTGTTTTAAGGAATTACAGAGGGATATGCAAGGAAGTACACAGGCCCTGGCAGAAATAGTGAGAAACACAGAAATCTTTTTGAAAGAGAGCGGCGACGAGTTGTCCCAAGAGGATAAGGCTTTGATCGAGCAGAAGCTCAACGAGGCGAAGGTGAAATGTGAGCAGCTGAATTTAAAGGCTGAGCAGTCGACCAAGGAGCTGGATAAGGCGGTGACTGCGGCCCTCAAGGAGGAGACTGAAAAGGTGCCTGTCCCAGTGTGGTGCACTGTTGCTTCACCAGGTGGTTAGCACGGTAGCCGCTTGCCTTTGTCGTGCGTATCAGGTGGTGGTGAGCCGTGGTTAGCACCGAGCGAGCGTGAAAATACGGGGCTCTGGGTACATTACTGCCCGATTCAGAGATGGGGAGGGTTGGCTTTTACTTAGTCTTTCCGTAAGTAGAAGCTGGTTGAGAGAATGTGCATGTGAGAAATGCATGGGAAGTGCAGTCAACTGTAGTTAAAATTTCATGATACATGTTTGAAGGCAGCATAGACCCAGGGTAACTGCTTGTTGCTTTAAGGTTTAGTTCTCATATGTTTTTGATATGTGCACACACACACACACACACACACACGCACACACGCACATTACTGTGTTGAGCCTAGGCTGCGTCTATAATACTTATGATCCCCCCCTACCCAGGTTGCGGCTGCGAGGCAGCTGGAAGAGAGCAAAACCAAAATAGAAAACCTTCTGAACTGGTTGTCAAACGTTGAGAGAGCCTCAGAAGGACCAGGAAGGCTGCACACACAACCCCTGGAGCAGAACGGAACCCATCTGCATGAAGGCGACGGCACGTCGGGAGCTGGTGAAGAGGATGAAGTCAATGGTAACCTGCTGGAGACAGATGCCGAAGGGCACGGCGGGACGACCGAGGGGAACCTGAACCAGCAGTACGAGAAGGTCAAGGTGATTAAACGGTGCTGCCCTCAGGTTCTGTGTGGGGGATGGGTCAAGAGTCAGAGCCTTACGACCGCAGAGAATGAAGGCTTTCCCTGCCCCGGCCTTATGTCTAGTATAAATTACTGAGAAAGTTATTAGCAAACGAAAACCGTAAGAAGGAAATCGCTAGGTACAACTCCTGTGCATAGCTGAAGCCCTGTTTTAGAAACAAAAGAGAGCTGGAGAGCTGGCTCAGTGGTTCGGAAAGCTTGCTGTTCTGGAAGAGGATCCAAGTGCAGTTCCAAGCCCCCCACATCACGCAGCTCACAGCCCGTAACTCCAGCTGGCCTCCGAGGTCACCCGGAACAGACATGGTATGCATAAAGCTTAACAAAGAAGGACATGGTAGAGTGCTTGCCTAGCAAGCACAAGGCCCTGGGTTCGGTCCCCAGCTCCGAAAAAAAGAAAAAAAAAAAACAAAGAAGGACATGAAGGAGGCTGATTGTTGAGTTCTCCAGAGCAGGGGCGGTGGCCCAGCACGCCTCCTCAGTTTCCCAGTCTAACTAGCTACTCTTTGAGGTTTTAAATTCCCATCGGATGACATGTGCAACTTACATACCCAACGTAGCTTGCCCAGGTTCCACGTGTAGTAAAGTAGAGTTTGGCCTTGTCCTCGGCCATAGTTTTGCTGCACAGCCTTGAGCTCTGTGTGTTGCCTGTGAGCGGTCATAGGCTGCTGTGAAGAACGAAAGCCCAGCACACAGAAGCAGTAGAGGCTGTGTCCTCCATGCACCTGCAAGAGCAAAGGCAGCTCTGGGGTGACCGTTTCAACGTGTCCCGGAGTTGATGGTTCTTGTCTCTGTCTCTTGGTGCCTGGTGGCTGTCCTTGAGAGGAGAGTGAGGCTGTCAGCAGCTCTCGTGCCTCTGACCCCGTGGCCTCACCACTTCCCGAGGGCCCTCTCTGCTTTCCTGCCTCCGTAGACTCAAACCTCTGCCAGGTTCTGGAGGAATTCTTTGTATGTGAGCTGAGGCGATCCTTAAAGCAAATCAGCGACACCATTGAGGCCACCACCTCCATGTTCAGTATAAGCCTGAGACCCAGTGGGGCCAGATGTCTCCATCATTCCCCTCTTGTCTTCTCCTCTAACTCGCTAGGCTTCTCTAATACTGTTCTTGTTTCGCTCTTGTTCAACTGTCTTTAAACTCGACAACAGGAGGAAGGGTTATAGATATGGTTGGGTCCTAGAAGCCTGGTCACCCCGCCAAGGCACGGTGTTCCTGGCAGCAGGTCTAAAGTGTTGTTTCCACACAGGCCCAGCATGAAAAGATCGTGGCTCAGCACCAGGCGGTCATCATGGCCACGCAGTCGGCGCAGGTGCTGCTGGAGAAACAGGGCCACCATCTGTCCCCTGAAGAGAAGGAGAAGCTGCAGGCCAACGTGCAGGAGCTGAAGGCGCACTACGAGACGGTGCTGGCCGAGTGCGAGAAGAAGGTGAAGCTGACCCACTCCCTGCAGGAGGAGCTGGAGAAGTTCGATGCCGACTGCGGTGAGTTTGAGCATTGGCTGCAGCAGTCGGAACAGGAGCTGGAGAACCTGGAGGCAGGCGCGGACGACCTCAGCGGGCTGACGGACAAGCTGGCGAGGCAGAAGAGCTTCTCGGAAGACGTCATTTCGCACAAAGGTGACCTGAGGTACATCACCATTTCCGGAAACAGAGTGATGGAAGCTGCCAAATCTTGCAGCAAGAGGGACGGTGACAGGATTGGCAAGGACAGCGTTGAGACTTCCGCAACCCACAGAGAGGTTCAGACCAAACTGGATCAGGTTACAGACCGCTTCCGGTCTCTCTACTCTAAGGTAAGTTTGCTTTCTTTTTATTTTTTTTTTAAATGGAGGTCAGTCCGTGATAAACTTTTATACGTGTCGTCTTCACTTTTGCTTTGGATTTAGAAGTTAAAAAAAAAAATAGAACACACAAATATTGACATGGGGAAAATGTCTCTTAAAGGTTAGTAACCTGAAGTTGGTTTCTCAAATTTTTGTAGTACCAGATTTGGCCACCAGATGAGGCTCATGAGCTAGGCAGAAGGAGGGGCCTCAGCTTCCGGTCATTGTCATTCACGTAGGATAATTCCCTTCCAATATTCCAGGACTGTTGTGCAGATGTATTTGATCGATATGTTTTCATTATGAGTGGCTAATGTTCTGCGTTGCTCCCTTGGGTCAGCCTGGGCTACATAGCAAGATCCTGTCTTAGTGTGGGGAGGGAGAAGACCCAAGAATGTGTTTTCCTGATTGTAGCGGAGGCTGTCCAGGCGTAGCCCGTTGCATATTTGGCGAGCACTTCTGAGGCTCGGGTGGTGCTTCTGTTACTCTTAAGTTATTTCACCTGATCACGTTAGTCCTGTACAGCACGTAGAAGGTGTAAAGCACCTTAAAGGATTTTCATCACATTTCTATGGTATTGTGTGAAAGTTTGCCTGGTCCGGTGATTGATTTGTGTTTAAGGCCAGCCAGCAACGACGTCTTTTTTAGTTATTGTAAGTCTAGAACTATCTCCTCGTTTTAATGGTTACCTTTTGACTTCCCCACATTCTCCACATGAAGGGGAAGATGCCTCGACTTTGGTTGAAGTCTGGTCCCCCCGCCCCCCGAGTTATACAGTTCATCCATCTTGAGATCTTATCACATGAGAAGATGGTGGGCCTCAGCCTCCCTCCCTCTCTCTCTGTCTTTGATTTTTAGTGCAGTGTTCTTGGAAACAACCTCAAAGATCTGGTGGATAAATACCAACACTACGAAGATGCTTCCTGTGGACTTCTCTCCGGGCTCCAGGCCTGCGAGGCCAAAGCCAGCAGACACTTGCTCGAGCCCATCGCTTTGGACCCCAAAAATCTGCAAAGGCAGTTAGAAGAGACCAAGGTAAAGGAGGAGGAGGAAGGGGAAGAGAAACAACCCCTCAGCCATGCTATCGAAAGAATTCCATTCTCCACGGTTGCGTGATAGTTTTGCTCTGGGCCCAGGAAATCTGTGGAGAATATTCTGTCCCACCAGAGGGTTCCAGAACATTTATCCCACAGTTACTTAACCGGATTAACATTGCCATTGTTGGCAGCATCCACTGCACCCTCCTCCCACCTCCACCAAAGCCAGCCGCTTAATTACTGTTATATTTCTTGACTTTTCCATTAGAATTAAGCTCCAAGAAGGCAGGGGTTTGTGTCTGTCTTGTATGGTGCTATGTTCCTAGTTTCTAGAACCCGTGGATGGCAAACCCCTTTGAGGGTCCAAACAACCCCTTTCATAGGTGTCGCCTAAGACTATCAGCTCTCGGCATACTAGACATTTGCATTGTGAGTCACAACTGTAGCAAGTTACAGTTGCGAATTAGCAATGAAAATAATCTGTGGTTAGGGAGGTCACCACAACGTGAGGAACTACATTAGGAAGGTTGAGGACACTGATCTAGAGGGTTACCCCGCCCAAAGTGCACGGTGGGTATCTGTTCAGGAAAGGACATCTAGAAGAATGTTGCCGTCATGTTCAGAGTGCCTCAGAGTCAGTCATAACGGTTCCTGGTAAGTTCCTTCGTGGTATATAGAGATGCAAACTTCAGTTAACCACCTTACCACAGAATGTCTTCCTGCCTTTCCAGAAATGTGTGATCGACAAACTCTTGGTGAGACAAACTGTCAAATTACTCTATCCTATTTTTATTAATTGATTAATTTAGTTAGTTGACATCCCAATTGCAGCTTCCCCTTCCTTTCTCCTCTCCTCACCCCCTATACCAACTTATCTTAGTCAGGGTTTCTATTCCTGCACAAACATCAGGACCAAGAAGCAGGTTGTGGAGGAAAGGGTTATTCAGCTTACACTTCCACATTGCTGTTTCATCACCAAAGGAAGTCAGGACTGGAACTCAAGCAGGTCAGGAAGCAGGAGCTGATGCAGAGGCCATGGAGGGATGTTACTTACTGGCTTGCTCCCCTGGCTTGCTCTGCTTGCTTTCTTATAGAACCCAGGACCACCACTAGCCCAGGGATGGTACCACCCACAATGGGCTGGGCCCTCCCACCCTTGATCACTAATTAAGAAAATGCCTTACAGCTGGGTCTCATGGAGGCATTTCCTCAAGGGAAGCTCCTTTCTCCTTGATAACTCCAGCTCGTGTCAAGTTGACACAAAACCAGTCAGCACACCACCCCTCCTTCCTTTCTCCTTAAAAAAGGGGAGGTCCTCCATAGATATCAACCAGCCTTGGCGTATCAGGTTGCAGTAAGACTACTTAAGGCGAGACGAGACAGCCCTGTTAGAGGAAAGGGATCCAAAGGCAGGCAAACCATCAGACAGCCCCTGCTCCTGCTTCAGGAGTCCCACACGAAGACCCAGGTGCACAACTGCTACATATGTGCTAGGTTCGTCCTGTGTGTGCTCTCTGGTTGGGGGTTCAGTCCTTGTGAGCCCCTGCATCCTGACCAGGGATTAGCTGATTCTGTAGGTTTTCTTGTAGTCCCCTTGACCCCTCTGACTCTTTGAATCCTTCCTCCCCATCTTCCACAGGATTCCCTAATGTTTGACTGTGGGTCTCTGCATCTGTTTTCCTCAGTTGCTGGGTGAGGCCTTTCGGATGAGTTATGCTAGGCTCTAGTCAGCAAACGTTGCAGAATATGATGAATGATGTCAGGGATGGCTCCCTCTCATGGCATGGATCTCAAGCCGGGCAGTCATTGACCGACCATTTCCTCCATTTCTGCTCCATCTTCACCCCTACACGTCCTGTAGGCAGGAAAAAACTGTGGGTCAAAGTTTGTGACTGGGTTGGTGTCTAATCCCTCCACTGGATGTCTTACCTGCTTACAGGAGATGGGTGTTTCAGGCTCCGTATCCCCCATTGCTAGGAGTCCTAGTCGGGTCACCCCATGGATTCCTGGGAGTTTCCATTGTCCTAGATTTTCAGCTTGTCCCAGGCACACGCCCCTACCCCTGATTCCAGTTCTCTTTCCCTCTGTTCTATTCTTCCCACACCTGATCCCACCGTTCCCATCCCTACCATCTCCCCCACCCAGTCCCCCCCATCCACCCAACCCCCCACATCTATTCTATTCCCCCTTCTCGGTGAGATCCAAGGGTCGCCCTAGATCCAAACCATATTTTAAAATTTTGAACTAAGGATAGATAATTTTTAAAATGCTATATTCTTACTCAGGGTTATACACTGAGAACTGAAGTTTAAAAGATTCATTGATCTAGAGATGGTTCCTTTTAGCAGGTGGGGTTACTTGAATTACTGTGATCAGAGCCTGCGCCCTGCAGTGCTGTCAAGCTAGGCTTGGCCTCCACCCTCAGGCCAATTATAGAACCAAGGGATGATGAGAGCAGAGAGGAGAGAGATGCGCAGGCTGGCCACACTGGGGAAGGAAATAAAGACCCCGTCTTTGGGGCCCTGACCTGAGGTTTAAGGTTAAGTGGGAAGCAAGAGAAACGAATCCCTGGTCAGGATGCAGCCTTGCTCATCGCCGGCCCGGCCACCCGGCCTTGTCTTAGCTTCAGTCTCAGACAAGGTGGTCTGACACATTGTGGGAACTGTGAAATATCCTTCCAGGAGACAAGCTTACCCTTTGGCTGGCACGAGAATCTAGCCTTTCCTTCTCCCAGCATGAGATCTCTGGGGAGATTCAAGTTCTTGGGGGCCCATTGTTTCAGTGGCCTCATAGGCTAAAGGAAAGGCACAGATGTCTCCAGGACACCTGCATCCCCACCAAGTGAACGCAGCAGCCTTCGTTCACTGCAAGGACGCAGAAGGGGCAAGAGCAAAGGACAGTGGAAGGGAAGAAGGGGAAGGCGCAGAGAGGACGGGCACATCTCCTTCAGCACTGTCAGAACCCTGGAGGAGACATCAGGAAAGTATCCTGGGCTAGGCCAGCATCCAGTTGCTCCCACTGCCTGCCTTCCCCTGGGTACCTGTCCCCTCTCCCCTCTTCTCCCTTCCCCTCCCTTCCCCTCCCCTCCCCTTTTCCCCCTCCCCCCTTTCCCTTTCCCCAGGCTATTTCTTTGCCTTCTGGTTACCCTACAGAGAAATATTCTGCTTTTTCATTTCCATAGTTTTTTCAGGGCCCAGCATCGTCACCCCTTACTGGTCCTCACTCCCCCACGGGTCTTCCTCCAGTATCTCCTCTTACCTGGAGAATGTAGCCCATCCTGTAAGCTTTGTAGCTGTTTTACCCCAGAGTGTGGTAATGCTTTTTTAATTTTTAGATGCTCAATAACAAATTACACAAATACAGATGGCACACCATGAAGTCAAGGACCTAGGGTCAGAAACAGCCCTGGGGGTTCTCTGTGTCTTAGTTTTGCTGCTGCTGGGCATTGGGATTTGGGGGGCAGGGTACAAAGCATCAAAGTAAGAATTAGGGAAAAGCATCATGAGGTTAGAAATTGAAAGTAGGCAGGTTGCTAAGAACACCTCACGGTGTGCCTTGGCTCACCGTCTGGATTGGTTGGTTGATGCATTCTCCTTGCTGTACCCTCGGAAGTCCAGAGTAAGCTTGACAATGAAAGTTTGTGTGTTCTGTGGTTTATTCTGTTCAATTGAGATTACCATTGTTTTCCTCATTGGGAACCTGTTAGTCCTGCATATAATTGAAAACCACTTAATCCCACAGGCTTTGCAAGGACAGATATCAAGTCAGCAGGCTGCTGTAGAGAAGCTGAAGAAAACCGCAGAAGTACTCTTGGATGCCAAGGGCTCGCTACTTCCTGCCAAGAACGACATCCAGAAGACGCTTGGTGAGGTCTTAGTGTAAGGTCTTAGCCCTTGTTTCCTGTCTCCTGGGTAAATTCGAAATAGAGGTATCTTACAGATAAGGAGAAAGTGTTCACACATGCAAGTTGTTTGCTTCATGATCTCTGTCTGTGCGTATGAGATTAAAAACATCTTCCAGATGACTATTCATATGGTTCCCCCCAAGTAGAGCTGAGTTAAAAATCTGAGCAGAAGTTTTCAGTGAAAAGAAAGGCACTCCACCACTTTTCTTCATTCTTAGAGACACAAGCATTCTTGATCGTGACCACGATCAATAAGTGATTTCAAGGCACATGTATTTATGAATTACATGTGATTTTTATCATGGTATAATGTATCTAATTATAAAACACAAAGCTACAGAACTTTAAGGCCTATGAGGAAAGTGTGAGTGCTAGCCCTTAAGGTTTTATTCTTCCATTTCGATAGACCATCGTCTAAGCCCACATGGGCGACCATGGCCAGAGTAGGAGCCCACGCCTGGAGGTGTAGAGGGAAGGGTTGTCTTCATTGTTTTCTGTTATTTTAAGAGGCATTTTGAGGTTTTCCTTCCTTTTTTTTCCTCCTTTTTGTTTTTTCATCTTTTTAAGACAAGATCTTGCTCAATAGCCCAGTTGGCCTGAGAATAACTGTGGAGCCCAGGCTGGTCTTGAACTCATGACAGTCCTATGTTAGTCATCTGAATGCTAAGACTTCTGAATGCCATGCCTGACTTTTCCTGCTGTTAAATGTTCGTTATTTAATGGGTTATAGCAAGGACAGTTAAAGCTTCTCTCTGGCAGCATTTTCTAAGAATGTGTGGACCGGTTTAGGATACAGAGACATTTCCATAAGATCTTTTATTATTATTATTATTATTATTATTATTATTATTATTATTATTATTATTATTATTTCTAAGAAAAACTTCTTAGTAACTTCTAAAAATACTTTTTTTGGATTGTTTGTTGATTTAACAAATAAATAAAGACAATAAGAGCTTGCATATATCCCAGGCCAGCCTTGGGAAAGCATGTGAGTCATTCCTGAAGGCTTTAGCAGGACACAATGTGGAACACTGCATTAGCCACAGCCTAGACAGCTCCTTAAACGAGTCCCCTTAGAGGCTTGTGTTTGGTTTGTGGCACAGGACTCGATAGTCAAACAATTTAAGCTGTTGCTTAACAGTTCTTCACTAAATTGGAAAGTTTATGTGACTGAGATAATCGTGGCCCTTTGGCGAAATACAACGAAGCCCACAAGAATGCTGCAAGGAGAGAGAAACTGCTTTTCGTAGGCACCGGGAGGATAACAGCAGAGGAAGCAAGGGTCAGACTCAGGTGTGACCCCTAACTCACGCGGCTGCTTTAAGTCACAGCTTACGACTGGCAGTCGAGCTGTTCCTCAGGAGACAGTGCTTACGGGTGATGAGATCTACTGGTGACATAACACCACGACGTAAGGTTTACCATCTGCATCTCCTTACTTCTGTGCACTTGAAGACTCTTTCTGATTATGACAAAAGCTGACCATGAGTGTCTGTGTGGCAGAATTGTCCCTAGAGAGTATGTCTGAGACCGTCACTCCCCACCCCAGGCAGTTATCAATGTGTTCACAGGTCAGGCCGAGACACGGCAGTGATTGAAGTGACCCACTGTTTAGACCTTTCATCTCTCTGGGACACTCCAAATGTGTATGCATCTAAGAATCCTTCCCCATGCAGGTGCCAGGCGTGTGATTTCTTTTCTTGTTTTTTTTTAATTAATTTTTATTTATATGAGTACACTGTAGCTGTCTTCAGACACACCAGAAAAGGGCACCAGATCCCATTACAGATGGTTGTGAGCCACCATGTGGTTGCTGGGAATTGAACTCAGGACCTCTGGAAGAGCAGTCAGTGCTCTTAACCGCTGAGCCATCTCTCCAGCCATAACTTCTTTTCCCGTTTTTTTTTGGTGTTGTTTTTTTTTTTGTTTGTTTGTTTGTTTTTTACTATTTTATTTTCCACTCCACGGCCGTCTGTATAAATGTTACACCTGATCTGATGGTTCATTAGAGACGTGTCATTTACGCTTTTTTCCCTATGGAAACGTAACTGTTCATCATAAAGTGCGTTTGAAAAAGTGAATCGGTCAAGTACAACTCTGTGCTCCCTGTCCCCCTTCTCTCTGCTTGGAGTAGATGACATTGTTGGGAGATACGACGACCTGTCCAAGTCTGTGAATGAACGGAACGAAAAGCTTCAGATAACGCTGACCCGCTCCCTGAGTGTGCAGGACGGATTGGACGAGATGCTGGACTGGATGGGAAGTGTGGAAAGCTCACTGGTCAAACAAGGTCAAGTGCCCTTAAACTCCACAGCGCTCCAGGACCTCATCAGTAAAAACATCGTGAGTGACCTTCATTAAAGGGAAGAATTCCACTTGCCCTTGAAAACACGTTATTTACCTTCAGGAATAGGTAGGCTTGGAGATAAAGAGGTGTAGGTTGATGTCACTATACAGGTACAGGGTAGAACGAGGCCTGCCATGGGACGAGAAGGAAGGATGGACAGGAGCAAAGTTTTAGAGAGGAGGAGACTGCAGCAAGGGAGAGAGCATGGAGGCGGATGTTAAGATTTCTCTCTGCACATTTACAGATTGTTATGAATATTCTTAAGGGATGGCTATGTGCAGGATTTTGTGTGTCTAGATGAGCAAACTGTATCTTATCTAGGTGGGCGGTTTGTATCCTTATCAATTGGTTGTAAGTTAATTGTGCAGATGTATTGTACATTGAGCATTTAATACATAAATCTGGCTGTTGGGTTCCAGTTTGCTGAGTCATGGTTTCACTGGGGAGTTGGGAGTGTGAGCAGAGTCCGTGACAGGAAGCATTCTAGGCTGTAGAATGCTTGAGGCCAGCGTGGCATGGGGAGGAACACGATGTGAGTCTCGGGCATGGTAACAACTGCCAAGGGGACAGTGTGTGAAAGGGGGAACAGAGAAACGGCTAGAGCGAGGATCAGGCGCAGAGCGGGAGCCGTGGGAACCTCACGAAGCGCCTTTTTTTATATTATACCACAACAAAGAGGGATACTAATGAAAACCGCAGAGGAGCAATCGGTGCTTGTACAAATGAGTATGTAAATGATTTTTTTGATGGCACCTGGAAAGGGATTAATAGACTCGTCATTATTCATTAAGGAGGGTTTAACCGTACGTTGTATCTAATCTTGTTTACCGTGACTTTGGCCAGCTGCTCGAGGGTTCGTCAGATCAATCTTGCTGTTGCCAGGTATTTAAAAAAATTAAGAACATGGCTAATCCCCAGGCTGCCTTAGATCCCTAGGGGTTGCCCGGTAGCAGCAAGCCCCCGCCTCTCTCAAGCAGCCAACCAGCTGTTCTCCACACTCCCCTGAGGAGCTTTAGGATTGGCTTCCTCAAGAGAAAAATCAAACACGCCACTCATTTCCAACCGCTAACCGTTCTAGTCACAGGTTGTCCAAGCTTACACTGCTGTGAAGAATCTTTTTCAAAACTCTGTGGCTTTATCTGTAGACATCGTCAGAAAACACGTACAACAATTCCTGTATTTCAGATGCTGGATCAGGATATTACAGGTCGTCAGAGCAGCATAAACGCCATGAACGAAAAGGTGAAGACATTTATAGAGACAACAGACCCATCCACTGCCTCCTCGCTGCAAGCAAAAATGAAGGACCTGTCTGCTCGCTTTTCTGAAGCGAGTCAGAAACACAAGGAAAAGCTCGCCAAGATGGTGGAGCTAAAGTCCAAAGTAGAGGAGTTTGAGAAGCTCTCAGACAAGCTCCAGACTTTCCTAGAGACACAGAGCCAGGCACTCACTGAGGTAGACATGCCGGGAAAGGACGTTCCAGAGCTGTCTCAGCATATGCAGGTGCGTATCCCTCAGGAGTGACAGTGCCAAGCACGTGGACCGGCTGAGACAGGCTCACGCGTCTTTTATCTACAGTCCTAACTCCCAACCATCATTCTAACTGGTCCATACTTGTTTCTCCGTGAAGCATCTCCCTGTTGAATAGAAATAAAACATTTACCACACGTTGTCATGCTGTTACAGCTATCCCTGAGCATGCCAGATCCACAGAGAAACAAAAACACAGCGTGTAAGGTCAACACAGCGTGTGCGTTCAGAGTCTGGGGAGCGCCACGCAGTAGATGCGCGAGCTGCTCGACTTCCACGCAGAACACACTGGTGGGTTTGCCGTTCTAAGGTCTAGCAATGTTTATACTGACAGATGTCAATGCTTTGCAGGAATCCACTACTAAATTCTTAGAACACAGGAAAGATCTCGAAGCTTTGCACAGCCTCCTGAAAGAGATATCCAGCCACGGCTTACCAGGGGACAAAGCTCTGGTGTTTGAGAAAACTAATAATTTGTCAAAGAAATTCAAAGAACTGGAGGATACTATCCAAGAAAAGTAAGACCCTCTCTAAAGTCTATTTAAGTGTTCTGTTCCACTGGAGGTAGCCAGCTGGGTTGCCTTTATTTATGTAAGTCTATAACTGAGGTGATTTCCGAACTGTGGGATCTCAGACTGTTGGTGGATTTGGGCATTAAATATACTCAGAAAGACGAAGCAGGGGTTACAGGGAGTTTGAAGCCCTACCCTGGACTGCAGCGAGACTCTGTCTTTAAAAGCAAAACATAACAAAAACATCAATTAACTATTGGCTAAAATATTAAGGTGGGAAACTAGAAACACTGCTTTATGTAAAAGTGGGAACACTGGGTGCACAGTGGTACTCGTAGGGTATTACAGGGCTGGGGAGATGGCTCAGCGGTTAAAAGCACAAGCTGCTCTTCCAGAGGTCCTGAGTTCAGTTCCTGTAGGGTGATGTCATTATGCAGCAAGGCGGGGCCAGGATAAGGCGAAGCCTATCATTGGATGAGAAGGAAGGGTAGGTGGGGAAAAGTCTATGAAGGAGGGAGGAGGAGGAGGAGGAGGAGGAGGAGGAGGAGGAGGAGGAGGAGGAGGAGGAGGGCGAAGAGGAAGATGGAGACAGAGGGAAGGGGTGATTCTGATCCAGGTGGATTAGGTCAATTTTATCTCGTCTAGGTGGGTGGTTTATATCTTTATTAATTGGCAGTGGATTTATTCTGTGGATGTATTGTGAATTGAGAATTTAACACATAAATCTGATTGTTGGGTTACAGTTTGTCAAGTCTTTATATCACCGGGTAGTCGGAGTCTATACGTTAACTACCAGAGGGCAGCTGCTGGGAGTGTGGGCAGAGTCCGTGGCAGGGAGGTCAGCTGCTGCTGGACTTCTAGAACCATGATTTTGCTGGGTAGCTGGAACCAGAGAGTTCATGGCTGGCAGAGAGCCTCCAGGAGGGATACTGATCTCAGATAAATTAGCGCTAGTTCAAATGGCCCGCCAGAGCCGGAACTAGCAAGAGAGCACGACCAACAGGGTATGCACGGAAACCAGTTCCTCCGCTCTTTTATTTTTACCGTAACAAATTCCCAGCACTCAAATGGTGGCTCACAACTGTCTATAAAGGGGTTTGATGCCCTCTCCTGTTATACAAATGTACATGCAGCTAGAATACTCATACAATTTTTAAAAAGAACATAAATAAAGTTATTAAAAATATATAACAGCTTGCTCTCTCCAATTAGGGAATGAGCTACAAATCCACAAAGAAGTGGCCCGGTTTGACCTTTGAGTCAACATGATTCTATTCTACGTCTTCACATTTTTCTATATTATATTTAGAACTCACATCCGATTTTTATGAATGAAAGAGCCCCCAAAAGATTTTTTTAGAACGGTTATTTATCTCTCGCCTAGTTTTATTTCCGTAGAATTCTCTACCCAAAACTTCCGAGTTCTCTTTCTAAACCGGTCACAGAAGACATGCTCTTGGCTGTCTTACACAATCTAGGCTATCTCTTCCAATTTTAAATTCAGGTAAAAAGTGGACTATTGAAACATCAGCACCATGTAGTCATTGGTAGTTCATACAGCCGAAACACATCCTTATCTCCTGCATCCCACGTCACGTGTGCAAAAAGCCCATTCACACGTCAAGTGTGACGGTCTTCACAGGCCCTGTGCTTGGCACATAGGAAGGCCCGTAGGGTTCACGGTGGAGCTTCTTATGGGTCGGGGTGGGTGAGCCGCCTGTTAAAACTCCAGTCTCTGGGTTACATCTCTTTGGAGAGGTGGAACTGTCATCCCTCCAAAGTGCCGAGCTAAGACATCCTTTGACATGACCTGCATCCTCCTCAGTCAGCGGCGCATACCTGTCCAAGACACTAGAGTTTATGTAGCGCTAGAGAGTACCGTTATGAGTAATGAACTTCTTGACTGTTCCCTCTCTTTCTCTGTGAGCTTGCTTAAGGAATCAGCACGTAGTCACTTAGCTGATTTGCCACATTGGAAAACTTCAGCCTGGTAACGGAAGAGTTGTCCTGGCTGACACAGGTTGAGCCTGACTCGGGAATAGCGACCACTGGTTCATAGCTGGCCTTTGGAGCTTAACTTCTGGTTCATTTTTGTTCATCAGAAAAGAAGCTCTCAGTTCATGTCAGGAGCAGCTGAGTGCTTTCCACGACCTTGCTCAGTCCCTGAAAACGTGGATAAAAGAAACAACCAAGCAGGTTCCCATCGTGAGGCCTTCTTCCGGCGCAGAGGACTTGGAAAGATCTCTGGAGGAAACCAAGGTGGCTCGTTAGACCTAATACCAACTTCCGCTCGCCTGTGTTGGTGATGAAGCATAGGGTCCTTTAGTCTAACGTCAAGCCAGCTGGTCTCATAAACGCCCTGTAGGGTCTGTGGAAATTAGTAATGGGATTAGCTGATCTTTTCAAGGAGTTACATATCTTTTTGTTAATGTCATTTATAAAAAAAAATATACGTAGTGCATCATTAGCCTCCCTAATACTGAGGTTTCCTTCTTTATCAAATCTTAATTTAATTTCCATTTTTTAATACCTTCTTCTCCCCAAGTAGTGAGATCCTTGTCTTCACGTGCAGGGTCTAGCCAGTACTGGAAGGCCAGCTATTTGAATGTCTTGCCTATATAGCGTATAAGTATTTTGCTGTCTGACTTAAGTCATAAAATTTATGGCTGATTGTGTCAGATTTCCTCACAGTGAAACCCTGTAGCTTCAACACTCATTGAAATTTTAGTAGTTAAACTCAGCGTGAGGTGGAATTTTTGTACACCCGTGTTTTATTTTTTATTGTCCTGTCACATACCTTATGATGAAGCCACACCTGGTATAGCCCTACAGACTTACAGTTGACAGTTACTCTGGAACATTCCCGTGGCGCCAGGACACAGCCTGCCTTCCCACTGTGGCTGGGGGCAGAACACAGAATGGGCTTTGCCCCGTTCTCCTCTGCCAACAGTGTTAACAGTCACCCAGGGCCCTCAGTCATTGTTGCTTAAAAATATGCTTAAGAAGTTCAATGATAATGTACAACTTTGAAGACACTCGGAAGACTGAAAGATGATGTGTTTTTGTGTTTAAAGAAATTACAAGAAAAGTGGAGTCTGAAAACCCCAGAAATTCACAAAGCAAACAACAGTGGGGTCTCACTATGTAACCTGCTAAGTGCACTGATCAGCCCTGCAAAGGCCATAGCGGCGGCCAGATCAGGTACGTGCTTTGTTTTCATGATCGGTCTGTAAGGATTCGCTCTCTCACGGCCCTTTTGTGTATTTGAAATTAATTAAA
The DNA here is from genome assembly GCF_011064425.1 of Rattus rattus. Classification (NCBI taxonomy): domain Eukaryota; kingdom Metazoa; phylum Chordata; class Mammalia; order Rodentia; family Muridae; genus Rattus; species Rattus rattus. The sequence continues at coordinate 110,459,360 of NC_046157.1, forward strand.
TTAAAAAAAAATCACCTCAGGAATACAAAGTAAAAAAAGGTCAGAAGACTAACTCTTACAAGCACACAGACATCTGTCATGGAATTGGGAGAATGGCTCTGCCGATAAATCTGTGCAAGCATAAGTCTGGACCTCCAGTCGTCATGCGTGCTTTGTACACGAGGGAGCCTGGTGCTCTGCCTCTAATCACAGCACTCAGGAGCAGAGGCTGGAGATCCTCACAGCGAGCTGACAAGCCAGACTCAACCAAATCCCTGACCTCTGGGGTTGGCAAGTGACCCTACCTCAGAAAGTAAAGTGAAAACCAATTTGGGAAGATGGCAAGCATCCAGGCTGGACCTCCACATGCAGGAGCAGACACATGCATAGCACAAACACCTGTACATGTGCAGCCACAAGCACAGGAACATGTATATACATACACACACATCAACCCCCTCCCCCCCCAAAAAAAAATCTGTCATGGGAAAATGTTTGGTTTTATTAAAGACTGCAAATCAAATGTAACCAGGTAAGGATAAGAAGGTAATAGTGAAAACGGTTGCAGTCTGTTTGGGTTTGACTGTATTTATTTATGTGGAGATGGTGAAGCTCTCTTTGAGCTGTTTCTCCTCTCACACTATGTAGCACATGGATTTGGTTTCCTGGTACGGGAGAGGCAAGGGTGTGGACTCTCGTCTGTGCTGTGTGGATTCTCCTTTTGTCTGCTGCTTGTCTGTACTCAAAGCAGTTGATCCTGCAACCTGTTGGCCACTGCGCTCACATCACAGCCTCAGCCCTGGCTGGTTCCACTCCTCTCAGCCAAAGACCAGAGTTGCTTATAAATGTTGGTTCCCAAATTAAATTATTATGAATATAGTGTTTTGGTAAGGCGTACTTTACGGAGGGGTTTTGTTTCAGTTTGTTTTGTCTAAGTTGAAGAAGAGACAGAAGGGCGATCTCCATCTCCATTGTGAGTCCTCTGGTTTATCTAGTCTGACCAGGCCTCCAGCTGTCCCCATTGTGAGTGACAGCCGTGTTCCAGCTGCGCTTTTCTCAAACAGCCATTTTTTCCACTCTATTAATCCCTTTGCAAGGAATGCCCGTATTATATATGCTACAGTGCTCTCTCCTGTCTGCCCTAATCAGATTTCCTGAGACGTCAAGTTGATTTTTCTTAGGAAGAGGAATTCTATTGTTTTTGATTTATCTTAGTTCCTCCTGTCTCCTTTCTATTTGGAATAAAATCTGTCGTCTCACTTGGTGTTCTCTGCTCGACTTTTAACCATTCGTTTGGAGATTCTAGGGCGCTTTCACTTCCTTGTAAAATGCCTTGTGCATGCACTTGAATATCCGTGCATGCATGTGCATGCATGTGCATGTGTGTGTTTGTGTGCGTGTGTGTGTGTGTGTATGTGTGTTTGTGTGCGTGTGTGTTTTTAGAGACAATTCAGATGTTTAAATGTCTCTATTAATTGTTCTTGCATGGGCGGCTCTCTCTTTTGATAGACAGCCAGTGGATGCTAGCATGAGAAAGTTGGATCTTATTAACATTGTGGTTATGGCGACATGCCAATCCCAGATGGTTATAATAAAGGACAAATAGCTATTACGACTCACCAAGGGGTTTCTGTTTGGTAGGCAGTGGGTTAACTCTGAATGGTTCCCACGGCGTTCTTACAGGTTAGCTGCCATGGTACCCATCAGCGTCATCCGTTAGTTCCTCATTCATTAGTTCTCCAGGCACACGGCTAGTAGTCAGGAGAGTCCTACCCCAGGCCCACGCACTACCAGCCCTGTGTTCTCTGCCGGCATATGTGGGCTGAGCAATAGGCTTTCGTTTTGGCTTTGCCTTCAAAAGTTTCCCTCGTGTCTTTTTAAATCATCCTGCCTTCATTAAGCCTGTGGTTATGTTGTGTAAACCCCACAGACAATCCTTAGTGTTAGGCAAAGCAGACATTTTCTTCCCTGTTACTTTGCTGTCTTTAATACATACTGCCGGGGACCTTTATCTTCTGCTTTATCATTAAGATGGCGTTAGCATAGGGGTTGGGGATTTAGCTCAGTGGTAGAGCACTTGCCTAGCAAGCACAAGGCCCTGGGTTCGGTCCCCAGCTCCGAAAAAAAAGAAAAAAGAAAAAAAAATGGCGTTAGCATAGAGTACCTCACCTGTTTAATTTAATTTGGGAATCAGCTTTTGATTATTGATGAACAGCAGAAAGTACGACAGTGTGTCACTAGTGTACGAATGAGAGTGGCGTCCTCGAATGACCACTCCTGAGGACGGTTTGTTTAGTGCCGTCCATAGGTAGTAGGCAGAAATACTAGGGCAATCTGGTTACTTCATTCCTTGGGTTGTTCGTTTATTGGGTTTTGTTCTGTTTTGTTTCTGTTGCAGGTGGAGTAATACTAAATGGTGAAGGAACAGACGCAAATACTCAGGATTTCTTGGCAAATAAAGGTGACTTAGTAACTTCATCTGTCCCCTGATTAGTGGAATTTGATGTTGTAGAGGGCACGTCGAAATCTTAAACTTGAGTTAAAATGGTCACCCACCGTGTCCTTGAATATATTGATAGAACTGTCCCCCTGAGATAAACGAACCTTTGTTTCACCTCAGTACTCAGTTTTATTTCCTTCTTGTTCACTTGCTCCTTGGTGCCCAGGAAGTACATTCTGTTTAAGCTTACGGTTTCAGCGTGCTGCCCGTTAGGTTTGACAGTTACGTGGTGTTCCCAAGTTACTTGTTATCAGTAACGGCATGAGCTCATCTCCCTACCCTAAGGCCTGTGGTGCACTGTAGCTGGGCTTAGCAGTGTCAAAATGGAAGAAAACGCTACGTTCGTACAATAAATCCAATGCTCCCCTCCACAACCCTCAGCGTGTGTTGGTATTCTTCCCTCCCTTCTCGTAGGTTTAACATCTATTAAAACAGACATGACTGACATAAGCCACAGTTACGAAGACCTGGGCCTCTTACTCAAGGACAAAATAGTGGAGCTGAACACCAAGCTCTCGAAGCTGCAAAAGGCTCAGGAGGAGTCGAGCGCAATGATGCAGTGGTTGCAGAAGATGAACAAGACAGCCAGCAGATGGCACCAGACACCCACCCCGGCAGACACCGAGTCCGTGAAGATGCAGGTGGAGCAGAACAAGGTAGGCTGGGTGTGCGGAAGGAAGACACACACAGAGTGAACTTATCCCGGGCAGCCCCGGGCGGTGGCCATGAGCTCCGTCTGCCTTCTTCCTAGACCCTTCATCAAATAAGTTTACTGCTTTGTTAAAATCGGTCTTTCTGTAGATTGGGGGCATCGAAGAGTCTCTTTTCCGGCCATCTGACACTATTATAAGGAGCAAACTGTTGGATAGGAGTGACTTTGCCATCTTTAAATTAGCTTAAGTCTGGGATACTAACTAGTCAGCTTTTGGGAAAGATTTAGTTACAAGCTAAGTATATTAAGGGCCTATCTTGTCTACAATAGACGGGACAGCTAATACCATCCTCTTTAACAGACAGCATTTCTATAGCTGTCAAGACTGGGAAAGCCGTTTCTCACTGCAGTGACAAAAATGTAGGCGAATTATCAACCCGTATTTGAATTCCACCATGTGGAATCTCAAGTAGAGGCTCAAACTCTGGAGGCCATTACTAAGGCTGATTCGATTATGTGCTAGCCTCGCTGAGATCAGCTTGCCTTTGCCCAGAGTCGTTTGAAAGCAAGAAATTCCAGGCGTCAGTCATTACCTCCATAGAGTGTTCCTCTGTATGTTTCTGTATCTCACAATTGAAGATGGCCAAGGGGGGGGTGGTGGGGGAATAATTACCAGCTGCATGACCCAGGTCCTCGCCCAGGCCAGCATTTGACTCGGGGGTCATCCCAGAGGGGAGGAGATGCTTTTGGGCTTTTGATGCCGTAGTTTCTGTGTGGTATGATTAGTGTTTTCTCCCTCCTTGTTAGTCGTTTGAGGCAGAACTGAAGCAAAACGTAAACAAAGTGCAAGAATTGAAAGACAAACTGGCAGAGCTTCTGAAGGAGAACCCGGAGGCTCCCGAGGCGCCGTCCTGGAAGCAGACGATGGCAGAGATGGGTGAGTCCGTCCGTGTGCTAGGGCGCACGGGCACTCGGCTGCCTTCAGAGTCAACAGAATGTTCTTCAGAGAACGTCCAATCGTCTCATTTGCTCTTGGATTTCTATAAATGATTCGGAATCTTTTTTTTTCTACTTGAAATTATGGATTTTGCTCTGAGAGCTGCGTTATATTTTCTTCCATTCACCTGTAAAGGGCAGGCTCCTTCTCTGTGAGGTCACTTCCGGGGCTCCTGTCTCCTCAGCTCTTCTTTCTCTCAAGCCAGTGTTGAAGGAATACAGGGCGGTCCCCCCTTCCCTCCCATCTCGTCTTCTTATACACTCCCAGAGGTACAGAATTCTCTTCAGTTTGTGAGATAAGAAGACTAAGGAACGAGGAAGTGAGTTTCCTACTTTATTCTGTTGTTCCAAGTTCCAGTAAGTTAGGGTGTGTCTGCCTAGGAGCCGCAGTGTGGGCAGTGGGAAGTGCATCCCTTTGCTCCACGGAACGGCTTGACTTCCAGGTATCCCACTACAGTTATTTCAGACCTTCTTCCCATTAGTTTTCGGCACCATAAGCTTAGACACAAGTGTGTGGGGGGTTTTTTTTGTTTTTTTCCTTTTCTTTTTTTCAGAGCTGGGGACCGAACCCAGGGCATTGCGCTTGCTAGGCAAGCGCTCTACCACTGAGCTAAATCCCCAACCCCACAAGTGTGTGTTCTTAATGTTCAAAGGTGACCGAATCTGACTCAAGAATCCCCTGCATCATGGTTTCCCCCCTACGTCAGTGGCTCTCCGAGGGATAGCAGAATTCCTTGAGGAGAGTATGATCTGACGTTTGAGAGTAGTGTTGGGGCTGAAGAGTATGCGTTTCCTACAGAGCCTCCGGATGCTTTTGATACTTCTCCATCCCGAGTGCTTTTGTTAACAGTCTTGCCAGTCAGATTATGTAGGATTGGAACTTCTCCTATAGAGGGACGCCATTAAATAAAAGTCCCCTACTGTATTGAGGTTTGTTCTTTAGTGTACTGTGCCAAGTGACAAACCAACCTCTTGGGGCTTGTTAAACAGCTCAGTCAGTAAAGTACTTGCCTCACTTAGGAACATCAGGACAGTTCCATCCCAGAACCCATGCAGAAGCCCTTGACATGATGAGACAGCTCGTAATCCCAGTGCAGAGAAGGCAGACATGGAGTGCGCACACACACGTGCACATGCATGTGTATACAGAGAAAGACAGAGTCTCTCTCTCTCTCTCTCTCTCTCTCTCTCTCTCTCTCTCTCTCTCTCTCTCAGAGGCTATCTGGACAGCCTAGCCTACTTGGCAAGTACTGGGCCAATGAGAGACCCCGTCTCATAGCTGAAAACAAAACAGAAAAGGCATACAGCACAGCGCCAGGAACAACAGCCAGGAGTGTCCTTCAGCTTCCACATGTGTGCACATGTGTGTGAGTATGCACATGTGCACACACACACACGCACGCACGCACGCACGCATACACATTTTAAAGCACATGCGATCTCTGAAATAAACCAGTCACTCCAAGCAGTTACTGTTTATGGGGTGATAGGTGGGCTTCAGTGCTTGCCTCGAATGTTTCACCTCAAGAGGGATGCTCTGTGGAACCTGGGCCAGAAAGAAGGCCTCCTGCCTGAGGGTAAGATCCCAGGGGACTGAGAATGACAGACAGGGATAGGAGATGTCACAAGAAGGTGCTTGGGTGTGGCTTACATGGACACGTGCTGCTTTGGGGAGAATGTTAAGATTATCGGGGCTAGATTAAAGGGTTAATCTCAGTATAAACTCCACAGGATGGGTGTTCCAAATGCCTTCAGATTTTATCATCTAGAGGATGGAAAGTTATTGACTGAAGGATTTGAGTAGGGAATTGGGATTTTTTTTTTTTTTTAGGGGAAATTATTTTAGAATCAAATGGCTTGCTGCTGAGAAATAGGAGAGGGAGGGGGGGGTTAACAATCCCTCCAGGAGGTTCTATAGCAACTTAGTTGGGCAGCACTGTGGTCTCAGGAAAGTATGATGTAGTCCACAGTAGAGAGCAGCACTAAGCACATCACAGATGGTCTCCAGGTCAGAGGGCCAACATGAGCGCCTGTGCTTACTCACCAAGCTATGGCCACAAGGGATGAAATCAGGCTGGGGTTGGAGGGGCCAGAGCAAGACTGACAATTTCATCAAGAGCAGTAAGACTTGCTCTATCAGAATAACAACATGATAGCAATTGCCAGGGTCAACACAGCTGTAGTTGCCGGGACTACAATGAAGTTTGCAAGTTAAACGGGATACAGAAGATTAATGTCCAGGACCAATTGTCCTGTCAAGTCTCCATGCTTCCTTGACTACTGAGGGACAATCTGAGAAACACGAAGCAGCCTGAATGCCTCACTGCCTGAGGGAGTGCATTGGTCTGTCCACAGCTGGAAGGCACACTGCTCCCCAGGAGCCACAGACTGTAACCTGAAAAACCTGTGACTCATACCTCTCAAGGCAGCCACGCCAAGCCAACTCACGGTTCCCACAGGCCATCCAGAGTCATTCCGGATGCTTAATGGTTAAGAGTGGATACTGCTCTTGCAGAGGACCTGAGATCAGTTCTTAGCACCCAAATCAGACAGCTCCAACCACCTGTAACTCCAGCTCCAGGAGGATTCAGCACCTCTGGCCTCCAAGGGTACCTGTGCTCCCATTCACATTACAGAGAGAGAGAGAGAGAGAGAGAGAGAGAGAGAGAGAGAGAGAGAGAGAGAGAGAGAGAGAGAGAGTATTCTTTGCCACTTCACAGTCGAGTTCTCAAGTCCAGCTCTAGAAGCCAGTGTCACACCATAGTCATAAGAGTAGATGTGTCCTTTCACGGGGCAGCTGAGATTCCGTACTGTAGCTTTTGCAACAGTTGGTTGATGCTGAGCAAATTTAATAGAATGCTTGAGGGTAAATACTCAAATATGGAAGCCATTTGCCTAGAACTAACTGAGGATTTTTTTTTTCTTAATTTGCGGTTGTGGTGTAGCTAAGTAATATTCACAAAGATCTTGCATAATATTCACAAAGCCCTAGACTCAATGCTTAGTAAATACATGCACACGTGCACACACATATATGTGCACACCCATATATGTGCACACCCATATGTGTGTGAGCACGCACAATTTATTGACTGTATAAGAACTTCTAGAAAGAATGTGAGATGACAGGAACCTGAGGTTTGTTTTACTTATACATGAGTTAATACACAATTACTAGATCCGTAATGCTATTATGAGGAATGAAACAGAGGTGTTGGGTTAGTGTAGAGAAGGAAGCCGAGACCAGTCATCCTATAGAATGAGCATTACTAGGAGAGAGAGGCTCAGGACCATGGAGGCCATGGTCAGGCCTTGAGGTGGGAGAGATAGCATTAGGAACAGATGGGGAAGACCCACATTACATGACAGGGCTGGAGATGGGGGAGCATGGAAGGCATTCTGAGAGCTGCTGTGCACAGCATGATGGGAAGTAAGCCTTCAGAGAAAGAGCCCTTGCAGAAGGCATATTTTCACTTCTATAGTTGGGCTCTGGAGCTTGCTCTCCCTGCCCCCTCTGCAGTCCCCTCCAATCCAACCCTATTGAGACCAAGGCACAAAGGACAGATGGCCATGGCGAATTTCTCCAGACTGCACCTCACAGCGACTGACATCTTAGAGTGGCGGGCTTGTGATCTAACGTGTAGCCCCTGTGTCATTTCACACGAGTACTTCTTTTAAGTTAGAACTAATAGGAAGGAGAGTTACCAGATGTGAACAAGCTTGAGGCGAACAAGGGCAAGAGATGTAGCTTTACAGGTTACATACTTGCCCAGTAATAAGGCCCTAGGTTTTCATCCCAACACCAAAGGGTGGTTTAAAAAAAAAAAAAAAAAAAAAAAGGAAAACCATCTATTAGGTATCATTTTGAATACATAGTTACAGTTGTCCAATGGTGATATTGAATGGGGGGGGGAATGAAAACAAATGCCAACTTCCTCCTTTTTCTTTTTCTCAGACACTAAGTGGCAAGAGCTCAACCAGTTAACCATTGACAGGCAACAAAAGCTGGAAGAGTCCTCCAATAATCTCAGCCAGTTCCAGACCACAGAGGCCCAGTTAAAGCAGTGGCTCGTGGAGAAGGAGTTGATGGTCAGCGTGCTCGGGCCCTTGTCCACTGACCCAAACATGTTGAACACGCAGAAGCAGCAGGCCCAGGTGAGCGTTGCCCAAGCATCAGCTGGGACACGGCCCCCTGACGTCGAAGGGCAAATGTTTGCAGTGTAAACACGTTAGCGTGAGTCAAACATGAGGCAGATCCTCCACGTATCCCGTCACCCTGGGGTTGTTGCAGACCCACTAAAGCGACCACAGGCATCCCCGAAAGATGAACGGATCGGCCAAGCGTCGGTGAAGCTATACTGTAGTGTTCGTAAATTATCCTTTGAGGCTTCATTTGTTCTGATGGAGACTTGAAGGACGCACACAGTACAGTCCTGAGCAGAAGGCAGAACAAAGGGCAGGCGAGGGGGGTAAAGACTCAGGGAGCAGAGGGCCTTAGAGCCCAAGTACATCAGGTAAATCCTAGTCCTCAAAGAAGCCCACAGGGGAAAGGAAATCTACAGCGGCTAAGATGGGCACAGTAACTCGAGGTCTGTGGTGGTTTGAGCTGTGTTACTACTGGGCGAGCAGCGGCCTCAGCAGAGAAGAGCGTCTCGTTTCAGTCAAACGTGTAACCAGGATCCAGCGGTTTAAAGTTACATGTTCTAGTTCATAACTTCATAACATAAAGAGAGCCAAGACAAAGAGACGAAAAGGAAATAACTGGATAAATATTTGCTTGAAGTCTTGGCAGCCCAAAACAAATAGGTAAACAAATACCAAAAAAATAAAATAAAATAAAATAAAGATACAAATAAAAGATTAAGTGCCCTACAAGGAGGCATCTGGGAGTCGTTTCTGTTGACGGTCACAATGAGCCTCTACGTTTATGTCTAAAACTCGAATGATAGAGAGTATAAATGTCAGTCCGTTATTTAGGGAAATCAAAACTTTTATAATAAAGTTACTGCTGCGTTTTCTTCACTGTGGAGTCGGGCGTTTAAAGCTGAGAAAGACAAAAGCATGATCCAGGCAAGGCAAGCAGGGCAGTGGTGGTGTGAACTCTGCAACAGTGCCTCTCTTGTGAATGAGCCTTTCCAGTGGCCAGGGCTAATACCATTCTACTTAACCCTTTGAATGCTGCTATTACGTTTTAACAAGTTGTTAACCGCACCAAGGGTCTTTATAAGTTAGTTTCAGATAACCGCACTGCCCTCCAAACAGTAGGAAAAATCAAAGCAGAATTCCAGACAGAGTAGAGACTTGGGTGCCATTCCTTTATGTTCAGGTTCTTAAATTTATCTTTGCTAGGGCTGGAGAGATGGCTCAGCGGTTGAGAGCACTGGCTGCTCTTCCAGAGGGTCCTGAATTCAATCCCCAGCAACCACATGGTGCCTCACAACCATCTGTAATGGGATCTGGTGCCCTCTTCTGGCGTGCATAAAGACGGCTACATTGTATTCATATACATTACACAAATAAATTTATTTATTCATTTATGTCTCCTATAATTAACTACGCAACCCTTTGTTTATTTGCCACGGTTAACCTAGATTCTGCTACAAGAATTCGACACCCGGAAACCGCAGTACGAACAGCTCACAGCGGCTGGCCAGGGCATTCTGAGCAGCCCTGGGGAAGACCCCTCTTTGCATGGGATTGTAAAGGAGCAACTGGCAGCTGTGACCCAGAAGTGGGACAACCTAACAGGGCAACTGAGGGACAGATGCGACTGGATTGACCAGGCCATTGTCAAAAGCACACAGTACCAGAGCCTGCTGAGAAGTCTTTCCGGTACCCTGACGGAGCTGGATGAAAAGCTCAGCAGCAGCCTCATCTCAGGCACACTGCCCGATGCCGTGAACCAGCAGCTGGAGGCGGCCCAGAGGCTGAAGCAGGAAATCGAGCAGCAAACACCGAAGATCAAGGAGGCCCAGACCCTCTGCGAGGACCTGTCGGCACTGGTCAGAGAAGAGTACTTGAGAGCAGAACTGAGCAGGCAGCTGGAAGGCATCCTAAAGTCCTTTAAGGATATTGAACAAAAGACAGGTTGGCCTCTCTTTTTCTATACCTATTTACTGGTCAGAAATCAGCGCCCTGGTCTTGCTTTCCGAGCTCTTGGTGATAATCCGTGACTGCAAAGGGACCCTGCCCCAGCGGGCGCTGGTGCATGGACAGCAGTTCTGTGGCAGTGTAGACGTTCTGCACGGATGAGACCGAGATGCTCTACACGCAGTCCACAGACTGCAAATGGCTTTAACTCTGTTGCTTTTTTTCTTAAATGCAGAGACACCTTTGCTGTGTTACATTGTCTCATTTCATCAGAAAAAGAGACCCATGGTTATTTTAAAGGATTTGTGTCCTTCTTCCTGCTATTCCTTTGTATGAGGTGTCACAGAAAGGGTTTGTAGAGAATTGTGTGGATTTCTCTAGGTTCTCTCACATGTAGTGACAATTATGTGACAAATGGGTTGGCACTTATTAAATGCAACAGAGTGGACAAGGGTATTGCCTTAGAAGGACATGGTTCATTGGTCCGTTCTGTTTCAGAAGTCCTGCTGGGATCTAGCCCTTGCCTCTGGTCAGATCTGATTTGTTTTTTAATTGGCTCTGTTTTTATATTGATTACTGTACCCATTTGAGACTTCTGTGGCACCCGGACAGCATAGTGTAGTACATACGCTCTGTGTGGGTACTGTCCTGGCCTGATCTCAGAGTTGGACATACCTGGCAAATGACATAAACCCCCAGAATATGGACAAGTCAGACGAGTGGGGTGTGGGTTGTATTTGACATGAAGCGGGTCTACTGACAGCACACGTAAGACCTGCACAGGTTCAAACCAGACAAAATGCCAGCACTGAGAAGGGAAGTGGACACAAAGTCCCACCCTGACCAAGAAGCCATTTGCAATTGATACCTGCTGGGAAAAGAGAAATCTGTTTTCTACCAGGGAGTGTTACCAGGTATTAGCAACACTTCAGGGGAGGACCCATGGCTGGGCATAGGTGGTCTACACAAAACAGACTCCATAGATATCTCCCCTGCCCCCACCCCACTGTGTGTGTGTTGCGTGTGTGTGTGTGTGTGTGTGTGTGTGTTTCATATTGTTTTAATATTTTTTATCTTACTGATTCTTCTGGTTTTCTATTTTTCTTTCTTTCTATCTATGTATCTATGTATCTATCTATCTATCTATCTATCTATCTATCTATCTATTGTTCTTTGTGTAACTTTGGCTGTCCTGAAACTCCCTCTATAGATCAGGCTAGCTTTGAACCCAGAGATCCGCCTGCCTCTGCCTCTTCCTCCTGAGGGCTAGGATCAGAGAGGAGTGTGCCACCACCTTCCAACTGCTCATTATTTTAGTTTTTACTGTTTTACTATTTTTATTTTAGACAGAGAAGGAAACACTCAAAGTTGTATGGGTAGAAAGGTGGAGAGATCTGGCAGGGGCTGGGGGAGGGGAATATATAATTGCAGTGTATTTATGATTAAAAGAAGAAGTGAGTGGGTGACGACAGCCCAGAGCTGTACTGTTGTTGATTGATCGTTCTGACGTGGAGAAGACAGTCTGAGAACAGGTCTGGTATGCTGTGTCCACACTTTGTCCCTTCACTTATACCTGTTTCCCCAGCCTTTGTCTTGCCCTCATAGCTGCCTTCTTGCCCCAGTGGCCTCCTATTGTATCTGTGTCTCTTTCCCCCACCACCCCTGTTAATAGCTCAAGTTCGCTTATGGTTCAGTGCTAAAGGTCTGCTTTAGGATAACGTAATACCATCTTTGGGAGGTTTTTGTTGTTGTTTTTAATAGATAATGTTAAAAAAAAAAGTCTTACAATACTGCATCCGTGGTCTCACTTCCAGAGAATCATGTTCAGCACCTCCAGTCAGCCTGCGCAAGCTCTCACCAGTTTCAGCAAATGTCTAAGGACTTTCAGGCGTGGCTTGACGCAAAGAAAGAAGAGCAGAGGAACTCTCCCCTGATATCCGCCAAGCTGGATGTCTTGGAGTCGTTACTCAAAGCGCAGAAAGACTTCGGCAAAACTTTCACCGAGCAGTCTAACATTTATGAGAAAACGGTTGCAGAAGGGGAAAACCTGCTGTCGAAGACACAGGGGGCGGAGAAGGCAGCCCTGCAGCTGCAGCTTAACACCATCAAAACAGACTGGGACCGATTCAGGAAGCAGGTGAAAGAAAGGGAAGAGAAGCTGAAGGAGTCGTTGGAAAAAGCCCTCAGATACAGGGAGCAGGTGGACACTCTGCAGCCGTGGGTAGACAAGTGTCAGCACAGCCTAGAGAGCGTAAAGCTCTCCCTGGATCCCGCTGACACAGAGCGCTCCATCACCGAGTTAAAGACTCTGCAGAAGGAAATGGACCACCACTTTGGAACGCTGGAACTACTGAACAACTCAGCCAATAGCCTGCTCAGCGTCTGCGAGGTAGATAAAGAAGCGGTCACGGAGGGGAATAAGTCACTGATCCAGAAGGTGAACGTCGTCACCGAGCAGCTCCAAAGTAAGAAGGTGTCCCTGGAGAACATGGCCCAGAAGTTTAAGGAATTTCAAGAAGTTTCCAAAGACGCCAAAAGGCAGCTTCAGGATACAAAGGAACAGCTAGAGGTCTATCAGTCCCTGGGACCCCAGGCCTGCAGCAACAAGCACCTCACCATGCTGCAGGCTCAGCAGAAGTCGCTGCAGACCCTGAAGCATCAGGTAGACTCGGCCAGAAGGCTTGCTCAGGACCTCGTGATGGAAGCCACAGACCCAAAGGGAACCTCTGACGTGTTGTCGCAAGCGGAGACGTTAGCCGAAGAGCACAGGGGACTGAGCCAGCAGGTGGACGAGAAGTGTTCTTTCTTAGAAACCAAGCTGCAGGGTCTCGGCCACTTCCAGAATACCATCCGAGAGATGTTCTCTCAGTTTACGGAGTTCGATGACGAGCTGGATAGCATGGCTCCGGTGGGGAGAGACGCGGAGACACTGCAAAAGCAAAAGGCGTCCATGCAAACCTTTCTGAAGAAGCTGGAAGCCCTCATCGCGAATAACGACAGTGCCAACAGAACCTGCAAGATGATGCTAGCCACCGAGGAGACCTCTCCTGACCTTATCGGAGTCAAAAGGGACTTAGAAGCCTTGAGCAAGCAGTGCAACAAGCTGCTGGACCGAGCCAAGACCAGAGAGGAGCAGGTCAGTGGGGCCACGGAGAAGCTCGAAGAGTTCCACCGCAAGCTGGAAGAGTTCTCCACCCTGCTCCAGAAGGCTGAAGAACACGAAGAGTCCCAGGGCCCCGTGGGGACAGAGACAGACGCAATTAACCAGCAGCTGGACGTGTTTAAGGTAGGGAGGTCTTTCTTTTTCCTGAATGTCTTCATTATGAAGAGACATTTCTAATTAGTATGCAGAGGCAATTTTCTGCACGTTTGGTCGTCATTGTTTTCTTTAGCCGTCTAGAATGACTACACACAGTATAGAAGCCTGAACGAGCCTATGTGGTTATAATAGTCAGGTACTGCAGTTCCGAGCTGACCTGGGATAGGGGTCCCCATGGGAAAAGGCCCAGAAAGTGTCACAAAGCCAAAGAGTAGTTGAGGAAGTTCCAAACCAACCTGACCTCAATGGGAGTAAATTCTGGCGCCATTTATAGCTGACGTCTGAGGTGACCAGAGCTGTATTTTGAATGGTGCTCTAGATGCTTGTCTCCCAGTAACTTAGTCTTTTCAAAACTGTTCTGTTTCTCTTTTCAAAGGAGCCTTCTCATCCTTCTAAGTTTAATTTCTCCTCTGCGCATGTTTTCTCGTGAAAGTTTATATATATTTTTAAGGCAGTATGCTACTTCATGTCGTAATGCTAGTTCTATACAGACCTTCCGCTCGTGCCTGACGAGATTAGAAATAAGTTGTTTTCGATTGGAGCAAGCCATGTCTGCCACTTGATAAGCCTCGGTGATACTTAATAAATGGAACAGTACATTAATACCCTGGTGTTTCAGCGCCTTGGGGTTTGGGCCCATCTCTGAAAGCTGAAGCTATATCATGGCACGGTACAAAGATAGGCTCAATCCTGGAAACGAGCACCCTCAACAGAGTGTCGAGCATCTGCCGTGTGTATGCGTACACCACAAACCTTTTGAAGTTTTCACGGGTCCTGTTCTGTTTCACTTTCTGTCAAAGACTAGTAGAGGGATATTGCACCATTAACACATAGAGGAGAAAGGGCAAGCAAACAGAACCAGGATGTGTGAAACTGTAGTCTGGGCTCTCAACAGAAAGCATGAGAGACCTTGTGTTCAACTTTCAGGCTCCATTGTTTCCCATGGTGAAAAATGGAAAGTAAATGGTCCTCGGAACCTTTTTGTTGTTGTCGCATGGATACACTGTTTCCTTTGCTTGTGTTTAGTAACCCAGCTTAAGAGAGTGAAATCTGGAAGATCACTTCAACATCTGTCATCGCTGCTTGCTGTATGTTCTATGCCTTGGGAGCGTAGTCCCTTCAGGGCTGAAAAATCTGATGCTAAGGACCAGAGAGATGCAGACACGAATGGCATTTGTTTGTGTGTACTCTAAAAGCATGATAATGAGAGCAAGCAACAGGCCTGCACCCTGAGTTCACTCTGTGTCAAACGCTTTGTGGTATCAGCCAGGGAAAGTAGATGCCGTCCATCCCTCTCTCCTGCTGTGCAGGGCAACGGGTGTCGATGGTTCACACAGGGTCACACAGGTGATGGCATCATAGCCCATGTATCTTGATGAGGAGCATGCAGTGCCTCACACCAGACTTGCTATTTGCTCTGAGAAATTTTCCTATCTGCTTTGTTGTAGCCTGAGTTATGGGCTTGAGTAACAAGCTGCTGTTACTGTTTGTTTTAGTCTAGAACATCAGGAACGCCCACTTAAGAGCAGTGTTGCCAGGAGGGACTTTGAGCAGGGTGTGTGAAGCTGCAGAAGCCAGTGTGGTGTCCGTGCTGTGAGGCCTGTGATAGTGAGCATCCCAGGGATTGTGCATCCCAGTGAGTGTGCATCCCAGGAAGTGTGCATCCCAGTGAGTGTGCTTCCCAGTGAGTGTGCTTCCCAGTGAGTGTGCGTCCCAGTGAGTGTGCATTCCAGGGAGTGTGCATCCCAGTGAGTGTGCATCCCAGGGAGTGTGCATCCCAGGGAGTGTGCATCCCAGTGAATGTGCATCCCAGGGAGTGTGCTTTCCAGTGAGTGTGCATCCCAGTGAGTGTGCATCCCAGTGAGTGTGCATCCCAGTGAGTGAGCATCCCAGAGAGTGTACATCCCAGTGAGTGTGCTTCTAGTGAGTGTGCTACTAGTGAGTGTGCTACTAGTGAATGAGCATCCCAGTGAGTGTACATCCCACTGTGTGTGCTACTAGTGAGTGTGCATCCCAGTGAGCATGCATCCCAGTGTGTATCCCAGTGAGTGTGCTCCTAGTGAGTGTGCATCCCAGTGAGCATGCATCCCAGTGTGTATCCCAGTGAGTGTGCTACTAGTGAGTGTGCATCCCAGTGAATGAGCTTCCCAGTGAGTGTGTGTCCCAGTGAGTGTCCTATTAGTGAGGTAGAACCAGACAGTTGGTCACCTTTGTGGTTTTTTCCTCTATTAAAGCAGCAAACAGTCTTGCTTAAAATGCAGATCTTACCCACACCCGCGGATCCCGGCCCGCAGCAGCTCTCTGCTCCCAGAACCCGTGGGAGAGATACCTTACCGCCTGGTCAGGTGGGCACTCCTGAGGCTGCAGAGCAGAAGAGACCACCAACACTGCCCACCCCTGCCCACATCCCTGGCCCAAGAGGAAACTGTATAAGGCCTCTGGGCTCCCGTGGGAGAGGGCCCAGGTGAGGCAGGAGCCCTGCCTGAGACACCGCCGGAACCTGAAGGAAACAGACCGGATAAACAGTTCTCTGAACCCAAATCCCGTGGGAGGGAGAGCTAAACCTTCAGAGAGGCAGACACGCCTGCGAAACCAGAAGAGACTGCTCTCTACACACATTGCTGATTCCAGAGGAAAACACCGGAGGCCATCTGGAACCCTGGTGCACGGAGGCTCCCGGAAGAGGCGGCGCAGATCTTCCCGGTTGCTGCCACCTCGGAGAGCCCGTGGGCAGCACCCCGCGAGCGAACTTGAGCCTCGGGACCACAGGTAAGACCAACTTTTCTGCTGCAAGTGACCTGCCTGGTGAACTCAAGACACAGGCCCACAGGAACAGCTGAAGACCTGTAGAGGGGAAAAACTACACGCACGAAAGCAGAACACTCTGTCCCCAATACTGGCAGAAAGAAAACAGTAAAACAGGTCTACAGCACTCCTGACACACAGGCTTATAGGACAGTCTAGCCACTGTCAGAAATAGCAGAACAAAGTAACACTAGAGATAATCTGATGGCGAGAGGCAAGCGCAGGAACCCAAGCAACAGAAACCAAGACTACATGACATCATCGAACCCAATTCTCCCACCAAAACAAACATGGAATATCCAAACACACCAGAAAAGCAAGATCTAGTTTAAAAATCATGTTTGATCATGATGCTGGAGGACTTCAAGAAAGACATGAAGAACTCTCTTAGAGAAACACAGGAAAACATTAATAAAAAAGTAGAAGCCTACAGAGAGGAATGCAAAAAATCCCTGAAAGAATTCCAGGAAAACACAATCAAACAGTTGAAGGAATTAAAAAATGGAAATAGAAGCAATCAAGAAAAACAACACATGGAAATAACCCTGGATATAGAAAACCAAAAGAAGAGACAAGGAGCTGTAGATACAAGCTTCACCAACAGAATACAAGAGATGGAAGAGAGAATCTCAGGAGCAGAAGATTCCATAGAAATCATTGACTCAACTGTCAAAGATAATGTAAAAGCGGAAAAAGCTACTGGTCCAAAACATACAGGAAATCCAGGACTCAATGAGAAGATCAAACCTAAGGATAATAGGTATAGAAGAGAGTGAAGACTCCCAGCTCAAAGGACCAGTAAATATCTTCAACAAAATCATAGAAGAAAACTTCCTAACCTAAAAAAAGAGATACCCATAGGCATACAAGAAGCCTACAGAACTCCAAATAGATTGGACCAGAAAAGAAACACCTCCCGTCACATAATAGTCAAACACTAAACGCTCAAAATAAAGAAAGAATATTAAAAGCAGTAAGGGAAAAAGGTCAAGTAACATATAAAGGCAGACCTATCAGAATCACACCAGACTTCTCGCCAGAAACTATGAAGGCCAGAAGATCCTGGACTGATGTCATACAGACCCTAAGAGAACACAAATGCCAGCCCAGGCTACTGTATCCTGCAAAACTCTCAATTAACATAGATGGAGAAACCAAGATATTCCATGACAAAACCAAATTTACACAATATCTTTCTACAAATCCAGCACTACAAAGGATAATAAATGGTAAAGCCCAACATAAGGAGGCAAGCTATACCCAAGAAGAGGCAAGAAACTAATCGTCTTGGCAACAAAACAAAGAGAAGAAGAAAAAACACAACCTCACATCCAAATATGAATATAACAGGAAGCAATAATCACTATTCCTTAATATCTCTCAACATCAATGGCCTCAACTCCCCAATAAAAAGACATAGATTAACAAACTGGATACGCAACGAGAACCCTGCATTCTGCTGCCTACAGGAAACACACCTCAGAGACAAAGACAGACACTACCTCAGAGTGAAAGGCTGGGAAACAACTTTCCAAGCAAATGGTCTGAAGAAGCAAGCTGGAGTAGCCATTCTAATATCAAATAAAATCAATTTCCAACTAAAAGTCATCAAAAAAGATAAGGAAGGACACTTTATATTCATCAAAGGAAAAATCCACCAAGATGAACTCTCAATCCTAAATATCTATGCCCCAAATACAAGGGCACCTACATACGTAAAAGAAACCTTACTAAAGCTCAAAACACACATTGCACCTCACACAATAATAGTGGGAGATTTCAACACCCCACTCTCATCAATGGACAGATCATGGAAACAGAAATTAAACAGAGACGTAGACAGACTAAGAGAAGTCATGAGCCAAATGGACTTAACGGATATTTATAGAACGTTCTACCCTAAAGCAAAAGGATATACCTTCTTCTCAGCTCCTCATGGTACTTTCTCCAAAATTGACCATATAATTGGTCAAAAAAGGGCCTCAACAGATACAGAAAGATAGAAATAATCCCATCGTGCTATCGGGACCACCACGGCCTAAAGCTGGTCTTCAATAACAATAAGGGAAGAATGCCCACATATATGTGGAAACTGAACAATGCTCTACTCAATGATACCCTGGTCAAGGAAGAAATAAAGAAAGAAATTAAAAACTTTTTAGAATTTAATGAAAATGAAGGTACAACATACCCAAACTTATGGGACACAATGAAAGCTGTGCTAAGAGGAAAACTCACAGCGCTCAGTGCCTGCAGAAAGAAACAGGAAAGAGCATATGTCAGCAGCTTGACAGCACACCTAAAAGCTCTAGAACAAAAAGAAGCAAATACACCCAGGAGGAGTAGAAGGCAGGAAATAATCAAACTCAGAGCTGAAATCAACCAAGTAGAAACAAAAAGGACCATAGAAAGAATCAACAGAACCAAAAGTTGGTTCTTTGAGAAAATCAACATGATAGAACAACCCTTAGCCAGACTAACGAGAGGACACAGAGAGTGTGTCCAAATTAACAAAATCAGAAATGAAAAGGGAGACATAACTACAGATTCAGAGGAAATTCAAAAACTCATCAGATCTTAATACTATAAAGCCTATATTCAACAAAACTTGAAAATCTACAGGAAATGGACAATTTCCTAGACAGATACCAGGTACCGAAGTTAAATCAGGAACAGATAAACCAGTTAAACAACCCCATAACTCCTAAGGAAATAGAAGCAGTCATTAAAGGTCTCCCAACCAAAAGAGCCCAGGTCCAGATGGGTTTAGTGCAGAATTCTATCAGACCTTCATAGGAGACCTCATACCAATATTATCCAAACTATTCCAAAAAATTGAAACAGATGGAGCACTACCGAATTCCTTCTATGAAGCCACAATTACTCTTATACCTAAACCACACAAAGACCCAACAAAGAAAGAGAGCTTCAGACCAATTTCCTTATGAACATTGACCTTAAAATACTCAACAAAATTCATGGCAAACCGAATCCAAGAGCATCAAAAACAATCATCCACCATGATCAAGTAGGCTTCATCCCAGGCATGCAGGGATGGTTTAATATCTGGAAAACCATCAACGTGATCCATTATATAAACAAACTGAAAGAACAAAACCATGATCATTTCATTAGATGCTGAGAAAGCATTTGACAAAATTCAACACCCTTCATGATAAAAAGTCCTGGAAAGAATAGGAATACAAGGCCCATACCTAAACATAGTAAAAGCCATATACAGCAAACCAGTTGCTAACATTAAACTAAATGGAGAGAAACTTGAAGCAATCCCACTAAAATCAGGGACTAGACAAGGCTGCCCACTCTCTCCCTACTTATTCAATATAGTTCTTGAAGTTCTAGCCAGAGCAATCAGACAACAAAAAGGAGATCAAGGGATACAGATCGGAAAAGAAGAAGTCAAAATATCACTATTTGCAGATGATATGATAGTATATTTAAGTGATCCCAAAAGTTCCACCAGAGAACTACTAAAGCTGATAAACAACTTCAGCAAAGTGGCTGGGTATAAAATTAACTCAAATAAATCAGTAGCCTTCCTCTACACAAAAGAGAAACAAGCCGAGAAAGAAATTAGGAAACGACACCCTTCATAATAGACCCAAATAATATAAAATACCTCGGTGTGACTTTAACTAAGCAAGTAAAAGATCTGTACAATAAGAACTTCAAGACACTGAAGAAAGAAATTGAAGAAGACCTCAGAAGGTGGAAAGATCTCCCATGCTCATGGATTGGCAGGATTAATATAGTAAAAATGGCCATTTTACCAAAAGCGATCTACAGATTCAATGCAATCCCCATCAAAATACCAATCCAATTCTTCAAAGAGTTAGACAGAACAATTTGCAAATTCATCTGGAATAACAAAAAACCCAGGATAGCTAAAACTATCCTCAACAATAAAAGGACTTCAGGGGGAATCACTATCCCTGAACTCAAGCAGTATTACAGAGCAATAGTGATAAAAACTGCATGGTATTGGTACAGAGACAGACAGATAGACCAATGGAACAGAATTGAAGACCCAGAAATGAACCCACACACCTATGGTCACTTGATTTTTGACAAAGGAGCCAAATCCATCCAATGGAAAAAGATAGCATTTTCAGCAAATGGTGCTGGTTCAACTGGAGGTCAACATGTAGAAGAATGCAGATCGATCCATGCTTATCACCCTGTACAAAGCTTAAGTCCAAGTGGATCAAGGACCTCCACATCAAACCAGACACACTCAAACTAATAGAAGAAAAACTAGGGAAGCATCTGGAACACATGGGCACTGGAAAAATTTCTGAACAAAAACACCAATGGCTTATGCTCTAAGATCAAGAATCGACAAATGGGATCTCATAAAACTGCAAAGCTTCTGTAAGGCAAAGGACACTGTGGTTAGGACAAACGGCAACCAACAGATTGGGAAAAGATCTTTACCAATCCTACAACAGATAGAGGGCTTATATCCAAAATATACAAAGAACTGAAGAAGTTAGACAGCAAGGAGACAAATAACCCTATTAAAAAATGGGGTTCAGAGCTAAACAGAGAATTCACAGCTGAGGAATGCCGAATGGCTGAGAAACACCTAAAGAAATGTTCAACATCGTTAGTCATAAGGGAAATGCAAATCAAAACAACCCTGAGATTTCACCTCACACCAGTGAGAATGGCTAAGATCAAAAACTCAGGTGACAGCAAATGCTGGCGAGGATGTGGAGAAAGGGGAACACTCCTCCATTGTTGGTGGGGTTGCAGACTGCTACAACCATTCTGGAAATCAGTCTGGAGGTTCCTCAGAAAATTGGACATTGAACTGCCTGAGGATCCAGCTATACCTCTCCTGGGCATATACCCAAAAGATGCCCCAACATATAAAAAAGACACGTGCTCCACTATGTTCATCGCAGCCTTATTTATAATAGCCAGAAGCTGGAAAGAACCCAGATGCCCTTCAACAGAGGAATGGATACAGAAAATGTGGTACATCTACACAATGGAATATTACTCAGCTATCAAAAACAATGACTTTATGAAATTTGTAGGCAAATGGTTGGAACTGGAAAATATCATCCTGAGTGAGCTAACCCAATCACAGAAAGACATACATGGTATGTACTCATTGATAAGTGGCTATTAGCCCAAATGCTTGAGTTACCCTAGATGCCTAGAACAAATGAAACTCAAGACGGATGATCAAAATGTGAGTGCAGATCGCTCATGAGAGACACAGCCAGAATACAGCAAATACAGAGGCGTATGCCAGCAGGAAACCACTGAACTGAGAACGGACCCCTGTTGAAGGAATCAGAGAAAGAACTGGAAGAGCTTGAAGGAGCCGAGACCCCATATGTACAGCAATGCCAACCAACCAGAGCTTCCAGGGACTAAGCCACTACCCAAAGACTATACATGGACTGACCCTGGACTCTGACCTCAAATGGAGGTTGCAATGAATATCCTAGTAAGAGCACCAGTGGAAGGGGGAAGCCCTGGGTCCTGCTAAGACTGAACCCCTAGTGAACTAGACTGTTGGGGAGAGGGCAGCAATGGGGGAGGGTTGGGAGGGGAACACCCATAAGGAAGGGGAGGGGGAGGGGATGTTTGCCGAAACCGGGAAAGGGAATAACATTCAAAATGTATATAAGAAATACTCAAGTTAATAATAAAAAAAAAAAAAAAAATGCAGATCTTAGTTTAGTTCCTTTTAAGCTTTGGAACTTTACAAAAAAAAAATCAGTGGGATAATTTGCGTTGTGTGAAATGCCAGTTGTTATAACTTTTAAGAATGAAACAGAAAAGCACCGAGGGTGGGGGGTGGTGGCCTATTCTATAAGCTTTCAAATATAATCCAGTCTGGCATTAATCTGCCAAGTAATGTCATGGATAAACTGCTGGGCTGGTTTCTCTCAGTGTACATTGAACTGCTGAGAGCAGGACTGAAACCTAGTGGGTGGTTCATTGCCACATGACTTGCCAATGGGGAGCCCATCATTCACCCTGCTTAAAATCTCCCTGCCCCCTCCCCCAAACAGAACTGAAGAAAAGGCTGTTCTCATTGACTTTGTTTCCTTAAAAAGGAGACAAAAGCTATATATATGGTTACAAAATCAACTCTGCCACAGTCAATGAAATCCTGTTATTCTGAATCAACTATTCCAGTTCACCATTCCTCAAAGGAAGATTGCAGAAATTTGGCAAAGACTCCATGCCTCTTCAGCCAATGCCAGTTTCTAAACTATGTATTTGATTTCTTGGGCCTTCTGGTTTCCTAGTCACTGAACCGAAATCTACAGGGTGGGGTCCTTTGTCCACCATTGGGGATTCACGGCATCTTCTTCCTTCTGCTGCCCGATGTGATGACCCTGTACAGACTAAAAATCAGAGTCAATCACATCTGTTGCTCAGGAGGAAGGAAAGCTACTGCGTCCCTCCTGAGTCCTGCCTGCAGGGCATAGCTCAGGGTCACGTTCAAATGAAAGACACATTAAATAATATAGATGCTCACCTCTTTTTTTTTGCTAGTTAGTTAGTTAGTTAGTTAGTTGTTGAGAAAGATCTGACCATGTCAACCTGGCTGGCCTAGAATTCTCTGTACAAACCAATGTGGCCTCCACCTCACAGAGCTCCTCCTGTCTCTGCCTCCTGGGTGCCGGGACTAAAGGCCTGCACCCCCAGATCCAGCATGCACATTTGTATTTATCTAACACGTACATAACTGACTATACGGTCTAAGCAGTGATCCCTCTGATGTCATTAGCAGCCAATTAGATCCTCTCAGCACCATAATCCTTATCACCACACTGAACTGATTTAATTTCGGTGAAGATCAAAGAAACCAGACAACATTAATACACGGCGTCACACCTCAGCTAGATCTGGATTCTGGTCCTCTCTCTAGACCATGGCAAAATGATGGAAAACAGAAACCCACTGGCCCTGCTTCCCACTCTCTTCTTCCCTGCCACCTCCGCTGTCATTCATTTTTGTCCCCACCACCAGCACTGATATAAGTGGATAGGAACTGGCAGTTCTGTGTTCAAAATAGAAGTAACATCTCAGAGAGCAGAGAATTCTTAAGTCAGGTTTAAATCAGGGACATAGACCGGAACTTGTTACTATACCATAACTTCAGTTCTGTCCAGGTGTGGGCATTATCTAACCCAGGCATTATTTGAATATTGGGCAAATAAAATGCAAAGTATGGAGGCGCTAGAGAAACCAGGTCAGAACATGTATGCACAGATTTCTTTTTTCCTTTTATTTTTTAAGATTTATTTATTTATTTATTTATTTATTTATTTATTTATTTATTTATTTATTATATGAGCACACTGTAGCTGTCTTCATGCACACCAGAAGAGGGCATCGGATCCCATTACAGATGGTTGTGAGCCACCATGTGGTTGCTGGGATTTGAACTCAGGACCTCTGGAAGAGCAGTCAGTGCTCTTAACCGCTGAGCCATCTCTCCAGTCCTACACAGATCTTTAATTATTGATTAAATGATCCCTCAAACAACTACTGGGGTATCACCATGTTTTTAAAGGTAAAATTAAAATGTCCAAAAGTGTTTCAATGGTATTCACAGTTAGGAGAGATCAAAGACGATCCATCCATCCATTTTTGTTGGGAACTGCGGGAGTCAGATAACTGTTTTAGGAGAGGTTTTGGGTATGGATCACGGACAGTGGACTAGTATCTGTTACTGTTGGCCAGCCGGCTGCGTACCTTCCTTCAGTCAGGACTTTTGAGGTGAATATATTTTCATAATGAAAACTACCCAGAGGGGCGGGCGTATAGCAACCTCACGTTCTCGAGCCACACCAGAGTGGTTAGGTTAGGGTTTAGGATGGAAGAACAGTGCCTCTAATGAGCAAGACAGAAGCCCCTCCTCCCCACGGGGAGTGCCCTCCTCCACGCCTAAGCTGATGGGTGTGGTCAGGACTCCGTGTCCTGATGCCTCTAACTGGGCCTAACACATGGCTGCACTCTTTCCTCCATCCCATAAGGAACATAGGAATCTGGAAGGACTGTCAAAAGGAGTTTGAGGGCTGGCAAGATGGCTGCTAAAGTAGTAAAGGCCTTTGCCACCAGACCTGTGTCCCAAGGTTTGTCTGACAAAAGGGAAGAACTGACTCCTACAAGGTGACCTCTGACCTCTGCTGCATGTTATATCAGATATTTATTCTTCCCCCAACACACACACACACAGATGCACACACACACACACAGACACACACAGACACACACACAAACACACATAGACACACACATACACACACACATAGACACACACACACAGACACACACACAGACAGACACAGACACACACGCACACACACACAGACACACACACACACACTCACACACACACACACACACACACACAAACACACACACACACACACACACAGACACACACACACACACACACACACACACACACACACACACACACACACACACAGACACACACACACACACACACACACACACACACACACACACAGACACACACAAACACACACGCACGCACGCACATCTATAATCGTCACAGTAGCAAGATTGCATTGTTCCTGTTGTTTTGATGCGGAAGGTGTTTTCATGTTCTGCTCGGCTCTTGTTCTCCGAAGGAAGTTGAATGGAGTCGCTCACGCGTGTGTCGGTGGCCTTTAAATTTTTTATGAGCTTGTAGATATCTCCATGTATTCAACTAGTAAGACTCATCCGCCAGTCACGATCCACAGAATGCTTTTAACCACCTAGAGACCTCACCGAAGGTGGGGCGGATGCATGCTGCCAGTGCCGCCATTACTGTGGGAAGGACGGTGTGTGCTCATCAGAGAGCCTGCGTACAGCTTCCGTCAAATCAGACACCAAACCTATTCGGGGCTTTTCAACCTATTCCCTTCATGCTACTTCTTCTCGAATCACTCACCAGCGAAACAGCTACCTCATACTCGGGCAACTCTGCTTAAGCCCTGCAGTCACGTGTGCGATGGTTATCACCATAGAAACTGTAGGGCGTCCCCGGTTTTCTTTAGCCAATGGCCT
Source organism: Rattus rattus (assembly GCF_011064425.1). Taxonomy (NCBI): domain Eukaryota; kingdom Metazoa; phylum Chordata; class Mammalia; order Rodentia; family Muridae; genus Rattus; species Rattus rattus. Next base: position 110,484,776 of record NC_046157.1, read on the forward strand.
GTCTGCCTTAGAGAGAACTTTACAAATCATTGACCTTCCTCACATGAAGGCTGCTTTGTCACTGTGGAGCTGTTGGGCCAGGTGAGGGTGTGGTCCGTTCTCATAGATGATAAAGCCATATGTTTACATTTTCTCCACTCCGTGGTGTAGTGAACGTAGCATCTCTAGCCTCTCAGTGTTGCGGTAAAAATAAAAAAGCGGCAGGAACCGGTTCCCTCACGTACCCTTGTAGTCGGTTACACTCTGGCTAGATCAGGCTCTGGCAGGGCCATTAGAACCAGTGCTAATTTATCTCAGCGGCTCCACGCAGCCCATCTACTTTCTGACCCGCTGTCTGAGAGCCATTCCAACCTGGCACCCTGTCAGGCCGCCCCGCCCTCACTCACAGTTCCCTTGGCTGGTTCCCACCACGCCAGGCGTACACATCCCAACCCCATGGCGGGGGGGGTAGCACATCCGGCCACCATACACTCTCTTGAATTCAATTAAGTCACCACGTGACAGAACACACCACACAATAGCCTCTAATTCAATTGATAAGATATAATTTGCCCATCCAGACAGCACAAAATCCTGTACACATCCACCCCTTAAGAATAGTCATAACAGCCTGTAAATCTTAACATCTGCCTCCATGTTCTTTCTCTCAGCTCCCTCCTCCTTGCTCCCGCCTCCTCTTCCTCCCTAAAACTTCCTTCTCACCCAATGACAGGCCTCATTCTGTCCCGTACCTGCCTTCACCTGCATAATGACATCAACCTACATCTCAGGTCCAACATTTCTGTTTGGGGTTTTATAAAGTTTTCTTTTTATGACTTCCACAGAGTGATCTGTTGCCCTCGGTAATAAGATTACTTGCAAGAACTGTCCTTTAGGAGGAAATCACTTGGGAAGAATTGGTTGACAGGAGTTGTTCAGTTAGTTCTGGCGGCAGGCCTGAGTGGACGGGAGGGAGTTTAGCTAGATCACCTCTAGACATAACAAGGCAGGTTCCATCTTGAAAACAGCACTGTGGCTTGCTTTATGTGTGAGCTATCAGTGGGGGTGGGGGGTGATAGCTTTTAGGGAAACCTTCTTACCAACTGTACTTTTCTATCCTGAAAATGTGTGTGCGCTCTGACAATTCGTGATTAGTATTTAGTACAGCGTAGTGTGTCCTGATTTCACCAGCAGTAGGGGCTGGCACGTTTGGAGTAGAACACAGAACAAATGTAAGGTGACAGTCGGGTCAAGTTTTGTTCACAAACTTGGCCTTTTATGTTAATAGGTGCAGCTTTCCATGTGATGTCAAGTACTACGTCTGTGTGAACTGTTGCTAGACATCTCAGCACACTACAAATAATACAGTAATTAACTCGAACCAGAATACAATAAACAGAAATCACAAAGACGATAAGGCTTCACACTTACACGTAATCAGCTAGCGCACATTTTCCCGTGGTGCTTCCTGCCTCCGAACTGCGCCGGGCTCAATTTATTGTCTTTATTTCCCATTATGCTTTAAGATGGGGGGAGGACGGTGATGTTGATGTCATTCCCCCCGCCCCCGTCCCCGGCGCTCGCTTTGAATGCTGGAGTTTACTAATGAATTATCTATAAATTTTTTGTTCAATGCACTGCCTGTCTGGAGCTAAGTTTACATGTTCCACCCAGCCTTTCATAAGGCTGGGATAATACTGTGGTAATGATGAGGTCTAAAGAGGGCTGAGTTAGGTTGGCCGCTCTTTATGAAAAGCTCTGTAAGGACCTCACACTGTGTGGAGAAAGGTACCCCCAGATTTCGAGGAAACTTTACCACTATTATTATTAATATTAATATTATGATTATTCTATTATTAGAAGCTTTCTGTGCTTCTAAGGTAGTAAGTGGGAGTTTGAAAATAGAACCCTTGATCTCTACCAACTCCCAGCCTCAGAGGCCATCCTGTGCTCCAACCTGGTAGCTGCGGACACACTGTGTGTCCACGCGCACACGTGTGCTTGGACATGACAGATTCGTGTGCTCAGTTCTGGACCTTGATAATAGAAATCAATGTCTCGATGTTGGTGGGTATTCTGTAGCTGACTTTTCTTTATGAATGTCCGCAGAAGTGTCCTTTTCAGCTTAAGAGTGTGTCTAGTAATTGCTGAGCGAGAGGTCCAGTTGTGGATGTGTTTTTCTTCAGCTTGCAGGTTTATAAGGTAACTTTGGGATGCTTAAGGTACAGAAGTCTCCCCCACACGCTATCGTAAAATTACTCCACTACTTTCTTCGACTGGGGGTCAGGACAGCCACATTTTGTTCATGAATGATTGCTCTGTGAGATTTTTTTTAAGTCTGACTGCCTCTGTAATTACCTATTTATCTGGCGGCTTTGCTTTATTTCATAATAGAGTGGATAGGGTTTATTAAATAATTCTTGTCATTTCTGCCAAAAAAAAAAAAAAAAAAAGCTAAGGTTTGGCTGGCTGAACTTACTTTAAAAAAAAAACAACCTGTTTTTATAGAACATTTGTTGAACAGATAAAAATCTATATCTGTGCTCTGATTAAATAACTTCAGCCCGTTTCGAGGCGTTCCTCTCAGCCGGGGCTTGCACTAATCTCAAGAGGTCTGCGTGGATGTTAGTAACTACAAATGTTCATGTCAGCAGTGTTGGGGCGAGGTACCCGTGGGGGTCCTTTAATGTGCAGAACTGTCGGTTTTGAAATTGGCCTGTAAAGGGGGGTATGATAAAACACTCAACTTCAAAGTGAGCCTGTTGGTCCTGCTTAAACGGATTCGTGATGGCAGGAGGACAAGGACCTGGCCACCCCCAACCCCCACCCCCTCCACGCCCCAACCCACCCCTCCCCCATGTCCTGCACTTTGAGTTAGCAATCTGAGCCAGCGTTGGGAATGGCTGTCCCTGCGCCGCGCCGCCTGTGTCAGGTTGCCGCCTCTGCCCCTCCGATCCCTCCGGGATATCTGAACCCGGCTGCCCTCTCCCAGCTGCAGACCCCCGGCCTGCTCCGCGCTGATGTCACCAAGCTGTTGCATTACAACCTCGAGGTTCCTCCCCCTGGAACCGCCCTGGGCCGGGGAAGAGGCCGAGTTGGGCAGGATGATTGCAAAGTTAAGTCACGGGAGGGCGGAGCGGCGAGCGGAGCGGAGCGAGCGGGCAGGCGTCGGCCGCCCCCGCCGGATCAGATCGATGCCGCCGGGGCTGGGTGTGCTGCGCGGCCCCGCTGCCCGGACGCAGCCCGAGCCCCGGCGGGAGCGGCCGCAGCCTTCCAGGCCGGAGGGCAGCGGTTGGGGCTTCAACTGGTTGCCAACTGCCTGTGCCTCGGAGGAAGACCCGAGTTTGTGCTGCAGCCTCCTCAGGTGGAATAAACCTTCAGGAAGATCAGATAAGAATCTTGGGGTGGGGGATTTCTTATTTTAAAAGAGAAACTTGTTATAGTAAGACATGCTGTTTGACTGTTTGATGGTTGCTGGATTTTAATGCCCTGGCTCTTTGCCCTTGGATAATTCTGGATAACCTCAAAGAAGCTTAAAATGGGAAGAAAAAAACTGCCTTTTGGATCGAGTTTATTTATGTATGGCTCCCCCTCCCAGCCAAAAGAAAAACTTTAACTTTTTATACAACATCCAAACTTAACTTATTTTTCTCCAAAGAACCATCCTGTGCCTTCTGAACAGTACATGGCCCTTGTGTTTTTCTGGGTTTTCTGAAGCGGTTTATCTGTAGAGGACATGGAGTTTCACAGGACATCTCTAAGTGGATCACAGTCAGCCGGAGTTCGGCTGGAGTTAACACCCAGCCTGTTAACATGCTTGCTCGTTTGGAAATTTTAATCTGGAAACCTCAAGCAAAGCTAGAGCACAATGAGACACGGACTCACAGGGGAATCTTTCCGGCGTTTAAGCCACAGTTAGCTGTGTGCTCCTGTGTGTCTGCTTTGGGACGGAGTGAAAGGGAACTTTCACAGAACTCCGGGAGGTGGAGTGGGCTAAGTTCTCTGCCTTGGTGCGCTTTGCCTCTTAGAAGCAGGTAAAAGGGCAGCTTCGTGACTATCCACACCTCAGACACCATGCCTCCTTGTTTACCCTTGCTGGATGCATCATAGCTCCGTCCACAGATAGTCCTTCCTGGAAAATGCTCTACCGAACTCCTTCCCCTCGGTGTCAAAAGCTGCGATCATTGTTTTGAGTGTCTGCGAAATGGGGAAACCACTCAGCAGACCGGACTGTCTCCGCCAGAACCCTCCGTGCGTAGGGAAGGGGGAAGAGGAGGAGGACCTGAACATCGAAGACTGCTACGTCCCACAACGGTCCATCTACGACACGGTGAGACTAAACGAGCAGATAGACTCCGGTTCCAAAGGCAGCCTGTCCTCCAGGCACTTCACCGATCGGACTTTGCCCTACAGTCACAGGACACTGGACGTTAGCTCCCTGTGCTCCAACGGTGCTCTTTCCTCTTCCAGCGTATTCGAGCTGAGAGGTCGGGAGGCTAACAAGCTAGATGAAAAGATGATCTTTGACGCCCTCAAACTAAACAGCGACGTCATCCGAAACACAGGTTTCCCCAAACCCAAGTCTCAGGCAGACAAGAAAGAGCACAGGCGGTCCTGGAGGATGTTTGTCCCAGCCAACGTTATGGATCACGCAAACAAAAGCGAAAGCTCTTTTGTGGAGCCTTCTGACTCGTCAGATGCCGTCCCGAAGGCCAGCAAGTGCAGATGGGGTACTAGCTCTCAAACCTCAGAAGAGGAGGACTCTGGCTTATGCAGCCCCCCAGCTGAGAAAGAAGAAAAGCCAGGCTTTGTAAGTGGAGAGCAGCCACAGATTAGAAGCCTCTCTTCTGCCGAAGACATTCATACTCCAGAGCAAGACAGGCCATTTTTTTCTGCTAATTCTGTTAGTGAGCAGAAAATCCCACTGCTCTCAGGCAGAAGTGCCCACCCCTGTGATGACGTCCAAATGATTCTACAGGATGTCTCCTCACTCAGGGGGAGCAAGCGTGTGAATGCTCAGAGGGTACTCCATGGTGAAAACGATTGCGTGCAGAACCCTTTGAGAGAGAGTACAAAGTGCAGTGCATTGGTCGTGCCAAGAGATGGGGCGAACAAGTGGATTTCCAACTCTGAAGACCAGGAGAAAGCTTTGAGACAAGGGGAGTCCCAAATCACGGCACACAGGAGGGAATGTAGGAAGGGACCCCTTCTGGATTTAGACCTCTCGCCCACAGACCTCCTAGGGGGGCAGCTTGGAGACTTTGGTAGCACAGCTTTGCTAGAAAATGTGATGCTGTTGACAAAGTATGATCCAGAAGAGCGCAACATGGCGTCTAAGGGTAATCTAGAGGCTCCCTTCTCTGCCCAGGAGATAGAGGTGACCCAGAAGAAAAGCCCCCTCCAACTCATACCAGTAAAAAGGAAAACAGGGCCCAGAAAAACAGGGGTCCAGGCAGGAGCATCGGACACAGTCTGCAATGGCTTTCAGTTGGTACAGGTAATTAATGGAATTGCAAAAACGCAGCCGCCGCTGCAGCTATGTGGTTCTGTTTCAGATTGGTCAAGAATGATTTTAAAAGGGATTCATCGTGGGGCTTGGTTAGCACCTTGCCAGATGCCCGCAACAGATAAGTCCGTTGGTGTAACAGATTAATCAGGGATTGTTAGGGAATGATCCTTCCCAGATGTGGTGGTGCAGACAGTTGCTGTCGAGGTTCATTCAGAATCCCCACCCCCACCCCTCACCGTTAATTTAGGTTCACATTAGGTTTTGGCACAAATTGTGGTTGAAAACAGTGCCGTATAAGGGCAGTTGTATTGAGTTTATTAAGCACCAAAAGGCTTAGTCATAAAGGTACAAACACAGTATTACATTGTCGTGGCCCGAAAAGCCTTCCACCCACCCAGCTTACAGAAGGCCCTGCACAAGAGAGAAGAGAAACTTTTGTGTTTTCTCAGGCACGGTAGACCCTAACTCCTCAGAGTTGCAGATGAGGTAAGAAAGTAAAGGGTGAAGGCTCCCAGCCTCGTGATAAGTGGAGGTTTGTCTGTCAAGCCTGTAATTTTTTTCTTCCCACTCAGATTCAAGTTCAGCTATTTTGGTGCTCCCCCTTGACTCCCCTGGTGAACTTCACCTCAGAGTTAACCTCGCTTTATTTTTAAGTTCTCCTGTTTGTGCTCTCCAAGCCTGCATGCATCTGTGAGGGGGCGGGGCATGGCTTTATAGGTACTTGTTACCACTAAGAGACAAGGGATTTAAACAGTACCAGAGTCCTGCTCCTCCTGTGTCCCGCTGTCCACACCTTTCCTTGAGCACACGCAAACACTCTGCTGACTTCAGGGTCTAGCAGAACGCCTTCTCTCTGTAAAACGTGCGATAGCTGACATGTGGAAGTGTTCTTGTTTTGTTGTGTTTTATCCTAACGTAGCTGGTAGCCATAGCCATTCTGAAGAATTCTGGAAAATAATCACTGGCTCATGCAGACCTGCGCTGGTACAAACCCTTCATTTAGCCAAGACCAGGGTTGCAGATGGCTTACTAGAGCATCGTATTAGTAAGAGTTTTGCCCTGAAAACTAAGAGGGAAATAAAAGCTATCCCCCAAAAGGTCATATAATGTACAAGAGGTGTAAGAATGGGGCCGTTCTCTTGACCCTGTGCGTATCTCTTTGTAAGTCGTTGAACATACCCCAAGCTCTTACTTAGCTCCTGGAAGTGGTAACTCAGAACCTCCTGTAGAAAAACAGTATTGCCAAAGTCTTTAGCCACTGCCCGTGGCCATTTTCTGTTGACACGCCCAGCACATCACACCCTTTTGGACAATGTCTGAACTTTTCTCCTCGGCAACTGGGGATCTTGCCGCCTTCGTTTACGTCCAGCTAAGTTCTTACGGTTGCTCCTTTGACGTCGAAACCTTAGCCGGCGTGGGAAGGTCAGTATACGTTTCCAGTGGAAAAGGCAGCTCGAACATTTTGTTACCAGGGGACATTCAGAGGAAACAGTGGCCCGTTTGTTTGCTATGCCCGACGTACTCGTTCTTACAGTAAAAGTAGAACTACCCAGCATGCTCAGCACTGGGCCAGGGTCTGGGGAGTTGTCTCCTTGGCCCCTGTGTCCCTCGCAGCTGCTTTTCAACCTGTCATCTTCTCCTGCGGTGCTTCTTTAACAGCTCTGCCTTTCTTATGCTTCCATATGTCCTGATTAAGCAGCCATTAGTAATTTTGTGGTGTGCTCCAGTGTAATGACTCAGAGTCCCAAACTTTATTTTACCTTAATATCTGTGTAAAGTTTCGTTACCGAGTAAAGAATAATTGATTTTTTTTCTCATGACACTCTCCCGGCTCCACATTATAAACATCTATTGTATAATCCACGGGAAAAATGATGCACTACCATCAATGTTACCTGGAAAGCGGTGTATAGCCTCCGCCCAAGATAGATGTCTCTTTTCTGTGTTGGTACCAATCGGGCAAACAACTATGGAGTGCATATTACTACCCAGGTACCGTGGCAGGCCCAGGGTGTAGACCTGTAACTCTCCTAAGCAAAGGGAGTGCTTTCTGTGGAATCTGCTTTTTAATCTAATGCAGTGCATCCTTCGTGAGTCACAGGCAACTGAGAGACAGAACGCCGGGTAGGGTGGGCAGAAGAGCATAGAGTACTGGAGCAGTGTTGACAGCAAATTCCCAGGTAGCAGTGGGCAAAGAGAAACCAGAGGTGCTGTGCAGGGCGCCATCATTTCAGTCATGCCTGCCTCCACAATCTTCTCTGTGTCTTCAGTGTAGGGCTTTCTCCCCAGTCCTTCCCCCGTGTCCCAAAGCTTGTTCGTGTTCTGTTCACATTGTTTTAGCCTCTGGCTCTTAATGAATGATTAATGTCCTCCCTCTCCTGTCTTAAGGAGCTCCTGCCCTGTCTCCCATGTGTTCCGTTCTGTTGTCATAGCTTCCCACTAACATATTTAAATGGGGCTGACTTACTGAGTGTCTTAGTGAGGGCTTTACTGCTGTGAACAGACACCATGACCTAGGCAACTCTCATAAAGGACAACATTTAACTGGGGCCAGCTTACAGGTGCAGAGTTTCAGTCCATTATCATCAAGGCAGGAGCATGGCAGCATCCAGGCAGGAATGGTGCAGGAGGGGCTGAGAGTTCTACATCTTCATCTGAAGGCTGCTAGTGGGAGACTGACTTCCAGGCAGGTAGGATAAGGGTCTTAAAGCCCATGCCCACGGTGACACACCTACTCCAACAAGGCCACACCTACTCCAACAAGGCCACACCCATTCCAACAAGGCCACACCCATTCCAACAAGGCCACACCTTCTAATAATACCACTCCCTGGGCCATCACACTTATTTTTGGGTTTTACCCCCCAAGCATCATTTCAACTTTAATTTTCTCAAGCAATTCTATGTCTTTATTGGATTCTATTTTGTATTTTGTAGAAAGCCCACTTCCTTTTCATTCAGTTCTTTGTTTTTGTCCTTTTGTGGTCCATTCTTACCCCCCTTTGAGTGCTTTGAACATAGTGTGACGATTCTGTCAAATTCTTTGACTGCAAGTTTTTCCAAGGTGCTTCCATTGGGAGCCATACTTACGGATCGGTGATCTCAGGGAAAGACATGTTATGTGTCTTGGGTTTTTGTTTGTTTGTTTGTTTGTTTGTTTTGTTTTTAAATTGGTCTTGTTTCCGTGCTACAACTTGTGAGCCCAACTTGGGTGTTTCTTCCTTGTTTTTATGTTTGAAATCAGAGTCCCTCTTCTTTCAGTGGAGGTGATTCAGTGTTCAGAGAGGACCGTGTCCTCCTAGTCATGAGGTACAATTTCTCTCTGTGAAACCGATATTCAGGGCCAAAGGCTTTAACCCTACTCTTACTCTCAGGGTCAGGTACAGCCCCTCCCTCTGGGTCCACCTGGTGCGTATGGGACCTACCCTGTGTCGCCTTACGCCTTCCCCTGAGTCTACACCTTCTGCTGTGGTGGTTATGGAAGTGCCTATGCTTTTCCATTTGCTGCTGTTAGACTTTGGTCCCTGGGGTAGGCGTGTTCTTGACCTCCTGACCTACTTTGTTGTGTTGCCAGTGTTCTGATCTGCGTCTCAAGCTTCAGTAGCCAGCTATCCGGACTGCACGAGTGGATGTCCTTACGAGCCCCCATGAGAATTCCTTGATTTAGGCGGCATCAACTTACCATTTACTCATCAGTGGGATTTTGGGGTTTTTTTGCATATTTTTTATCATAGTTAAATTATGATGATAGGAAATGTCACTAGACCCATCTTGGTTTTGTAGGTGATCTTCCTAAATGTATGTAGAATATATAATTAAAGGCCACAAGCTGATATTTCATACTCACAAGGTAATGGTAAGCGATGTCTTGGTACCAACAGTTCCCTTCACTTCAGCAACCGTTGCTGGTTTCCACTACGTAATAAATAAGCATGTAATCTTTACACGTCTGGTCATCGTTAAATGCTAAAATTCTTACAACACGGTTCTCCCAACCTGCAGATATTCCAGAAAGAAGAGATCGAACCCTTGCAGGCGAAGCAGCAAGATGTGAACTGGTTAGGCCAAGGCCTTATTCAGAGCGCAGCTGCAAACACCTGCACTCAGGGTTTGGAGCATGACCTGGACAGCATCAATGCGAGGTGGAAGACCCTCAATAAGAAGGTAGTCCCTCGGTCCCTTTGACTCCGTAGTAATTTTTGCTTCCACCTTTCACTACTAACAGTCACAATCATACTGTACTTGTTCTTCTTGTGTTGTACACTAAGTGGCCGTTCGTGGGTTGAGATGGGATTCCTCCCACCCACATCCCAACCTTGGCAGAGATGTGGCCACAGACCCAGCAGGTATACTGGAGGCAGCCATTGTGGGTGGCCCTGTGTTGAAAGAGCCCCATCGTCGTGCAGTGGTAGCTTGTTTGCCCCTGGGACTCCCTGACTTGAAGGGATGCAGGCTCCCTGTTGTGCTAACCTTTCTTGGGGAGAGGCAAGGGAACATTCATCTACCCAGATGGGCACCAACAGCAGACCAACGTGGGATTTCACTGAAGTCCATCTTGATGAGACCAATGAGTTTATTGGGGTTTTTTCCTACAGGGGACAAGTGAGGGGTGATCCCCTACACTCCTCTAAGTCACCACAAAGACCCATCCCCTCATGGATAGCATTAACCTTACACTCCTGTATAGCTTACCATCACCCACTTGCAGCTTGCAGCTGGGAGATGGAGTAGTAGGAAGCCCAGAGTAGGCTCTGCAGCCCTCCCTAGAGAGTGTCTGTAGCTCCATCACCATACCACTAGCTGCCACTCGGTCATTTTACTCTGCTTGGCATAGATGCCAGTGGCAAGTTATGAGACTGGCATCTGGTTATGAACAGAGAAGAAAGCACCATAAACACATATGGGTGCTCTGTGTGCTCATACACAAAGGCACACACACAAAGGGAAAAGGAGAGTGTCTTAGTTAGGGTTTTACTGCTGTGAACAGACACCATGACCTATGCAACTCTTATAAGGATAACATTTAATTGGGGCTGGCTTACAGGTTCAGAGGCGGGAACATTGGCAGCATCCAGGCAGGCATGGTGCAGGAGGAACTGAGAGTTCTGCCTCTTGTTGCAAAGGCAACTAGAAGACTGGCTTCTAGGCAGCTAGGACTAGGGTCTTAAAACCCCCGCCCACAGTGGCATGCCTACTCCAATAAGGCCACACCCACTCCAACAAGATTACACCTCCTCCTTATAGTGCCACTCCCTGGGCCAAGCCTATACAAACTATCACTGAAGGGAAGGGGAAGTGTGGCCAGGTCTGGAGTAATGATGAGAAGTAGTGCCTGGTGGGCAGATTTCTTTGTCTTTTTGTTTACTTGGTTGTTTGGTTGGTTTGGTGTTTTTGTTTTGTTTTTAATGAAACAAATAAGTTGAAACAACTGGATACGTTGTAACAACTGGACCCGTACAGGTGGCTCAGCGAACATCCCAGCTGCAAGAGGCCCTGCTCCACTGTGGAAGGTTCCAGGATGCCCTGGAGTCCTTGCTCAGCTGGATGGCAGACACGGAGGAGCTTGTGGCCAATCAGAAGCCTCCGTCAGCGGAGTTCAAAGTGGTGAAGGCCCAGATACAGGAGCAAAAGGTAAGTTAGCAATGCCTTTGTTCAGCCTCACATAAAAAAATCTTTAAAATGACAATAAAAGCGTGCCTCCCTTGGGTACTAACAGGACGTCACAGTCACGCCTTGTCACTATTTTCGATATTGTCAGTTATTCAGGCAGCGCTCGCAGATTTCATACTTTGGTCAAGGCATGGGTCTCCTGCAGAAACCCTGAGTGAAGACAGTAAGAGCCTCCCCGCCCCCCATTGAACATAAAGTCAAAAGGGAAAGAACGGCCCTGAGAAGCCAGTAAACAAAGTCTGTCTTTATCCTAGAGTGGTTTCAAAGCAGGGACAAGGTGGGGATCTAGCCACCACAGAGGCCAGGGCTCAGGGCAGGAAGTACTGGAGTAGAGGGATCCTGAGGAGCTCTAAGTAGAAAGCCAAGAAATGCTTTACCAGCTGGGCGGCATTTGGCCAGGCATCTCGCTGTTGCCTAAACACGTGAGATTTACCCACACGATTTGTATAGAGTAAATACTGGCAGGTTCTCTCTCAGAGTGGAGCCGAGTGCCAAGGGCACACGCAGGACCTCTGTTCACACGCTTGGGGACGCGCCACTGTGTGTTCTGGTGTTGATAGACAGAGGCGTACTTGAGACAGCATGTACATACAGTTCTGGGGTTGGTCATGGTGTCGTGGTCAGACATGAAACATTGAATGACATTTCCAGTTGAGTGAGCAGCTGTGATTTGAAAGGACACATGGGAAAAGGCATGGTAGGTGGCAGACCAGTGAGGTGTCTCCTGTATAACTTTTTACATGGGGGGGAAGGGTAACTATTTGAGATTGAATTAATTGTTACATATAAAATTTTAATCAAAAGTTTGTGTGAGTATACGTGGGTGCATGCAGAGGTTAGCAGGACATCGGGTGTGTTCCTCTTTTTCTCCTCACCTTATTACCTCTCAATGGGGTCTCCTACAGAAGCAGAGGTCTAAACAGGGTCTCCTACAGAACCAGAGGTCTAGACAGGGTCTACCACGGAACCAGAGGCTCGCTGCCTGACTCAGTGGCAGGAAGTTCTTTCAATCTGTCTGTCACCACCTATCCATTGGGGAATGTTAGGATTGCAGCCACATACAATCCTGCCTGACTCGCTCTGTGGGTCCTGGGGATTCGAACTCGGGTCCTCGTGACTGTAGAGCAAGTGCTTGTGCTTACTGAGCCATTTCCCCAACTCCTCTAATCAAGTTTTAATTTACCTTTCTAGTCCTGGCTTAATTAATTAATAATAACATTTCTCTGTGTGTGTTTTCTTGGAATTGAACCTAGGAGTTTATGCTCCAAAAGTGACTCACCACTGATCCATATAGCCCAGCCCTATTTATCATATATTTCAAACTTGCCCAAACAGTGTAAATATTAACTCGCCAAGTGTGAGAAGAGGAACTACTAGCTATGTTCACTAGTTTGATTAAATTGTTCCCCACTGCACACATGTACTAAAACATGGCACTGTAACCTATAAATAGATACACTATTTATTTGCTAGTTTAAACTTTTTAAATAAACGACTAAATTGGCCTCAGACTTTTAACAACTCACTGCTTCCTTTAATTCTGCGTTATGCATTAGCTCTCTACAAATTCTCTGAGAACTTCAGCCAATTAGGAAGTGATAGGACAAGGACAGGCCCAGGGCTCAGGCCTGTGATCCCAGCCACTTGGCAGGTACAGGTAGGAGGTCCCAAGTTGCAGGCCAGCAGAAGACAGCCTGGTGAGCCACTCAGAGGAAACCTGTCTGGAAACTAAAAGTGAACGAGAGGACTGGGGATACGGTGCGACCACAGGACAGTAGCCTAGGATGTGGAGGCTCCAGTTCAGACTCCAGTACCAGGCAGCAAGAAAGGAGGGGTGAGGAAGCACTGGAAACCCCGTGCATCGCTGTGGTTTCTAATTATACAACTGCCAACATCAGCTGAGTTAGTCTCCCAGGGATAGTTACTAGTGCTTAGTCAACAAAACCCATTAATTGACTTTGTCTTCTTAATTGCCAAAGGTTTTTCTATTCCAGTTCACCAGAAGTAACTCACGTGGGCTGGCAGGATGGCTCAGTGGGTAAAGGGCTTGTCACCAAGCCTGACAAAGCAATCCTCAGAACCTACATGGAGACAGTAAAAGAACAACTCTCACCAGTTGTCCTCCTACACACACACACACACACACACACACACACACACACACACACACACACACACACACACGATACATGTGTGTATTTTACAGACTTCACATTGTTTACATGATGCCCTGAACTGTGTTAAGAACATCTGTGATCCCTTCCCTTTGGAAACATGTATTCCCTCTCTTTCCCTCCTCGGTGGTCTTAACCTCAACTTACTCCTCCAGCAGTTACTTCTGGGAAACTGTTAAATTGTTACTCCTCCGCTGTCTCTCAAGATCAGGGTAAGCCAGCAGAGGCCCGTCCTGTCCTGTTGAGCTCCTGCATCTAGTTACTGGAGCACAGCGCTTGTGATGTGTGCTGTGCAGTTGCTCAGAAGTGACTTGCTTTGATTAGTTAGGGCAGGGTGACCCTGAGTCTGGCACTCAGCTAGATTTAGACCGAATTTCCCTTTAACTGCTAAGTCCTGAAACCTTAGTCCTTGTGGAAGCTCTTGAGAACCCAGCACACACACTCTCTTCCTTCTCTTTGGGCGTCTGAGAGCTCTGCTAAAGGCTCTGTCCTCGTGGGGTCTGAAGCACTCCTTCCAGGAAAGGCCAGGAGCCTCCTGAGTAGCCTTCTGACCTGCAGCCATGGTCTAGTCTTAACCCGCCTGCCCATAATGCATTGCCTCACGTGAAACAGGGTCTTGATTGACAGGAGTCTGATATTTTGGCAGAGTGGTTAAGTGCTGGATGCTTGGGGCAGTCCTGCTTTATGAACGTAAGAAGGGTATTGTACTCTCCCCCATGGGTCAGTCTGCTTAGCCGATGTGCTCCATGATTTTGTAAGCAGGCCGTCACAAAGATTACAGTGGCCTTATCCATAGGGGCTGTCTGTTGTCAAAGCCACACCTCAGCATCTGACACTGTGGTGGTAAATTACTCAACCAAACACTCTTTCTGTTTCTTCTTTGGAGAGTTTGTTGGTTTTTTTTTTAATGACGTTTATTTATTTATGCACCCTGCGTGCACCCTGGCATGCATGTGGAGGTCCAAGGACCAGTTGCAAGAGCAACTTGAAGTTGCTGCTTCTCCCCTTCCACCACATGGGTCCCAGGGATCAAACTCAGGTCATGAGGTTTGGCAGCAAGCCACCTTGACCTGAGGGGCACCCACCCTCTCACTGGCCCCAAATGGCTTATCTTTCCCTACTTCTCATTTTATCCCCACATCTATCCATGGAAATATATACATATGGGTGTGCTTACGATGTATTCTATCTTATATTTATTTAAACATCCTTCTGCCTTTTAAAAACACTATGTGTTTTGTCTGAAGCTTCTGCAGAGGCTGCTGGAAGACCGGAAGTCTACCGTGGAGGCGATCAAACGAGAAGGAGAGAAAATCGCTGCGTCAGCAGAGCCGGCAGACCGAGTGAAGCTCTCCAGGCAGCTGAGCCTCCTGGACAGTAGATGGGAAATGCTGCTTAGCAGAGCTGAAGCAAGGTACCAGCTTCCTGTGAGACAGAGGTGCACTCAGGGCTATGGGCTGGCGTAATGCTTGCCTCTACATCCGTGTCCTCCGTGTCTGTTCACCACGGGGTTGTGGCCTACCGGCCCTCATTCTTCTGATGTCCTGGGGCCCCCAGCCACATCCCTGCTCATTAAGAAAGCATTTTCCCTCGATGGTAATCCATTCGTTTGTGCAAGGCACAGTCATTCTCTACCAACCAGGCGTCAGGTACAGAGCTAGGTGTTAGCTTATGAGGATGAACCATACCGATCCCCTCTGACCACCCAGACAGGTGCAGTCTAACAGACTCAAAGCCAGTGGGAAACGAGGACAAGAGTGGCACTTCGAAGTAGAGATGGGAGCAAGTATGATGTGACCATGTGGTAGGAAGGAGTTTGGAGACAGGGAGGCAGTGGCCCTGTTTTAAGGGAGGAGTCAGTTAGAAAGGAGTGAAGCGGCAGGCGGTCCTTTCCCTCCCTCCCTCTGTGAAAGAGAGGGAGGTCTAGACTGTGGCTCTTCTGGGCTCTTGTTCCAGAGTTGCAGCCAGTGCAGCACCTCCGGTCTACCATGATACTCTGGCCAGTGATTGGGTTGACAGTAAAGCAGTTCTTACCTCTTCAGACTAAGAGTGAAGGGGGAAGGTCTTCAACTGTTGCCCGCTAATAGTTTGGAATATGATGGCGTGAAGCCAAGTAGGACGCCACACACCTCCAACACCAGCACTCGGAAGGCAGAGGCGGGTGGATACCCGTGAGTTACAGGCCACCAGGACCTGCACCACATCCCTGGCCAGCCAAGGTTATGCAACGAGATCCTGTCGCACAAACAAACGAATGAAATACAGAAGTTGTGTTTTTGTCCCTGCTGCCGATAATTTCTCTAAACTTCGTATGAAGCTCAATTCCCAGGTCATATCATTCCCTTTCAAAAACAATCAACATGTCAGGAAGATAGGGTAGCAGCTAGACCTCAACACGGACTCTCAGTGAGGCTGATGAGCTGGTCCGATGCCCTGCTATGGACCAGCACAGTCAAGAGCCTGAGAGGAAAAAGGCAGCGAGAACAGAATGACTATAGCCACGTGATTCTGAGAGTACTCCTCCTTGTAAATAAATCTGAGCTGCTCTCCTCTATATTTGACATTTTAAGTCCACAAAGTAGTAACTGTTGCTTTTGACAAATGCACTTGATACTGTGTATCTATAATGTAGCAGTCACGATTGTTCAAGGTTTTTTTTAAAGGTTTATTTATTTATTATATATAAGTACATTGTAGCTATCTTCAGACACACCAGAGAGGGCATCAGATCTCATTACATATGGTTGTGAGCCACCGTGTGGTCACTGGGAATTGAACTCAGGACCTCTGGAAGAGCTGTCAGTGCTCTTAACCACTGAACCATCTCTCCAGCCCAAATGTTCAAGTTTTTAAAATCCACTTCTGACCATCTTGTTAGAAATAGCCTCAGTGGCTGTCGCTTCTATCCAAATTCATATTTAAAAATGCTTATAGCAAGGCCAAGGGTAAAACGTGTCCTTAGTAGTATTTCTTGTCATTGTTATTGCTGCTGCCTTTAAAAATGGTTATGATTGGTGGGCATATTCTCAGGGGAGGTGGCTTTCACCCTCCATGATATTCAGGAGCAAGGATATCTTCTTTAATTTTATTTAGATGCCCGTGATTTAAAGCCTAGCCTAAAATGACTTCTGGGAAGCCATGTTTTTAGAGTAGTATGGGAGGTCTGACTGATGATCTTGGTTTGAGGTTTCACACGTTCTCCACCCCTAACTGACCTTCCTCTCGGCAAATGTATAGGAACCGTCAACTGGAAGGTATCTCTGTGGTAGCTCAGGAGTTTCACGAGACCTTGGAGCCCCTGAACGAATGGCTCACAGCCGTAGAAAAAAAGCTGGCCAACTCCGAACCCATAGGAACCCAGGCACCCAAGCTGGAGGAGCAGATTGCACAGCACAAAGTAAGACACGCGTGCCCGCGAGGCCTGGGGTTTCCCTTATTCATGTCATGGTTTGTTTTTACGACACGCATCTGTTAGACTATGCATAATTGCGAAACCAAATCTGTCTAGAAGGTCATCCTTTGGTTCTGTTTACGTTTTCCATTTGTCCATGCCTTTCAGTTTTGTTCTGTTTCGTTGTGTTCCTTTCCTGAACTTCGTTTAGGTCTTAGAAGATGACATCACCAGTCACAACAAACAGTTACACCAGGCCGTTAGCATCGGCCAGTCCTTAAAGGTCCTGAGCTCCAGGGAGGACAAAGATCTGGTGCAGAGTAAGCTAGACTCCTTGCAAGTGTGGTACTTTGAGATTCAAGAGAAAAGTCACAGCAGGTCTGAGCTCCTCCAGCAGGCCCTGTGCAATGCTAAGATCTTTGGGGAAGATGAAGTTGAGCTGATGAACTGGCTGAACGAAGCACATGGCAAGCTGAGTAAGCTGTCAGTCCAGGATCACAGCACAGAGGCGCTGTGGAAACAGCGGGCCGAACTCAGGGTACCTTCATTTATTTCTTTTCTTTCGTTTCTCTTTTCTTTTTTTGCTTCATTTTAGTTGTTATTAATTTTATCCATTCTTATCGGTTGCATATTAATTTTATCCATTCTTATTGGTTGCATATTATTTTGTGTCCATTATGATCCATTTGATTTGTTAAACTCACACTAGACCTTTTCTCATGTGTACACAATACCTCTATCTAGTGAGATTGAGTTTATCCAGGTAGCTGGCTCTCTGGCCACTTATTAAGTGTGATCACTGTTGTCTTCACGGACCCCATAAGGAACCAATACCTCCACAAAGGAAATTTTTATAAGACCCTCAGCGGATTCTAAAAGAGAAGCACAATGAATGCTGGGAAATGAGCGCAGGGTATGGGACATGGGTGGAGCAGGGGAAGAGTGACAGACGTTTTAAAAATGTAGTGCTTCTGCAGATCTGCCCCCCAGTAAGCATTCTCTGAGATTAACAAGCTCTCCCCCCAACCCCAAATGGAACCTGTGTTTTTAGGCTCTACAAGAAGACATTCTCCTCAGGAAACAGAGTGTAGATCAGGCACTGCTGAACGGCTTAGAACTGCTCAAACAAACCACAGGTGAGATGCCTCTGGCTCCGGTTATCTGGGGCAGCATCACGAAAGGTTGCCAGGGTGTCTCATGGATGGGGGCAGAAAGACAAAACCACTCTAAGACTGTAGAATGCCTTGGAGGTCAGTCAAGAGGGGTCCGAATGGGATCTCACTTGAGTCCCTGGTGGGTGCTGTGCGTGCTACTCACAGCACGAAGTGCTTGGCGTGCGCGCTGACCAGACAAGCCTGCGCTGCAGCTACAGAAGTCTTCCACTGCTGGAAGACTGATGAATAGGTGGGTTTTGACAGCTCGGTTTTGTTTCCGTTTGTTTTTTAAGGTAAGCTCGTCACAGTGATGCTTGTTACGGCAGTCCACAGGCTTAGTCTCCCCAAGCTTGAGCACTACAAAGACACATACATGGCCCCATAGCTGCATGAAAGGCTTTTGAGCAACTCAGAGAAATGAAGATACTTAAGTGGTTCTTCTGGCCACAAGAAAGCCCTTAGCTGTTTTGGCATTTGTACTCTCGCGTGTGTACTCTCGAGCACACACACACACACACACACACACACACACACACACACACACACACACACACACACACGGGGCAGTTATCATTCGTTGTGGATAAAGGCATGCACTAAAGTGTCTAGAACTTTGGTTTAGAAGTCTGAAGCCTAGGGCATAATTTATGTCTCTCTGAAGGACGTCGAGGCAGATAGAGAGCCCCGGAAGTGTGGGAGTGAGTAATGATGAGTAAGACAGGAAGGTTAAATACCCACACGACATAACCGCCTTGTCAGCCATGACATCAGTGGCTGGAGTGCTGGCAGGTTTAGCCCTCATTCTTCAAAGATAGAAGGCTTTGTCAGGGAGATGAAACGCTGCACAACTGAAGTTTCTGTAGGCCTTTCTATTTTTTTTTTTTTTTAGCAATCCCAGGGAAGAAGTGAGGGCATCTTTTGGGTCAGATTATCTTTAGAAAAAATGTCTCCTCATCCCCCGCAAAAACATGTCATCGGAAGAAACTCCCTGCCCCTCGCTTTTTCCCCTTCCAGAAGAAATAATCCATCTTCTCAAAATTTTAGGCGACGAAGTCTTAATCATTCAAGACAAGTTGGAAGCCATTAAAGCCAGGTACAAAGACATCACCAAGTTGAGTGCTGACGTGGCGAAGACTCTGGAACACGCCCTGCAGCTCGCCGGACAGCTGCAGTCCAAGCATAAGGAGCTGTGCAACTGGCTAGACAGAGTGGAGGTGGAGCTGCTGTCCTACGAGACTCAGGGCCTGAAGGGAGAAGCTGCAAGCCAAGTGCAAGAGAGACAGAAAGTAGGCCCTCACACACCCCTCACACACCCGTCACCTAGGAGGGGCGTATCTGTGAGGACTCCCAAGTGCAGTGGCTGTGGAGGGCAGGGGCCTGGTGGAAAGAGGAAGTAAGGTGACCATTGAGACAGGGGGTGTCGTTCACTTTAAGAGACACCTGACTGGGAATGTAGTTTCCTGCCCAAGGTAGAATGAAGGAGTAGGGAAAGGGGGAAAGGAAGATGATCATTGTTTCAGAGGCATGAAATTTGGTTGGAAAAGCCACTTCGGTGCAGTCAGAGATGGGTAGCATCGGGGGTTTTCCTGGCGACGTCCCCAAAGCACACTGCCTCCCTGAGCATTCATTCCAACATGTCTGCCGCTGATCCCATGAGTTGGGGAGGGCGTACTCCAGCACCAGCATGTCCTCACAGCAGGCTGAACTCCTCTGGCGTGTGACAGGGCCTCCTTGCTTGACTTTTGTTAGCCGATAACTTAACATGCTAGCCCATTTGAGTTTGTCTCTCCAAACAGCAAATATTTATTTTCCATTTCAAAGATAAACTCCTGCCACATTTGCAAACGAACTGCAGCTCCCTAAGCTTCTCTGGAAACACTTTTAGGTGTTTTTTTCAAAACAGCTATAAATAATGGAGGAGGTTCGTTTAGCTCAGATGGAACTAACCTGCCCAAGCACTGTCTTGTCAGCCAACAGAGGACCCCCACCCCCACCCGGAGAACGGAACAGAGGGAGAGCGCCCCCTAACCCCCCTCGCTTACTCGTGTGTTTTGTATGTTCTCAAGGAACTGAAAAATGAAGTCAGGAACAACAAAGCCTTACTGGATTCTCTCAATGAGGTGAGCAGCGCCTTGTTGGAACTGGTGCCCTGGAGGGCAAGAGAAGGGCTTGAGAAGATGGTCGCCGAGGACAACGAACGCTACCGATTGGTGAGCGACACCATCACGCAGAAAGTGGAAGAGATCGATGCTGCCATTCTGAGGTCTCAGCAGGTAGGACCAGTGCCCTTGTTGCCCTAGGCAACAGGTGTGCTCCACCAACCGTCCAGGGCCTTTACCTGAACAAACTCATTTGCTGCTGTGTTCCCACTTCAGAAACGAGCTTGGGGGTCTCGGTAAACTTCGGCCAGGCTGCATCTGCGCACCAGGGCACTGCTAATCTGCACATGGTCAGCAGCCACCTGCCCCCCCCCACCCCCGTTACCTAACAGACAGCACCCTGCCACACGGGGAAATGCTGTGTCTAGGTACGTGCATGCTGCTCGCTCTAGTCGTATGCGTAGACTAAGCCCAAGGTGTCTGTGATTAAAGAATTTGAATTAGCATACAGATCGGTATCTACTGTCCCAGGATCATGCTTCTGTAGCAACAAAAAGTCTTTGTTTTTATAAAGGAAAGAGTTGGGATTTTTTTTTTTTTTTATTTTGATGATGTAGAACTTTTTCCAAAGATGACTAAAGGGGGAAAAATTATAGTTTCTGACCTGCTTGTGGCTCACAACAGTTTCTACTCCAAAGTTTCAGAGAATTCTCCTGTTAGCCACAACCCTGTGGAAAATGGTGAGCGGGGCGAAGGCGGCCCTAGGAATGGAAAGTTTCCCTGCGTAGTTTAACTTCTATCGAAGTTCTTGTGGCTATTGACATTTAAGCCGTGAGGTTCGGGTTGCAAACTCTGTAGGGTCCCTCCAGCAGATGTGTGACCGACCTCTTCAATCCCACCAGGCAAGAGCACAAAGAGCACATGCGAGCTACGAGAGTTGGTTTTCTAGCGTCGTGTAATCAGAATTTGTAGGTTCTAAAGCCTGCCGCCCTTCCTTTAGTATACCAGCCGAGGTTCACAAAGGCTGGTGAAAGATCAGGGTATTTCCCTGCCTAGGACATTTCTGTGAGGAGCATTCATGCCCGGGGAATGTGTCTGCCTGCCTGTTTTACAGTTTGCAGGATAAATTGTCGTTTATCCATGAAGTTGATTCAGCCATTTTAAAATGCTGGGTTTCTTTTTTTTTTTTTTCCATGAAAATGTATTTGAACATTTCAGGGCTGGCACCCAAGCCTTCTCTGAGTAACAAGACAAATATTGTGTCCTTCGGGGGCAGGATTTTCTTGAGCACTTGACTGTGTTCAGTTAGTTGAATGATGTAAGACAGATACAGACTGAATGACAGGTTGAGTTCAGATTGGTTAGCACATACTGAAACTTGCCCAGACCCTTAACTACAGATCAGTTACGAGAAGAAATGTTTGCACGTGTTCCCCAGAGGTTTTTTTTTTTCCTTAAGTAATCAGATTAGCATCATAGTTCTTGAACCTAAACTATTAAAATGTGCGTCCTTAGAGGAAACAGTATTGGCCGGGCATGATGACGTAGACCTTTCATGCCAGCACTCCAGAGGCAGAGAGATGGCTCTCTTCCTGGTTTTCATGTGGATTTGAACTTGGTTTCATCTGCCTGTATCCATTTTCAGTGTGGCAGCAGCAACTGTGGGGGGTGGGGGGAAATAGATAAAACCCCACGTCCCCTTGGACTCTAGGGTTTGTTGGATGGGGCTGTGGCCATTCCAGCCCTCTGCACAGCCTCTTCTGATAGCACAGTGAGAGAGACCACGATGGTCTGACACCGGGTGGCAGGGGAAACCCTGACTCCTCACGATGTCTGTTAGGATCCCACCAGGATGCCGCAAAGGAAAAGTTCCTCACTGCTACCTGTCAGGGTGAGGTCGGGACTCCACACCACTCTCCGTTCACACTGTAGGGTATCTCTTAGCTCTCAACCAGTGGGAGTAAAGCTTTGGCCCCTGCTTAACCTCATCCCGGAAGGGACGCAGACTCAAGGGAGTGGGGCTACCATTTTGTTCGGTGGCCTTTGATTGTCTTGAAGTGGCTGTCGTCTGTGTTCTGCCTTGTTAAGCTGCCCCCTACCCATGTTCTTTGGCTAGAGAAAACAGGATCCTCCTAGGCCTGTGTCTGCACCATTGGTATGTAAGGGTCGCCTGTCCATCCTGTACCTAACCTTGGATAGGTGAGGCTCAAAGAAATAGCAGAGAATGGATCACCCTTGGGATGTTGATCCTCAGGACCCAAGGTCCACGGCACTCGGCCCTGCTGTGAGGGTTCTTACTGGAATGAAGCAGCTTGGCCTGTTCAGTCTTCTGGCCAGTTACATTGTGTCAATGCAGAGTCTTTAAAGTAGAATTACTTTGTAACTTGTGAGTCTGGCCCAACTCTTCTCAGCTTATTTTCCTCCTCTACTCCCACCTGGATTTCCATTGGGGAAGTCACTAAATGAGCAACAGCATGAACTCCGGATTTTAATTCTCCCTGTTTACTTGGGGCTTTAGCATTCTGCCAGGCTATGAATTGCTGGTACACTGAGGAAAAGAATCTGTGAGTGACCTTGTGTACATCCAAAGTCCAGTGTTCCTCGGGATGCTCACAGGTTGGGCATGAGTTGCCTGAGCACATCCTTCACCATGGGTACAGATATGTACACACACATTCATCTATAACCCAGACAATAAGGAAACGGGAGCGTTTGATTATTTCATCTCGGAGCCACATGCTTGGTGGCACCATGCTCCTTCCTGCCGCCTGATAATTGAAGTCACAGGGGGAAAATGACTTAAAATGGTATCTGATGGTCAACTCTTCCGGCGGTTAACGTTTGGAATGTAAAGACACCTGAAAAGGCGGCTGTGCGCCCACGATCCTAACGCATTTACTGTGCTGTCGCAGTACGGCGGAGCATAAGAGCTTGTGGGCAGGGTTCCTCTCTCCCTGTTAACCAGTTATTCATTTATCTTAAGATACCATAGAAAGGGGTTGGGGATTTAGCTCAGTGGTAGAGCGCTTGCCTAGGGAAGCGCAAGGCCCTGGGTTCGGGTCCCCAGCTCCGAAAAAAAAAAGAACCAAAAAAAAAAAAAAAAAGATACCATAGAAAAAGAAACCGGGAGTCTCCGATTAGGAAGCGGGGGATTCAGGAGCCACACAAATAGGTAATGTCTCTGGCACCAGGCACGGGAGCTTGCTGACCTAATTATTATCTTTTGTTTAGTTTGACCAAGCGGCAGATGCTGAGTTATCCTGGATCACTGAAACACAGAAGAAATTAATGTCTCTGGGTTGCATCAGGCTGGAGCAAGACCAGACCTCTGCTCAGCTGCAGGCTCAAAAGGTGAAGAGACGCGTTTTCAGATGCCGACCGGGTCGTGGGTCGCCGGGCCCCAGGTCTCTCAAACACATTCGCGGGGCTTTGCCTTCCAAGACCCTGTCAGTGTATCTTGCCATTTTCAGCTATTTCGCTTGCTTGCCTTCACCGAATCACACCGAGTCTCTCTGTATTTTGTCTTTGTCCGGTAAACCCCAGGCTTTCACCATGGATATCTTGAGACACAAGGATATCATTGACGAACTCGTTACCTCTGGGCATAAAATCATGACCACATCCAGCGAAGAGGAGAAGCAGTCAATGAAGGTATCGCCTTGTCTGAACGCTGGGCAGTGAACTCCAGAGGGATAGCATCTGCTGAGCACTGTGTTCTAGAGGACACTTTGTATCTGCAGCTGCTGGTTAAGCAACGGAATCATTACATTTAAATCAGGCATCTTTTAAGGTTACAGAGTAGCCATGGAGACACGACCCACCACACACACACACACACACACACACACACACACACACACACACACACACACACACACCCCTGGACCAATGCCTCTAAACTCTTAAAGTTTCCTTAACTGACCCACATTGAACCTTCAGTCCATCCAGTCAGTATCGGCTGTAGTATTGTCACAATGGTATGCTGGCTTATGTCAGCTATAAGGCGCGCACGCCATCTATGGGTCATAAGCTCCCGGAACATTTGTAACTTTTAAGCTGAAACAAACCCCAAAATACATAGGTCTTCTATTCTGTGTGAAGTTACTCGAAGCCAGTAGGTGAACAGTGAGCTAAGTAGCTAAGGAAGCAGTAGGTATGCATAGTTTTAATAATTCTGCAGTGATAGAAAACCATCCACAGGTAATAGTGGTTAGCTCGACCTATGTACAGGCATCTTGGGCAGCTTAAAGAAATAACTACATGTTAATGCTTCCAGGAAAGTGTCTGACCCCAAATAAAGATACACAAATGTCCACGCCTCAAATTAAATTTAAATAAAATATATTGTCTTTCAGGCAGAGCACACATAAAAGTACAGATTAAGTATAGCATGGTGTCAGACTTTGATTCCCATGTGTGTGATTGATTTTATGTTTAACTGATTTTTGTTCTTAATGATTCCATTTGTGAAAGATAATCTTTCTTTTCCCTTAGATCATCATGTAAATGCTGACAGACTTGTGTGAAACTTACTTTCTAACCCTGAGAGCAGCATAAGAGCACTAGGGAATTCTGCTTCCTTTATCTTAGTGCCCGTGCGTAAAAACTCAAATGCCCTCTTTTATTAACGTGAACATATGCCTAGAGACCGTTAATCCGAACAGATTTCGTTTATGTATTTGTTTCACATACCTCGGCTCACTCTGTGCCCAACGTACAGAACTGGCCAAAACATACCGACCCACAGCTACCTGCCTGACAAGCATGTTTGCTCACCTTGCTCTCTAGAAAAAACTGGACAAGGTTCTGAAGAATTACGACGCCATCTGCCAGATCAACTCAGAGAGGCACCTGCAGCTGGAGCGGGCGCAGTCCCTCGTTAGCCAGTTCTGGGAGACCTATGAGGAACTTTGGCCGTGGCTAATGGAAACACAACAAATCATCTCTCAGCTGCCGGCCCCAGCCCTGGAGTACGAGACTCTGAGGAGACAGCAAGAGGAGCATCGGGTGAGAACGGGAGGCTGAGCCCTTGGCTGGGGTGGTGGTCTTCAGTGGGATGTCTAAAGGGCCGCTACTCACCCTCCAGAAACCCAGTAATTCTGTGGTGTGTGTGTTCTATACTCCCTCACAGCTGGGTACCTGTTGCACACTATATGCATGACCCCTTCCCAACTTTCTTAGAATAGTGTACACCGCAGCCCATCTGGGTAGGAAAAAGAACACCATTTTAACGTGTTAGCGGCGTGAGCTTTTGAGGTGCTTCCAACCACGTATGTTGAAGTGCATCCCGTATACATTGACTACATTCTATGCTCGATATGTCACGAAGTGGTCAGAGCCATCTAAAGTATTGGAAACTAGAGTAGACGTGGGCAGAGGAGCCCCCGAGTTCTGAGAAAACGTACAGTGGCATTCATCTGTCAGAACAGCAATGTCCGCAAAGCTATCAGCCGTCCCCACCACTCTGTGAAACCTGAAGCGGTGACCTAGCTCTATGAGGCTTACATGGGACTGTGGCATCACGAAGCCCTTAACTAAGCTTACCTGTTAAGGGCGCTGGAAATTAGAAGAATGTGGTTGGGAGAGGGCTCACGTCTCAAAAAGTCTGGAGTCCCTAACATTTATGGACTTCAGAACCTAGTTGTTCTCTTAATCCGCACGCACGCACGGTGTATTCGTAAGCTAAAGATTTATCTGCTTATACTGTGTGTGCATGAGTCTTTTCCTGTGTCTCCACCGCATGTAGACAGTGCTCGGAGGCCAGAGGTAGGCGTGGCCCACTCTGGGACTGGAGCTTGGACAGGCGTGAGCTGCCATGTGGGTGCCGGGAATCAAACCCAGGCCCTCTACAGCAGCAGCTGCTCTTCCCGCTGACTCCACCCCGGCTGCTCCTGTCAATCTCGGTCACTTTTTTAAACACATTGGCATGGAAGGCTACCTGTAGCTGACGGTCTTACCCAGAGAGAGTTTATAAAAGCAGCCTCGGGCAAAGTTACATTTTTATGAAGTTTTATCTAAATCATTCGGCTAGCAAAACACTTAAAAGTGGTATGGAACTGAATTTCACTTTAGTATAAAGTTCTGTTGGCTCAGATATCCTGGCGGCCGGTCGCCGTGTGACTCTTAGCATAAGGTGGATCGTGAATATCTCCGTCATAGGTGACTCAAACAACTGCTTTGAGAATGAATGCCTAGTGGCAAGAAATGGCCTGTCGGCGAGACTTTTAGAAATTGAATTGACGTCCTCCTTTTCATAATCTCTGAACTTGCAAAGCAAACCTATGGTTCTATACATATGAGGGTAAGGGCAAAGGTGTTATAGCCATGTCTGCAGATTGCTCATAGGATACGTCGCACCTCGCAGGGATGCTCAGCGTATAGCTGTGTGTTTAATCTCTGAGCCTTGACCTTTGTAAGAGTTTACAAAAACACACAGGAGCGGGAGAGACGACCCGACAGCCAAGAGCACTTGCTGATCTTAGGTCTGGTTTAAGTTCTTAGCACCCGCCCACGTGGCTGCTTACCGCCTCACCTGCAGCGTAATAATCTCAATAACTGATAGAAATGGATCAACATATCTGGTATCCCTATGTCACGTATATGTAGAATAATTTCTAAAATATATATAAAAATATATAATTATATAATATATAAATATAGATATAGATAAATATACATATACATACATACATATATATATATATATATATATATATGAATGATACTGGTTCACACATGTGACTAGAGTGCCTATGGGCTCACCTCACCCTCTGTATCTTGAGGTTTTTAAAATCCTGGTATCCTGTCTTTCTTCCCCGCCCCACCCGACACTCTTCCTGTTCTTGAGGTCCCCTCCCCCAGTCTTGTCTGCATACGTCATGAGCAGGCAAAAAGACGCACCTGTGAGCCATAGCTCAGCTCCTCTGTAGACGACGTGGCGCTCTCACAAAAACGGGCAGCTCTTGCTGTGAAATGCACATTTACGGTTTCCCTTACCATTACTGTGTATCCCTCGAAAGGCACACGGGATGGGACACCGTCTGGTCTCGGGTTGGGGTTCCTCCTGGCAGAGACCTAGATCCATGCCTGGAGGTGGGGAGGGCCCTGGTTTAGCCGTTCCTGCCGGCCAGATGCCTTGGCAGTGCGATCGGCCGTGAGCCTGAGGTGTGACTTCGAGGTACTGAGAGACGGTTTGGCTCATTCCAGCAACTGCGAGAGCTGATAGCGGAACACAAGCCTCACATAGATAAGATGAACAAGACCGGGCCGCAGCTGCTGGAACTGAGCCCCAAAGAAGGCGTCCATATCCAGGAAAAGTATGTGGCAGCCGACACCCTCTACAGCCAAATTAAAGAAGATGTCAAAAAGCGAGCCGTGGTACTGGATGAGGCCATTTCTCAGTCCACCCAGGTAATCCTCTCTACACTAGGAGAGGAGTTCATTTCTTCCCCACACCCAAGAACGCAAAGCATGTTTCCTGGCCCCTCTGGTTAACCTTCCTCCTAAATGATGTCACTGGGTTGACGCTTAGGTGCAGCGCCTTTTCTCTCAGAGGTGGGCTCTGCTTACAGCCAGCTCTTGGGTTTCTCTGCCTCCTTCAGGGTACGATAAACAAAAAATGATAATAATAATTTCCAGTGAGTAGGAAACCTGCTTGCAGCAGCGGTAAGATCCTTGCTTCAGTGTCCATCATAAGTGGAACACAGTATCTGACATGGAGGAGAGAAAAGAAACTGTTAAAATTATCAGTAACAGAATTTTCCTTAAGAAAGGCATTTAGAGAAAATCCTGAGCAATAAGCCAGATAAAAATGTTAACATTAAGTAGGAAGCGGGGTTTTTGTAAAGACGGTTTCTCAGGAAGTTGATCTTGTGAATACCTGCAGGTCCTCGGCTTCCAAGGTTTTGTTTTTTTATCATTAGAGGCCGGGCATCAAGGTGGCGTTCTCTACGTGTGTAATACCATGAATGCATTTTCCGTTCCCCTCTGCTGCTGCAGAAGCAACTGAGAGGAGGGGAGGGCTTGTGTCATCCTGCACTTCGGGTCACAGTCTATCCCTGTGGGGCAGCAAGACAGAAACTCAAGCAGGAGTTGAGGCAGCAACCATGGAGGGGTACCAATTGGTGATGTATTGAGCGGCCCATGCTTACCTAGCTGTCTTCTATGGCCTGCACCCTCTGCTCAGGGATGGTGCCACCCACCATTGGCTGGGCGCCCCCTCATCCACTACCAATGACAACAATTATCCATAGACATTCCCACAGGCCAGTCTGGTCTGGGAATTCCCTCAAGTGAGATTCTCTAGCCTCTAGGCTGTGTCACATGGCAGTTAAAGTTGGTTCACTTAACTTGAAGTTCCAACAGAGTCTAAAACAAAAAGGGTTTAATGACGTCGTGTAATCGCACACAACACCTTCATAAACATGAAATTAACTATTTCCTTATATCCAGTTGCGTGTTTGACCATGAAGTAAACACAAACTTTGGATACAATATTGGCCATATTCTGTTTAATTCTGTTGTCTTTTTTCAATTGAGGAAATATATAACCCAAGGAATCCCTTGGACCTAATCAAACCACCTAGTCAAAAACTGTGAGCTTTGCATGCAGTCTTACATTTTAGGATTTAAAAATGGTTGTTTTAAATGAAATAATCAATTCTGACAGCCACATGTGCAGCTTATCAAAAATCAGTTCGGTTGTGATAAAGTTAAACATCAGCTTAAGATTCATATTGCTACAAAGGAGTGTAGACTGCTTCCTAGTGAATGCATTCAGTTGTTGATGGGAAGCTCAAGTGTTCTCTCCCCAAGTGTCACAGAGACTGTGTGTCACTCTAGTTAGGCATGGCTTCATGCCCCCGCCGGATGTCACTCTTTGATGGAAGCGTTGGCAGAGGCTCTTGAGAGCTTTTAGTTGGGGGAAGTTTTACGTGAGACGTGACAGCGGCCCATCGTTTCTACTCGCAGTTTCACGACAAGATCGACCAGATCCTTGAGAGCCTGGAGCGCATCGCGGAGCGTCTGCGGCAGCCGCCATCCATCTCTGCCGAGGTTGAAAAGATCAAGGAGCAGATTGGTGAAAACAAGAGTGTGTCCGTGGACATGGAGAAGCTGCAGCCGCTGTATGAGACTCTGAGGCAGAGGGGAGAGGAGATGATCGCCAGGTCTGAGGGCGCCGAAAAGGACATATCTGCCAAAGGTGACGAGACGGGCGCCGCTTTCTCTTCTGTTTGTTTGCTTGTTTATTATGGCGTTTTGTTTTGTTTTTGAGAGAGAGAGACCATATGCGTGCACATGTGCGTGTGCAGCCTTGTCCAGCCTGGGCTAACTATGTAGACCAGGCTAGCCTCAAACTTAGAAACCAATCTGCCCCTTACCTCTCAAGTGCTGGGACTGCAGGCACATCACGACACCTGGCCTCAAGTTTACCTTTCAAACAGCTCTAGACTCATATGCTGTTCACTGACAGCATGGCTGTGTAACAGAATGCCAGGCCTTTGAAACGTTAGCCCTGGGATGCGTTGCTTCCCAAAAGCCCTCAGTTTGCAAAATCAACTGGAAAACAAAACATGGTCATGTAAAGACTGCGTGTTCTCTGAGCCTCTTAGGCAATAAGGTCAAAGCTTGCTTAAGGTACAGTCTTAGTATCTTGTCCAGCATGCCTGCTCCATCCCATGACCACCAGAACGGTAGCCACAACTCTAGCCACGCATATTAGAATTGTGATTTGAGGGCCAAGGGGGAGACTACTCAGACAGTGGAAATAAGACCATTCCAGGAGCCACTCAGGACTACAAATCCTTCTTGGGACTGAACAAGCAATTTCATTCTTGGAGAGCGAAAGACAACACATCTTAGGTTAACTACTTACTGTCCTTTAAGGCCAGCCTTTGTGAACTTAAAACTACGTAAACTTGAGTCTACCCTGCGCTCATGTAGCTTTAGGAGTCTACTTTTATAAGGAGGTGGCCTGGCACAGCCAGAGTGGACCCATAGATTGATCTTGCATCGTGTGGGATAGGCTTGGGCCCGGGGATTACGCGTATACCGCAGTTGGCCAAAACCTGGTCCAGTCTATGTATTTAGCAGGTTGAGTAAGTGCTGGCCGTACGAGCTAAAGTTTGGCTTTTGCTTACGTGAGGACAGCCAGCATCCTCACTGACACTGTTTTGCCGTGTAGCTGTGCAGGATAAGTTGGACCAAATGGTTTTCATCTGGGGAAGCATCCACACGCTAGTAGAAGACAGAGAAGCCAAGCTGCTGGACGTGATGGAACTAGCAGAGAAATTCTGGTGTGATCACATGTCACTGGTTGTTACCACCAAAGACACTCAAGATTTCATCCGGGACCTGGAGGATCCCGGAATCGATCCCTCGGTAGTAAAGCAGCAGCAGGAAGCAGCAGAGGTAGGTAAAGGATCTCAGTTGGACTACAAAAGAAAAGAACAGTGTTCAACGTGACAACACCTCAGTTCTGTTAAAATTTGTATCTGGTTCTGAACGCGGAATGCTAGTGATACCAAGATATTATGGACTCACAGACGTCCCTTGGAGATTGCTCTTAAGATCATCTCTCTGCACCCACACTGCTCATGTCTGTGTCAGACATACACACACACACACACACACACACACACACACACACACACACACACACACACACACACAATGTAAAGACAGGATGTCTGCCCTTGCTGGCCCCCAGCCTTGATGCTGTCTCTGTCCTGCCATTTGAAATTCCTTGGATGCACCCAGCGTCCACTGGGTAAAGCCTGACTTTGAGGGGCAGGGTGTACAGCGTTGAACACACGAGCTGGCGGCCATGCTGCCACAGGCGTTCCACTGTGGCTGTAACCCTGTGGACTTCCATAGTCTTGTTCCTCACCTCAGCGGTCACTTCTGCCACCCCTGTGATAAGCGTCAAGGTTCGATTGGATTATTGCCCGCCCTGTGCGCTTGTACTCTCTTGTGTACGTAGCTGTATTGCTGCGTGGCCTTGAGGAAGACTAGGCAAATGTCTCCACCTCAGGTATTTGATTTGGGGCTCTGCCCATCCCTAGTAAATACTCATTGCTGAGTGGGTGTGTTTAACAGTGACCATAAAAGGCAAGGTAGGGTAGACAGATCCTACCTAGGCCAATGCGTGGGACCCCAAAGCTAGGTTACCATGTTTCCCAACGTTGCTTTGCATAAAACCTTTGTGCTCATATTCTACCAGTGTCTCTTTGGAACACATACAGGCACACACTCCTTGAGAAAATCAAAATGTCTTTTGGTGCTTGATGGTATTTGGGTTATTTTTCTAAATTGCTCCGCTACTTTGTCACAAAGTTATTTTCGTCTTTAGAGCAAAGATTTGGCATTAGAGGATACTATTCTCTCTCTATATATAGAATAGTTAAAAATATATAAAATAAATATATATATATACACACTATTCTCATATATATATATCAGAATATATATATATGTGTGTGTGTGTATGTATATATATATATATATATATATATTTCCAAAAATGACAATATGAGCTTGGGAAAACACTGCCAACCTCACATAGGAACCCCACGGGCAGCTCCTCGGGACACCTTGTCTTGGTTTTGGTGTGGCTTCACATGGTGTTCTGAGGCTCTACTTTGAATTCCAGGCAATAAGAGAGGAGATTGACGGACTGCAAGAGGAGCTCGACATGGTCATCACACTGGGCTCGGAGCTCATTGCCGCCTGTGGGGAGCCCGATAAGCCCATCGTCAAGAAGAGTATAGACGAGGTACCCATGACTTGCTTCCTACGTTTGGAATGCCTTCCTACCCGTTTTTACAAATCGTTAAAAGTACAAAT
The DNA here is from genome assembly GCF_011064425.1 of Rattus rattus. Taxonomy (NCBI): domain Eukaryota; kingdom Metazoa; phylum Chordata; class Mammalia; order Rodentia; family Muridae; genus Rattus; species Rattus rattus. The sequence goes on from NC_046157.1 coordinate 110,516,596, forward strand.
GTGACACTGAAAGGAACATTTATTTTGTAGTTGAACTCAGCATGGGATTCTCTAAATAAAGCCTGGAAAGACCGGATTGACAGACTGGAAGAGGCCATGCAAGCCGCCGTTCAGTACCAGGATGGACTGCAGGTGAGGGGTCAGCCATGTCCATTGGTCTTAGCCAAGGACAGGAATCTCATTTATCGATGTCCTGTACCTCGACACTCTGGTTCCAGCCCAGCACTGTGACTGTGTGTGCAGCGACAGACAAATCTATCCACAACATTGCAACTACTCTGACTCAACCTTTTCAGACGTACGGATTTACACGCACATCTAAACGTGGACTAGCACACGCGTCAGTGGAATGTGCTTTGGAAAGAAGCGTTCTAATGGTTTTTTTTAAGTGAAAGTAAATATTCCCACACTATATTTTCCATAAATTGTTGAGCACCCGGCAGTGAAGTGACGGGGGACAGAGTCTCAGTTCTGTGCTAAGGCTGAGTGAAATAAGATAAAAGGGATAAACATGGGCTAAAAATACCACCAAGTTAAACTGAAGTCAGAATTAAAGAGAAGCAACACTAAGCCAGCGCCCTCCCCGCGCACTAAAATAGAATTCTGTTTTACTGGCTCAGAACTGGCCGCGTCAAGGTGCCTTCTCCTTTTCCGTACATGTCATCGTTAAAATGGCGCTTTGTCATCGTCTCTTCAAGGTTCCTGTCTGGTTCGTCAGCCAGTTAGAACCGATTTTTAATATTAGAGTTTGTTTCAGGTCAGCTCGGGGTGTATCCCCTCTGCTTCCCTCCCCTTGGTCCTGGTTCCTAACAGGTTGGCAGGAGTTTGATCTTGCATACTTCTCACTGCATGGAAAAACCCTCTCTAAGTATTTCCATAACACCGAAGGGAATATTATTTTTAAAGCTCACATGACAACATTTTTTTTCCTCTTTCAGTATGCCACTTCTCCCTATGTCTGTAAAAATAAATATCCCCGGCCAGGCTCGCCAGCAGGAAGGGCCTTGGACGTTGGAAACACAAGACATTTTTCATGACCAATAACACCTTAGTATAACTCCCACACGCGTGTGTACACCTGCACAAGCAAAGTAACGATGCCTTGCCTCAGTAATCGGTGACCAGTGCTGGCCACACTGGGCTCCCAGTCTGTGCGGGGGACACTACATCACAAGGGCAAGTGTGTTGTTGCCCATGGCTAGAAAAGACCCTGCTACTGCCGTGGGCAAGACACCGTGATTTGACACAGACTTCCTCACCTACAGCAGGCTTCAGCATAGGTCCTGTTGGTCACGAATGGCACTTGAGTTGTTCAGTTGTGTTGCTGTAATGTGGTTCTGAGGTACTCCGTAGGGCCCAAGACTTGGTTATAAAGAGAGATTCATTTTCATCCCAGGTTGCTGCTTGAGTAATTGGAGTTGGTTAATGGCTATTTAAGCATATCAGATAGTTTATAAGGTCTTCTGTCAACTTGATTAAAGTAATTCTGTTATACATTCATTAGCTTTTTTTAAAAATATGTGTTAAGCCTTGTACACTGTGTAGAAACCTTGAAGGAAAGAGAAAGTAGAGGACTGTGAAGCCTTTTGCAATAATGGTGTGTGTGTGTGTGTGTGTGTGTGTGTGTGTGTGTGTGTGTGTGTGTATTACATGCAGGATTTTAATGGTAATCGAGGGAGCGTAGAAAGGTTAGATGAACCGCTAAACAGTGACTTTCTTGGTTACTTGAATAAATAGATACATTTGGGTCTTTTTCTTACAGTGTATTTTTATATAAGCAAATAGGATATTCCACTTTTGTGGTTGAATATATAAACATTTTCAGATGAACTTTTCTGTGAAAGTGTTGATAATTTAAGAATAGGATTTCCCTTGGCCAGCTTTGGTGCTGAACTGGAGGTGACATTTACTTGGTATTTGAGGAGCTGTTTTATATTACCGCTTTTATTTGGGTAAACGCTCCCAATTTTAAAAAGTTTCAGCCAGTTAGCATCTGATTTTTAATATTAAAGTTCTCTTGAGGTCAGCGCCTTTCTCGAGCTGCCATGCTAACACACAGAACACGTGTCTTGCAGGCAATATTCGACTGGGTCGATATCGCAGGCAATAAGCTAGCCACAATGTCTCCCATCGGAACGGACTTGGAGACGGTCAAGCAGCAGATTGAAGAGCTGAAGGTAGGTGTGGGGCTCCCGGTTGGTAAGGAGCTGCCTGTAAGTTCCCTAAGTCACTCGTTCTCCAGGCTTCCCGCCTATTCACTCAGCTGACGTAACTGAAACATTGCATACTGACCCCAAAACGGTGCTATTTGTTTCTGTTGCACATATCTATTAACACGTGCGTCTGTGTTTGCACACGAGGGTGCGGTTCACAAAAGGAGGTCAGAGAACAGGGGTCAGCTTGTTGGGCTTGGTAGCAAATAGCTTTCCCCACTGCTCCATTTCACAGGCCCTAAAGTTGAGGTGGGATGATATCTGCATGCAGGAAGCACTTATATATATATAAGTGCTGTTTTTTTTTTTTTTAAATGAAAGACTGATTTATTTTCCTCTATAGAATTACAAGTAAGCAAAGGGGGTGGGGCAAGATTAGTAACTCTATGTATTTAAAAGCAACTGTGCGTACATTTTGACGTGCAGTCCTTCAGATATCCTCCGGTCTGAATGGAGAGGGCAGGTGTATGCAGAGGGGAGGGCCAGATTTGGGAATTATTTTGCAGTAACAGTGGGACATAGAAGTAATTACTAACAAACACAACGCAGCTATAAAAACATGAAAATTATGAGGGAACGCATACCATGTGCTTGCCTGAGATCGGGAACTACTAAATTCCTCAAAGTCATCGTTTCTAGGGTTTCATATACATTGATATAAAATCAGATACTAAAAAATGTTTCTCTGTGGGATCTGTTAAATTTTACCGCGCATAATAAAAGTCAAATGCCAAAACTATAACTATTCATAAGCCATTGAGTAAAAGAGGGAAACTTCGCTCTAGACCTCTTTTTCTTTCAACGGGAAAATGTGAACTTTAGTTTTTCCTGGTTTATTTTTCAAATGTTCCTCTGGTTTTCCCCCCCCCCCCCCAACAGCAATTTAAGTCAGAAGCTTACCAACAACAGATAGAAATGGAAAGGCTGAACCACCAAGCAGAACTTTTGCTGAAGAAAGTAACAGAGGAGGCTGACAAGCACACCGTCCAGGACCCGTTGATGGAGCTGAAATTGATATGGGACAGCCTGGACGAGCGAATTGTCAGCAGACAGGTAAACCCCAAGACAGTGATGTAAAACAACGACTAAAAATCGCCTTAGCAGAGAATACCGGTAAACCTCAGGAGCGCCTAAACTGCCTTATTAAAATTTTCCCGTTTGTGCCGTGTTTTCTCACACACACATACACACAATCAAATTAGACTTGTTACTAATCTCAAATTAGATATGAGTAGATTCGTGAGCCGTGAGGATAGATGGGATGTCATCCAACAGTTGATCTTTGCCCTTGTTTGGTAAGAGAACATCACTTACCATGTCGGGGTCTAAGCGGATATTTTCTTCTCTGCTTCTTGGCAGCACAAACTTGAGGGTGCTCTCTTGGCGCTGGGTCAGTTCCAGCACGCCCTGGACGAGCTCCTCGCATGGCTGACACACACCAAGGGCTTGCTGAGTGAACAGAAACCTGTTGGAGGAGACCCGAAAGCCATCGAGATCGAACTTGCTAAGCATCACGTACGTACCGTTGCTGCCCGTCACCGTTAACGTTCGAGGGTCTTAGCTTTATGGTCTTAACAGAGGTTGTCTGGCATTAAACTGCTTGAAGTGTGTGCCTACAAGGCACAATGAAAGTATTTTCTCACTAGGGTGGGGTACAGCTATCAAACGTAGCAAGGCCGTGCTGCCGGGCAAACCCTGAAGATTTAATCCCTCAAACCCATTCCTAAGTTAATGTCGAATACTTCTTAAGATTGTAGGAAACAGCCTAAAGACTTGCATGGTGAAAATGCTGTTGTCCTACCATGGCTTTTAATGTCTCTTGGCCTCTGGGCAGCAGTAACTTGCCAGAATGACTCTTTATAAAAACAAACTAGGCTTGTTCTCACAGAATGAGTATCTAGGAGCATTTACGTCTTAGGAAATCTGGCAATTGTCTTAAAAGTACCAGTGATTAGAACTGTGTATAATAAGGGTGGAAAGTAAGACACCCCAAGCTGGCTGTTTAGAACGGAGATCTTTGGGAAACCTTTTAACTCTTCATGTGACTAAGACACAGGCCCTCTTCCCTTTTTACCCTCTGTTTTTGAAAGACCGGCGTGTACTGACTTGAGATTGCCCAAACCAAGGCTGAACGAAAGTCCCTAGCCTCTGCTCTGCACTCTCCCCGCCTCTGAGCATCAGAGGAAGGAATTCTGTAGAAGTGTCCTGTAGATGTAGACACAGCAGTATTCAACCCTCAGACCTTAAGGAAGTGTTCCCCGTCGTTAACGTGTCAAAAAGTGTGCTTGGTGGAACCTGACTCCTTACACAGTCAGTTTGTGCCTTTGGGGGATTCTGACTCCTTGGACGCCTCAGAAACTGATTCGATTGCCAGAGAAGCAATACTGAGGAGTGGGGGGGCTGTCCCATCTGGAAAGCCTCCCGGGTCCGGGTTCCCCTCCAGATGTGCAATGTCTTACATAGGATAAGAGATGACATTCTCTTCTCAATGGCTGCCAAGCGTACATCAGAGAGTGGTAGGGTAGGGTTATAATGAGCTCTCAACTAACGCTAGGCAAAAGGAGTCCTTTCAAGTTGGAAGTTCCAGCGTCCCTTCAGTGAGAGACTTTCATAGCAGTCATTATAAAACATATGTCTTAGATATGTGATAATGTTATAACAAGTATAGAGGAGTAAAATTATCCCTTAAGACATTACGATTAAGTTGAGTTAAAATGGACTTGAATCAGTGAAAATGTTTTAATCATCTAATTATAATCTCTACAAAAGTATGCAGTGTAGGGGTTGGGGATTTGGCTCAGTGGTAGAGCGCTTGCCTAGCAAGCACAAGGCCCTGGGTTCGGTCCCCAGCTCCGAAAAAAAAAAAAAGAACCCCCCAAAAAAAAAAAAAGTATGCAGTGTATCAATTGCAAGGTCATTCTAGTGGGAGTAGCTGCCAAGGGTTTGTGCAGCCCCTTGGAGACTGCCGGTCATCTGAAAGTGTGTCCATCTAGGAAGCCACAAAGTTGGAGGGAAGAAGGTCTGTTGTTATGAGGCTTTTGCTTCAGAATGTTTCACACCTAGAAAATGAAACAGGTATAGGGCACTAGAGGCGTGGTTCAGGTGCTAGCTCCTGACCCATCATGCAGAAAGACCTAGGTTCGATCCCTTGGCAATACCTAAAACTGGATGTGGCGTCCCACACCTGCATCCCCAGCGCTTGGGAGGTGGAAAAAGTGCACACCTTTAACCCTAGCGCTTGGGACTCAAAAACAGGTTGATCTCTGTGAGTTCGAGGCCAGCTTGGTCTACAGGGCAAATCCCTGGACTGCCAGGGCTACACAGCAAAACCCCTGTCTTGAAAAACAAAACAACAACAAACAAAATAAAAACAAAAAGGAGAATGTCGAAGTCTTCTTTAGCTACGTTGAGTTCGAGGCTTGCTTGGGATACGGGAGACCCCTCTCTGTTGCTGATCACGCTAACATTTCCAGGTGCTCCAAAATGACGTCCTAGCCCACCAGTCCACCGTGGAGGCCGTCAACAAAGCAGGAAATGACCTCATCGAGTCAAGTGAGGGCGAAGAAGCAAGCAACCTCCAGTACAAGCTCAGAATTCTGAATCAGCGCTGGCAGGATATTTTGGAAAAGACAGATCAAAGGAAGCAGCAGCTGGACAGCGCCTTGCGCCAGGTGACTAAAGAGGAGCCCCGTGGTGTCCGGCTGAAGTGACACCGGTGTGCCCCAGTAGCCCTCAGATGCAGGTTTAATGTTGATGCTTTAAAGAGAGGAGTAAGAATAATTGAGATAAAGAACAGAGCTGATAAGGAAGCAACTCCAGGTCTTTGCCTAATACTCGTATGCCCGAGCTTCCTCGGAGTGCCCAGGAGTGAGCACTGCCCCTGGCCCCTGGCATTCTGATGAGACGCAGAGATGGCTTAGCAGGCTGGGGATGGTTTTTGCCCTTGCTGGAGAGTGATAGTGTGTGTGACACAAACTTAAAAACCACCTGTCCCTGCAGGCCAAAGGGTTCCATGGTGAAATTGAGGATCTACAACAGTGGCTAACGGACACAGAGCGTCATCTCCTGGCATCCAAACCTCTGGGAGGTCTACCGGAGACAGCCAGAGAGCAGCTTAACGCACATATGGTACGTGTAGTGTTTCCTGCAGCCCTCACCCTGGTCATTCATACGTACGTACGCACGTACATACATACATACATACGTATATAATACATACATGCGTGCATACATAATACATGCATGCACACATACATAATACATACATACATGCATACATAATACATACATAATGGAAGATGATACAGTTTGAAAAATTAAGTTTTGTAGCAGAAATCACTATGTGTAAATGCTAGAAACAGCACCATTTAGCAATTAAATTTTTCAAGTAAGAATCTGCCTCAGAGGTTAGTATGTCAGCACATGAAAAAACGGATTTGAAGAAGTCTAGCAGTTCTGAGTATCTCTCCTGTGCTTGCGCTCTCGCTCTCTCTCTCTCTCTCTCTCTCTCTCTCTCTCTCTCTCTCTCACACACACACACACACACACACAAAGTCTTAAAAGAATTATAATAACACAGCATCATATTAACTATGAACTGTTATCCCCTGAAGTATAAAGACACATCTGAAATGATTTGGTAATTTAAAATAATTATAATTAATATAATAATCATGTGTGAGTAATTCATGTAATCCTGTGGTTTGGGTTTGCTGTTCACGGCTAGGTAAGACCTATTTGCTTGAAGAACAAAGTAGTCTTGCGTGACCTCAGAGGGCCCATCTTTGTAAAACCCTGAATGGCTTTTCCGTAGTTCCTTACTTCCCTGGACGTTCTTAAACAGCTCTCACGTAGTTCTGTTAACTAACTAATAATGAGTTCTGCCTCCAGAAAGCTACGCTTTTAAAAGAATACAAGAACTTGCAAGCAGAGAACTTACCTTTAGAAATTTCAGAAAACCACAATACATAAAATACTTTGTTTGCATAGGACACACAAAAGGAACTTCACGTGACCCTATATGAGTTCTTTGACTAAAAATTCTATGCTTAAAAACAAACAAGCAAGCAGGCAACAACAAAAGCTGCAGAGGGCCTGGAGAGGTGGCCCAGAGTAAGAGGCTTTATTGTTCTTCCAGAGGACCAGAGTTCATTTCTCAGCACCTACCTCACAGCTCACAACCACCTGTAAGCCTCGTTCCAGGACATCACATTCCTCCTTCAGGCCCCCCGGGCTCCAGCATACACACGGTGCACACGAACCCACATGTCTAGACATACACTTAAAAATTAAATAAATCTTTGCTAGCAGATTGGAAAGCACGGTAATGCCAGGACAGCGGTTTCCTTTTGACCTGGTTGTGCTAGAAATGAAGATAAGAACACCATGAGTTTTCACGTACCTGAGGCTGCTTCAGGACTTAACGCTCTTTTTTTTTTTTTTCTTTTGGAGCTGGGGACCGAACCCAGGGCCTTGCGCTTGCTAGGCAAGTGCTCTACCACTGAGCTATAAAACGCATCTGTGTGTGTGCTCCGTTTCTCTTCTAATGCGCTGTTTTTTTAAGGATGAAGAAATCAGGTTTTTAGCTGATGAAGATGTAGTCAGTGGGAATGGGGAGGCCACATTATAACTGCACGCACATCACCAAACATGTTTCATGTGGCTGGTTTTATAAAACTTAATCTCATTTTTTTAATTAAGTTAAAAATTTCAGTAAGATGTAGAATATATAGCTCTCCATCAGAACTGTGATTCAGCCCACGTTATAATTCAATCAACGCGATTAAACCTGCCTTAGTTTCTGATGAGTTGTAAACATTGTCTCATTGGTGGTGTGCTTCGCATTTTAGCAGAATTTCCCTATACAAACACACACACACACACACACACACACACACACACACACACACACAGAGCATCCTCATTGGCAACATTTAAAGTTTTATAAATGATATCATAAACGTCGCTCCAGTAACCCAGCAGTCTTTTCTATCAACTCTCAACTCCTTCGGTATCTTTCTGTCCACCACATGCTTTCCAGGTACAAGATTAAACTGTACTGATTGTTTTTCTTTAGTTATTCTATGGTGGTAAAAAGGGCATAGACGTTTCAGTTTGCAGAGGGGGAGCTCCTCAGAGGAGCTAAATTGCTAGCATGGCACTTCAGACCTGACCTGACTCGTCACTGTAGTGACAGCCGCCTTGACAGCATGCCGATTGTTGGTTGTTGCCATAGATCTTAGCGTGCAGCATGCGTGGTGGTAGACTTCTCAACAGACGAGGCATGACTGTAAGCGCAGGTACAACTTCAATATTGAGTAGAGTGCAGCTGTTTGTCAGGCTGGTCCTGTCAGATAGAAAGATGAACTGACGTGTCAGGAACGGATTGGAGGAGATGGACCTTATTTTTAAAAAATCTGACTCTAGGGCTGGAGAGATGGCTCAGTGATTAAGAGCACTGACTGCTCTTCCAGAGGTCCTGAGTTCAATTCCCAGCAAACACTCTATGGTTCACAACCATCTGTAATTGATCTGACACCCTCTTCTGGTGTGTCTGAACAGCTATAGTGTACTCATATAAATAAAAAAATTTTTTTTTAAAAAATGTGACTCTAGCTGGCAACTGGAAGAGGGGCTGGGTGGTTAAGAGCATTCACTGGTGTTAGAGAGGATCAGGTCTGATCCCAAGCACCTGCACAGTAGCTCATAACCGACTGCGACTCCAGACCTGCCATCCTCACCCCCCTTCTGACCTCCACAGGTACCAGGCGTGCACATAAATGCACATACATGCACGTAGGCAGAGCACTGACACACATTACAAGGTCTCAGGGCTCTGGCCAGTCGCATACTAACGTGAGGGCAATCTCGTTGTAGGAAGTCTGCACCGCCTTTGCCATCAAAGAAGAGACATACAAGAACCTGATGCTGAGGGGACAGCAGATGCTCGCACGATGCCCCAGGTCTGTGGAGACCAACATTGACCAAGACATAACCAACTTGAAGGAGAAGTGGGAATCCGTGAAAAGCAAACTCAACGAGAAGAAGGTGTGTGCTTTGATCGGCGCGACAGGACAGCATTTGCGTGTGTCCCTCCTCGAGCTGTGTTTTATTCCTAGCTATCAGGAGTCTAATTTTCATGTTGTTGTTTTGTGAAGTTAAAAACAGTAGTCTAGCCCAAGAGAACATTGATACAATGCAGATTAAGTTGTATCACAGGTCACAGAGAACATCGATACAGTGTAGATTAAGATGTATCACAGGTCACATATTGCTCCAGGTTTTAGAAACTCTGGTGCTTTTTAAAAATAGGAAGCACTGGGGGCTGGAGACTTAGCTAGAGGTTAAGAGCATCAGCTATTCTCCCGACAGATCTGGGTTCAATTCCCATACTCGCATAGCAGCTCAAAGCTGTCCGTAAGTCTAGCTCCAGTGACTCTGAGACATATGCGTCCATACACATACAAATATAGATTTATATGAACCACACAAGTCCTAGGTTATCAATAACTGTACTCTGATCACACATTTAAACAAAAGAGAGTGCTGTGATTGTGCTTACGTTTGCTAATCTCTCGCATAAAACTGATACATCCTTTGTAACTTATGAGATAGTGTGCATCTTATCACCTTTTTTTTTTTAAATATTTATTTTCTTTACATATATGAGTACACTGTAGCTGTCTTCAGACGCACCAGAAGAGGATTCCATTACAGATGGTTGTAAGCCACCATGTGATTGCTGGGATTTGAACTCAGGACCTCTGGAAGAGCAATTGGTGCTCTTAACCGCTGAGCCATCTCTCCAGCCCATTATCACCTTTTCAAAGTGTAGAAAAATAATCTAGGAACTCTCAGTAACTGCGCAACAAACAGCACCCGCCATTGATAGGACATACGTGGTGTCCTGACAGGGCAGCGACCCGAGCGGGAACGTCCTTGATTGGCTGAAACACAGCAAGCAAACTGTGAGCGCCAAACGCTAAGTCCCTTTCCTTTGCAGACAAAATTGGAAGAGGCCCTGCACTTGGCCATGGACTTCCACAATTCCCTCCAGGACTTCATCAACTGGCTTACCCAGGCTGAGCAAACTTTGAACGTGGCTTCCCGGCCAAGTCTTATCTTGGACACCATCTTGTTCCAAATTGATGAACACAAGGTACGTCGGAACTCTTGGGAAGCGTGTGCCTTCATGTCAGAAGAATCTGTTTAGTAATTTGGAAGCTTTCTTTTCAGTGTATGTTTTTTTAATTGCTTATGGATTCACCCCTCACCTTACCCATCTGAGACCTTCCCTGTGTCCTTTAACATGGGTGCTGCCGACAGTTGTGTGGACATCTTTAAAGTCATTTCATCTCCCCTGGTTTCTAATTATGTTCTCTTCTGTGGAGAAAGGTCTTTGCCAACGAAGTGAATTCACACCGTGAGCAGATAATAGAGCTGGACAAAACTGGAACCCACCTGAAGTATTTCAGTCAGAAACAAGACGTCGTGCTCATTAAGAACCTGCTGATCAGCGTGCAGAGTCGGTGGGAAAAGGTGGTTCAGCGCTTAGTAGAGAGAGGAAGATCCTTGGACGAAGCAAGGAAGAGGGCCAAGCAGGTAATAAACTTGGCTGACGTTCTATGACCTTGGCAGAACTGTGTGATCACAGGACTTTTATTATCGTATCCCATAGCAATAAGGAGCCAAGGTGTTCATTTCCTGAAAGGCCCATGGCCGGCCTTTGCATTGGCAGCCAAATTCGGCTTCCGGGACCCATCTTGAAAAGCCATAGATAACCCTACTTCATAGCTTACCATCAAGGCCCATTGAGAACTTACAAAGTTTCCTTTTGCCGTATGTTTATTTTTCCCCTTTCAACCCCTCTTCTCCTACTCAGACGGGCCCACTGAGTTATATTGCTAACTCTGGAAGCCAGACTTCCTTCACGCCAGAGCTGAAGACCAGGCCTACATCCTCCCGAGTGCTACCTGAGGAACCTAACTCCTCATCCATGTCCCTCTCGTCCCGTGTTGCTTGTTCACAGCCTTCATTTCTTCCCCAAGATTCTGCTCCCTTCCATCTCACTTGAAATTAGTTGTCGGGGGCTAATTTTAACTTAGCCAACCTCACCAACCTCACATGGAACTTTCTATTCTCTCTCAACCTGCTATTGACTAACGTTCATCCAAACTAACCACGGAGAAGAGGGAAATCACTCCTCTCCCTGCCCTGTGAGGATAAATCCACCTTACTTGGCAGAAATGGTTGGTTTTGTTTGTTGTTGTTGGTTTGGTTTTTTTTTTTTTTTTTTTTTTTTTTTTTACTAAAACTTGGTGAAATATTGAGGCCAGAAATTGTGGGGGTTTTTTGTTGTATTTTTTTTTTTTTTACTTCCACCCCATTCCGCTCCTGCTGCCAGTACTGACAGTGTTGGAGTCTGGTGTTTGGAGAGCTAGGCTCATTGGTCGATGCTGAAAGATGTTTACGGGAGTCTGGCGTTTCTATGTTTGAAGTGCGTGAATTTAAAGGTGTTAGAAATGCCGCAGTCCCTTTCCGAGTGAGAAGCATGGTAACCTCGCTGTCCGTCTCTGAAGCAGAATCAGTCCCCAGGGATTCTGTTGGACGACACTAATTCCAAACCTGACGCACTCCTCTGCACAAGTACCTCCCAGGTTTCGAAGAGCTACTTCACAGAGGTTTACCGAATACTGGCTTGCCTCTTTCTCCTCTCTCCGTTTAACCAGCGTTATTGTCTCATTTAGTTAACCAACTTTCTATTCTCCTGCTTCCAATACGCGCTTGGATACCGCGTGCCCTGTTTCCGCCGCTTAAGGTTAGGTTTGGAAGCAGGATGAGCTCCAGAGCCTGCGTGTTTGCAGCACTCAGCAGCCCAGCTGTTGCCACACCTGTCCCCGAGCCAAGCCACCTAGGACCCCACCGACTCTTCCTTCCGCTCCTTTCCTCTTCTGAGTCTGGACTGTGTACTGATTGTAGTTCTGTGGCTCTGTCTGTCATGAGTTTGTCTTAGCCTCAGCTATTTTTCCTTCCCATCTAAGTTAGGTAGCTCTATGAGAGGGATGCGCTGGGCAGGGAGGCCAAAATCTCAGTGAGCTGCTCTCTCGTACACGCCCGCAGCTGGTGACCCCGTGCCCACAGTGCGCTGCTATGGTCACACAGTTTCCGTTACTTCATTATCAGGGTGTTTGGGCGTACAGGAATCTTAACTTCTTTAGCCTCTGTTATGCAGCTCTTTGTTTAAGTTTATTATAAGAAAATAACGTGTAACCAGTTTCCTAATCGGTACCCAGAATTCTTATCAAAGTGTTCTTCTGTAAGGCAAGCAGAAAGAAGAAAAAACCCTGCAACTAGAAATAAACATGCATTGACTCCGAATAATGTCAGGTTCCTGGTTGGCAAACAGAATTAAACATGGCTAGAACACTAGCAAGGCAGGACTTGTGCATCTCAAACCCCGGTAGGTGGGACCGCCCTGAGCGGGGCTCTAAGCGCAGAGTTATCCTCCTGTACTGAGACAGAGATGGCCTTTTCTTCTCCCTGTCACGTTTAAAGATAATTCACAAGCGTGCGTTTTCCTTTCATTCCTTTTTCCTAACATAGGAGTTGAGCACAGAAAAATGTCAGGGTAAGTAGAGACAGATAAACGAAACAAAACAGACATTTCCTGAGAATTTATGTTAACTATTGAGCAAAGGGAGACCACGTGGGCTGGGCTGAGGGGCTCCCTAGCTGTCCCTAGCCCTCCCTAGCATTGTCTGGCTCCTTCCTGTACTTAGCAAGCTGCCGGCCGCCTGAGTCACAGTTGCGTGACCTCAGGCCACAGTTGTACGTGTCCAGGGTTGCTTTGCCATTTGTCAGTGGTCCCTTCGAAATGATGATTTTTTTTTTGTTTCGCATATGGCATCGGTGATTGTTCCTGTTTTATAATAGACTAAATCGCAAACACTGCGCGCTCCATAAACATGGGTCTCTTTAACAGTTCCACGAAGCCTGGAGTAAGCTGATGGAGTGGCTGGAAGAGTCAGAAAAATCCCTGGATTCTGAACTGGAAATCGCCAACGATCCAGACAAAATCAAAGCACAGCTGGTGCAGCACAAGGTGAGCTGCTCGTTGGCGAAGCACGCACGTTCCGTGTGCATTTCAAGAACTGGTTTCTTCTCGTCTGCGTGTGTGCATTCATCACAGTAAGGGGGACCTGCAAGTTGCTAAAAGAAAGCACGAAATTAAAGCCGATGTCTCTTCTGTAGTCTAGAATACACTGAGTTTTCAGCTTTCCATGACAACTCTCTTAACTTGCCATTTTTTTTAATGGATAAATCTAGAGTATAGGGTGCACAGATCACAGTTGCTTGGGAAACCGAGGAATGAGGAGGCAGCCTGGGGGACAGAGCAAAACCTTGCCCCATAAGTAAACAGGTCTTTTTAAACGGAGACATAGGAAAAGCTGACTGATGCTAGCCAAGAGCCGGTAATTGCAGCAACGGGTGTGTGTGTGTGTGTGTGTGTGTGTGTGTGTGTGTGTGTGTGTGTGTGTGTGTGCGCTCACCTGTGTGCATACCTGTATAAAATTCCATCCCTTCTCTTAGATAATCAGCTACGAGCTTTTCTGTGAAACTAGAAAAATGTAGATACAAGGTTTCAAAATAGTTCCCTTTTTTAGTAGTCCTTCCACATTCACGTCCTTTCGCCAGCCCCTGTGTGCCTGTTAGAAAGTGGCCATTGGTCGTACAGATAGAGGTGTGGTGTGAGCAGCCCGTCGTGATTATTATGAACACTTCCACAACCTCAGACCCCTACGTTTACATAAATGACTGCTTAGAACATGGTACTTTTAAGAGGCTAGGAAATCGTGGGATAATTTAAGTTTTATCTTCCTCAGAAAATCTAGACACCATCTTTGCATGTGTTCAGTGGACTCACCAGAGGGTGGTGGCCAGAGGATGATGGGAAGGAACATATGTGCCCTTGGGACAGAAGGGGCTTTAAGATCGCCTTGTTTAGCTGATGGCTTCTTCCTATGAGCTGCCATGGTGGCCAACATCATCCACACTCCTTTGGTGGAAAAACTAGTCCCTTGCTCAAAATAAAATGCTTTATTTGAGTTTTTACACGGATGTTACATGATCTTAAGAAAAGTAACATTGCATTCTGAGCTAGAGAAACCCGGAAAAAAGAACATGCAGGGAATATTAGAGTCTCCGTTTTACCCAACAGTGTTTATCATCAGCGTCTCCCGTTTCTCTAAGACACGTCTTAAGGCAGCCCGTAAGAGCAGTCTTAAAAGGAAACTCCTAGTCAACGTTTGAGGTCTTCTGTCTTTAGGAAGCTCCAGTCTGTCTGTACTCAGATTTAGTTTGTATCTGATATACGGAGAAAATTTTGTCACCACTTGACTCCAGATACAGGCATTCCATTCAGAATAACACGAAAAGGCAGTCCTCAGTAGTAGCAAGCTGTAGAAATGATGGGATACTTTACGTAAATTTTTCCTGATGTCGTTACCTCCTGTTATCAGACAAAATAAATAATTTGGTCGTCTTAAAGTGTGCAAAGTGTAGCTTTTAAAATGCAACAACGAAGAATTGGGTAGTTGTGGTGCTGCGGTTGCCTCAGAGGCTGGTGTTACCTCTGCCATGCAGCACTTCTCAGTCTGGTATGACTCCAGCGTGCTGCCAGCATTGAGCAGCGTCCCGCTGGCATCACCGGTCCCGAGGTCAGTCGCTGAGCCGACCTTTCTTTCTTTCTACTCCTGAGACTGTATCTTCAGCGCTGGTTCTCTAGTTTTTGTGCTCTCTTTGTAAAGACTTAGAAGTACCTACCTAGCTAGGACACACAACCCCGGCTCTATAAGTACACATACACACACACACACACACACACACACACACACACACACACACACACACACGGAGGGATGGATGGTACCATACAGATGTTACATTAGCACCGTAGCTATTTGATCCTGAAAAGCATTCTAACCTCTTCTGAGATAAGACTCTGTACGGCTGGGAAGAACGAACGGATGTAGGCTTTCCCAACGGTCTAACAACCCTCAGACCCTAAAATGGCAGTTCTGACATCTTGACTCACAGACCAATTAGCTGTTTCCTTACTGTGTGTCTTAGTTAGGATTTTACTGCTGTGAACAGACACCGTGACCAAGGCAACTCTTATAAAGGACACCATTTAACTGGGACTGCCTTAAGGTTCTGAGGTTCAGTCCATTATCATCAAGGCAGGAGCATGGTAGCATCCAGGCAGGCATGGTGCAGGAGGAGCTGAGAGTTCTACATCTTCATCTGAAGGCTGCTAGTGGAAGACTGACTTCCAAGCAGCTAGGATGAGGGTCTTAAAGGCCACACCTACAGTGACAAGCCTACTCCAGAGAAGGCTACACCCACCCTAACAAAGCCATGCCCCCTCCAGCAAGGCCACACCTTCTAATAGTGAGGCCGGGGAGGTAGTTCCATGGTCAACCACTCACCTACTATGCACAAGGCCCAGGTGCACAAGCTCTCTACACACAAACAGAAAGAAAATTCAAGATTTTTTTTTCTAGATCATGACAGATTTGAGCTTCTACAAGAAAGAGCAAACCCTCAAGTTCTAAGCTTGTGTTCTGCCCTAAGGCATCCCTGTGTAGAGCAGCGCTGTACATCCAGCGTGGGTGCTTGCTGATGTCTTCCATTGCCAGGTCTCCGTCTGTTATCTTTGGTGGTCTCACACATTTACACGACACATTCCGATCACATCCTCACTTTCCCTTATCCTCCTGCCGCTGAGTCTCCTTCACACTTGCTGTCTTTTGGGATTTTGCTTTGTGACCCACTGGGTTTAGCTCGGGCTACCCATTAGGACACGAGTATGCATGTAGCCAGCGGATCATGACTAACAGACCAGCTGCTACATTACTAAAGACAACGACTCCCTCACCCCCAGTAGTGTATCTCTTTCCTGCCAATAATTCCCCTAGGTTGGGTTAGGCTTCATGCCCACACACACACACACACACACACACACACACACCTATGAGTGACCATTTTACCTTTCTGTGTTTAGCCTTGTGCAGATCCCATATAAGCAACTGCAGCTGCTGTGAGCTTACACACGCCATGGCTTTTCACACCTGTAAGACAATATTTAATGACCCTCCGCCCGTTGTCCAGCTCTTAGATTCTTTCTGCCCTCTCTTTCACAATGTTTGGGGACTTGGAGAGGGTCACAGGCAGCGTGCATGCTACGGTACCAATCTGCCAGGCAACGTGTGCCCACGGGTGCAGCAGGTCCAAACAGGAGTAGCCAGGAGTTGAGATTTGATCTGAGGTCTGCTACTAGGGATCTGGGCAAAAACCATGGCTGGGTGGGGGCCAGGGGGTCATAGACACAAAAAGATGAACACACCACTTTCCTCTCATTAAAGGGGCATATCCAAGTGCCTCCTTAATATTTATGTCTACACCTAAAGGCTGTACCCCTGGGCAATGAAGCTTCTGTTTGCTGTGAATGACAGCTAATCACAGCTGGTCCTGAGGACAAATGACTGACAACCCAGCCTTAGACAAAGCTTCCGACGCTTTTCACCAGTTACCAAACGAACAGTCCCAAGCAGAAATGTAACCCTCTCCTTGTCAAATACGTAGGAGTTTCAGAAATCACTCGGAGGCAAGCATTCTGTGTACGACACCACCAATCGGACTGGACGTTCTCTGAAGGAGAAAACTTCCCTGGCCGACGACACCCTGAAGCTGGAGAACATGCTGAGCGAACTCAGGGACAAATGGGACACCATCTGTGGAAAGTCCGTGGAAAGGTAGGCTGTTCAGGCACTGGTGTCTCCATAGACCCGCGGCAGATTTGCGGTAGGGCAGGGTCTGCAGGCGTAGCTGTGGACCTCAGAGACTTGTCTGGGCACGGAATACCTGTATCCACTAGGCCTACTTGCTTGGTCCTGGATGGTCTCATAGTGTAGTTTAGTGTCCTGTTAACTCACTGTGTAGACAAGGCTAGCCCCGATCCTCCTCGCTCAGAGTCTTGAGTGGCCAGGATCACGGGCAGAGCCACCATGCCCACCCAGCTTCCAGCTCTGCTGTTCAGCTCCTTTAATTTACATAGAACTAGAACCGTCATATGAAGGCATCAGTGAGAGCCTTACTGCTGCTGTCTCACACCCGCATTAGGAACCTAGTATTGGGTATGAAATAAAATGCGGCATGCAAGGCAGCACTGCTCTGACCCAGGCCGGCACTCCTTCAAACTCCGATCTCCCTCCTCTCCACTGGATTTTTGTGAGGCCCCAAGAGTTCACGTCAAAACTATCAAGTATTTCATAAAGCGCAATAGTAGCGTAAAGGTTCAAACATCCTGAACTTCAGGATCCTCGATCCTTAGCTCTACTCTTGTCAGAAACAGTCGGTACCCGTATCCAAAATGTTGGGCTGGCCATCTTTAATGGCATTATGTGATAGTCCCCTAGTGACTTTCTTTTGATAGTTTGTCTTGGGAGGTGTCAGCCCCAGTTGTGACTCACACCACAGGCTCTGTCATGCCCGTCACAGTCTCCAAGGCTAAACCTTCCACCATCTCTCCGCCACAGGATCCCATGGCTGCAGGGCTAAAACTAGAAATCCAAATTCTTTTTCTTTTAAATAAGAGCATGTGTGGTATACCGTTTTATACCGTGGGATCCCGGGACATCTTGTTGGTGAAGGAAGCTGTCATATTCGGGGAGTCTGTATTTCAGATCTTCAACCTGTAACAAGATGCACTGGAATTCATCTCCAGGCAGCTTCAAACGGCCAAGTAAATAAATAAATAAATCTTCTTAGATAAAACTAGCAAATACTTATTTAAACTCCTGAAGGATCAGTGATTTACAAACAAGGGGTTAAGGGGACTTTGCTGTGACCGATGCCAGGTGTGTACCTAAAGGCATAAAAGAGAAAAGTATTTTCTAAGGAAAGGAGGGGTCTGTGAAGGCCGCTCACGATTCTGATTCCTCTTCACTCCGCCTGAGGAACGCCAGAAGGCTAATTCATCTCCTTTTCCTCCCCAGACAAAACAAGTTGGAGGAAGCCCTGTTGTTTTCCGGGCAGTTCACAGATGCCCTGCAGGCCCTCATTGATTGGCTGTATCGGGTTGAGCCCCAGCTGGCAGAAGACCAGCCAGTTCACGGAGACATTGACTTGGTGATGAACCTGATCGATAATCACAAGGTATCGTACTCCGGAACTGCCTTCTGTTCCGCCGTTTGGTTGTGTATTCTGAGTACTGAGAAGGCAGCTAGCAGTCACGGCAGCCTTGAAACCTGCAAGGGCAGGTCCTGCTGCATCACCGTCTTCCTGCCGATAGGTGATTGGGCAGATTCCAGAAGCTGTCTTTTAAGGCAGTGCGGGGGAAATCACTCAATTAGCAGAATGTTTTCCTTTTAGTTACCTGGTCTACGTCTATTTTAGACTTGAAATGTAATTTAATTTTGTCCTTTGGGCTCGTCCTTCAAACACTTATGTGATAAAATTTAAAACCACCCATTTAGCGACTTGGAAGGAGGTCGTCATATAGGTATACGGATCCCGCAGGAGGTCACGAGTAGATCCTCCTCTTGATCTGGAGTGATGCGTTAGTTAACAGCATACGCTGAGAGAATTATTTATTCTAAGAACGTTGGTTTCCTTGTGCCTTCCTAACGCATACATGTTAAATGGTCTTGTAAATTCAGAGTGCATTTGAGGTTTCCAGCTGGTAGTAAGTATGAGAGGTCTTAATTATTTTTATTTATGTGTATGTGCGGGGGAAGGTGCCCTCAGAGGCCAGAGGAACGTGTAAAACTGGAGTTACAGATGGATGTGTAAGTCATCCACCGTGGGTGCTGGGAACTAAACTCAGGGTCTCTGAGGGAGAGAAGAAAGCTTTCTTCAGTGCCCAGCCATCTCTCCTACCCCAAGATCTTAATTTATGGTCCAGCGATGGAATACACTTGGCCAGCCTTCGGAAGAGCATGGATCCAGAGCTGACTTATCTGCCAACAGCTTGTGTTACTTTTCCCGACTTCCCCCTGTACTTCCTTACCGCAGTTTTGGCCTGGTTTCAGAAAATGTGTTTTATTCTAAAATGTTCTCTGCATGCCCTTTCACCCCTGCTATCCTGACCATGCTGATCTTTTCAACTCTCGTTGAAACTTTTAAAACGTATCTGCCCATTTACTTTCCTGTTTCTTTCTGTTCTATGAACAGAATTATACTTAACACTGACAGAAAATTAAAGAGCAAAAAAGAAGAGCGTGCCAGGAATGTGTCTCGGTTGGTAGAATGCTGGCTTAATTCATGCAAAGTCCTGGCTTTGCTCCCCAGCACTGCCGGTACCCAGTGATAGCTCACCCCTTTATTTCAGGCACCGGAGAGGTGGGGACAAGGAGGAGCTGCAGTTCAAGGTTATCTGTGAGCCATGAGATCCTGTCCCAAATAAGGAAATTAAAGAACATTGGTTAGGCCCTGTTGCAGTAAAAAAGTTTAAAATGACCATTTTCTACTAGTTCCTACAAGCTGGATCCACTCGCTCTAGCTGGTCCACAAGCCGCCCTCTCTGAGCGGTCGGTCCCCTAGGTGGTAATTACCACAACCCAAGCGCACACACAGGCACACGTGCGCGCGCGCGCACACACACACACACACACACACACACACACACACACACACACACACACATACACACACCCTCCTAGTTCTGCGGGCCCTGTGTGTTCTGATTCGGTGCAGGCGGCAGAACCCGATCCGCGCGCTCCAACTGCCTCTCAGCCATTTCTTTCACACACTGTCCTCTTCAGCCCGGTAAATCAGAGTTCCAGAAACCTGTAATTTAGCAATTAGATTCACATGTTAAATCCTCAATCCACAATTCATCCACATAATAAATTCACTGCCAGTTGATAAAGATATAACCGTCCACCCAGACAAGATAAAGTCGATCTAGTTCACCTAAATCTTAACCATCCTTCCCTGTAGACTCCACCTTGATCTCCTCCTTCCTCCTCTCTCCCCGCCCTACTCTCTACTGTCCAATCATGCATCGCCTTGACATCAACCTACAAGGCCCACAATGCTTTGCTTCTATTGACAAAAAATGTTCCTGTGATGAATTCAGATGTGTCTGAATAAGTTTACTGCATAGGTGTGTGCTTTAGAGATGTTTGCAACCCAAAGTACTTTCCAGACTGACACACCAAACAACATCAAATATGAATTACTCGCCAAGGATTAGTAATGTAGTTGGAAGAATCCAGAAGTTTAACTATACAAAGAGAGTCCACCCTGAAACTGTTGGCAGTCCTGTCACAGGTGAACATGTAGATATTTTCCCTTCTGTGTGTATTGATAGTCCGTATGTCTGTCTGTAGCCACCTACCATTCCCTACAGACTGAAACCTGTTAATGGCGTTCAAGCTGGACTGTTCTGGCTAAGCTCCCTCTGTGGGGTGACTTGGGTATAAACGAGTAATCCCACTGTGGATAGAGCACTAGTGGTCGAATAGCTAGTTTTTATACACAGACACTTGGTGGCTGATGAAGAGCCCTCGGCCCAACACCACTTCCGGGAGTGGCCTGCGGAAGCCATTCTTCTTAGTTGCTCTTAAATCTGCCTGCACTGAGAGGGTGGGGTCAGAAACCCCAAAGCCTTTTCACCGAGATGACTCCACACTGGCAAGTCCTGGGTAGATACTTAAGGTGCTGTGGGGAGTGGCTAGTGTAGAGGAAAGGACCACGTGACTCTGTTGGATTCGTTGGTCTTTCTGGACCCTGGTAATGTGCACCAGGATTGATCAGTCCTGTCTCTGTAGTTGTCTCTTGGAATGGTAGATAATCAGTATGCGAGTGTGCGTGCGTGCGCGTGTGTGCATGAGTGCGGTGGCAGCCGCACTGAAACTGAAAAGTCCTGGTATTCTCTGCTGCATGACTCAGAAAAAAAGGGAATTTGATGCAGGGTGTGTGTGTCTGTCTGTCTGTCTCTGTCAGGGTGTGTGTGTGTGTGTGTGTGTGTGTGTGTGTGTGTGTGTGTGTAATTGAAACTGAGAAGGCTGATCACCATTGTTTAAATCTTACGTAATCTCATTTTAAAGCATTCTATTCCCCTATGAGAATGTTACGGGATACAAACAAAATCTATCCAATACAATGTTAAACCTTCAAAGCGGAACCATGAGTTATTTCCTGCCTGATGAAGATTCAGCCCAAAATATGGCCATTCAAATCTGTGGGCTACAGAAGTATGCACGTGGCGTTTTATACACACCTCTCTCGCAACAGCGCTCTTGGCTAATTAGGTGCTGTACTTAAAAGCTAACCGTGATGACAGTTAATATGGTTTCCTTAGGTCTTCCAGAAAGAGCTGGGGAAGAGGACCAGCAGCGTGCAGGCCCTGAAGCGCTCTGCCAGGGAGCTCATAGAAGGCAGCCGGGATGACTCCTCCTGGGTCAGGGTCCAGATGCAGGAACTAAGCACCCGCTGGGAGACGGTGTGCGCGCTCTCGATATCAAAGCAGACGCGGCTAGAATCAGCCCTGCAACAGGTAAAATCCACACCACTGAGGGCTCTGTACGACGGGTGACGTCCTGCAGTCACAGCAGGAACAGCTCAGGTGCACTAGCGGGGCCAGTCCTCACCCTCACCTTAGACGGCCATCAGTGAAGGCCAGTCTGTCTCATGACTGTCTAGACCCTTCTTCTCTGGAGAATTTCAAGTACTTAGCAGCAAGTACTTACCATGGGTATTTACTAATCTCTGCTTAGTACTGCTTGAATAAGTCACTTGGGAGTCCAACTGGAGGCCACACTGAACACTGAGCTGTGAGAATGGTGAACTAGGCTTCCTGTGGGCTCCTTCATGTTTTACATCTCTCCTTATATTTGGAAAATATAGTAATATATATCCCTGCCTTCTTAGTAGGAGTAATATGCATAAGTAATTTAAACTAAGGCTTTTTCGTTGGGAGGGGCCATGTGGTTCTATAAATGTCACTAAGAGGTGTATCGTGAAATCCTGTCTTCTGTGTGTGTGTGTGCTGTTAGGCAGAGGAATTCCACTCTGTGGTCCACACCCTCTTGGAGTGGCTGGCAGAGGCAGAGCAAACGCTGCGTTTCCATGGCGCGCTCCCAGACGACGAGGATGCTCTCCGGACTCTTATCGAGCAACATAAAGTGAGTAGCTTCCAGTATAAAACAGAAAACCGAACAGGGCGGGAGAAGCCCATGACTGCGCGTAGCGAGTGCGAGAGTTGCCTGTCTTGGTTTGGTTTGGCATTCCTTCCTGAGAAGAAATCAACCATCCGGTACACTCGTGAATGTCTCCCTCCTCCCTGCTTGCACACCTGTGCACACACGCCTACACACCTGGATAGGCAGCTGTGTTTTTAGGTTCCCTTCTGAAAGAAAGTAGTCACCGTAGAACTAGGCTCTCTGCTCCCTGCCTCCAGGCTGCACGGCGATCTTCATAGAGGATCACCTGGCTTCTGACCAGAGTGTTGTATGTATTTCCAGAACGACATCTCCTAAGTGAGCAGCTTGGCGTTTACAGAATATTCCACTAGAACTGCAACTTAAACACTTTTACATCTGTGTGCAAGATAAGCAGCTCATTTAAAGCTCATTTAAAATGTTATTCTTAAGCCTCTTTAACTCTGGGGCTTGCTTTATTTACTTGGTTAGCTTATGTGTCTCGTGGACCACCGAGTGCTTATGGAGGTCAGAAGGCAGGCGTTTGCCCTTGCCCTCTGTCACGTGGATCCTGGGACACAAACTCACCGCTTCGGATTTGAAGCACTTTATTCTACTCACTGAGCGGTCTCTCCCAGCCCTTTTAATCAAGGGGCTTATAAAAAAAATTCTTGTAAAGAACTAACCTATAATATAGATTATTTAAAACATTGACTTCATAGTGTTTGAATAGCTAATGGGGGTTGGGAGGGGGGGAGCATGGCCTCAGGTCACCAAGGCAAGCCAAACTCTTTTCTGTAGCAATGCTTGAAACTTGGCCAAACCCACACAAGAGTGATCCATGTAACAGATGCTTTTCAACCTTTGACTGGAAATGTCAGATATTCACAGTGTCGATGTCAGCATTTCCGACTAACCTGAAAGGATTTTTTTTTTTTAACACCACTTAATAACCTCGCCTCTCAAGGTCACGCTGGAAGTCCGTTATTCTGCTGTAGCGTGTGTTACATCATCTGCTTCTGACTGATCACTGCCCTTCCTCAAGGAGGGGTTGGCTGAGTACAGCAAGGGGGATAGAAGTGCTTTGTACACGGTTTGCCAATAAGGCCAGACTGTAAGGAAAAATGTCAGGCTCATGGTGAATCTTAGAATCAGCTCAGTAGTTAGAAGTCGAGTGTGTATCACCACGGGTTGACAGCCAGCCCGCATCAGATCCTGCACCGGATTGGAGTCCCACCTTATTTCTATAACACAACATGACATGAATGTCACAGCGAGGGCCAACGGCTAACTGATGTGTCTGCCCCACTGCAGGAGTTCATGAAGAAACTGGAAGAGAAAAGAGCAGAACTAAATAAGGCCACAGGTATGGGGGACGCTCTCCTGGCCGCCTGCCACCCTGACTCCATTACCACCATTAAGCACTGGATAACCATCATCCAGGCCAGGTTTGAAGAGGTCAGTGGGTCTGACGTCATCGGCGGCGGCTGTGTGTGGTGGGGCAGGGGAATGGGAAACCTCAGCAGTCGAGGCCTGCTGTGGAAGGCAAGGCCTTCACGGGAAAGTGTCACGTAGATTCCCCCCAGGACATCAGCCCCTGAAGGAGCCCTCGGCTAGAAAAGTTACAGGATCTGCAGCTGCGTCCGAGAGACCTTAAGAGGCAGATGTTTGGTTCACCATAGGTTTTGTCCCACCTGTCCACTGTGTATGCGGAATAGGGACTTGCTGAAAAATGTTCGGGGCCTTGTATGCTTGTGGGAGTGAATGGAATTGAGCTCCTACTTAAGATGTTTAGCAGTCTAGATTCTACTGTTTCTGAATGCGGCCTGGAATAAGCCCGTTTGGTCCTTTAGAGAAGGTGTACTTGGACATGAGAAAAACACAATGAATGAATGGGAGTAAACCCAGATGCTTGGTGCATCGCTACCATCCTCCTTATGATAAACAGGAGGATGCTCAAGCTGGATCTGAATACCCAGGTCTAGCCAGAATGACCCTGATGTACTTTTAAAATGGGCGTGGCTTACAAAAATGAAAGTAAGTTGCAAGAATCTGAGCCGGCTGTGTATCCCTGCAACAGGTGCTGGCCTGGGCAAAGCAGCACCAGCAGAGGTTAGCAGGGGCGCTGGCAGGGCTCATCGCTAAGCAGGAGCTGCTGGAGAATCTGCTCGCCTGGCTGCAGTGGGCTGAAACCACACTGACCGAGAAAGATAAGGAAGTCATCCCCCAGGAGATCGAAGAGGTGAAAACCCTCATTGCAGAACACCAGGTAAAGAAACTCAACGCTCAGCGGTTAACCATCACCTCGGGTATCTTCTTTCTTCCACTGCTAGCCTTCTCCAGTGCGTTCCCAGACTAGTGAGCTTCTTGACCTGCCACAGCTTGCCTTATTTTAACGGCACTCTCCCTCTGGGCAGTCTGATCTCATTGCAGAGGCCCCGGCCAGCACTTGATTCCTTGTTTCATACCTGCTTTTCCTCTGTCTCCTCAGATGACCAAACGCAGCCTACTTAGAAAGGGCATGCCTTCTCTTCCTCAGAGTGACTACTTACCCTGCACACCTCACCCATTTTAAACTCTGAAATGATGGCTTTACATGTGCCCTGACTTAGAGTTTGTTTAATTACTGGAGCCGGAGAAATGCCTCAGAGGTTAAGAACACTTAGAGAAGACCTAAATTCAGTTCCCAGAACCCACACTGGGCAGCTCAAAACCGCCTATAAATTCCATTTCAGGAACTGTAGTTCCCTCTTGTGGCCTCTTCAGGCATTACACACAGGCAGTGTGCACAGTGACAAGCAGCAACACACCACACACACACACACACACACACACACACACACACACACACATCCACATAACTAAAACCAGAATTTTTTTTTTTTTTTTTTTTTTTTTTTTTTGGAGCTGGGGACCAACCCAGGGCCTTGCACTTATATAGGCAAGCTCTACCACTGAGCTAAATCCCCAACCCCTAAAACCAGAATTTTAAAATGTTAAATCTGTGTTATTGGTGTCTATATGGCACAGAGTAACTCGAGTTATGTTCCCTGTGGATGTCATAGCTATCACGGTGGCTCAAGTTTTCCAACCTAGTAAGTGTCTGTGTGCCTCACATTTCCCCATCACTTTTGCTTCTGCCTTTCCTCAGCCAACTTAACCAACATGTAGGGACCAGTCCGCAGTAAGAGGAAGCCAAAGAGAATGCAGTGAGGAATAGCAGGATACTGAGCCCTTTTAAATGTAACTTTAACTTCACTAACCTCGGTGCCTTTAAAGTCACTCCCTGTGACCATTAGGAATCTAAGTGTTTAACATGGCCATCTTCTGCCACTGAATGCAAAGCCATTCAAGTGTGTAAACGTGTGGGCAGACGGCACCACAGTGGGAAAGTGTTGGTTTAAACCCCTGGTGGGAGACCTTGGAAACTCAGACCTAGTTGATGCTGATAGCTGGGATGGCTTGCAGATGTCTCTCCCCACCCCACCACCCCACCCCACTGAAAAGCGACAGTTTTGTTTTTAATTTGGACTTGCCCTTGCTCCGGTGTCATACTCTGCACTCTGCAGATATCAGTGAAGGTGCTGGGTGTCACCGTCGCTCAACGTGATAATCCTTTAAAAATGACAGCACAGCCCTTTCACCCTGGGGTTTCATCTACAGCCGATTTAATTGACACTGCTTTCCCTTTCAGACCTTCATGGAAGAAATGACCAGAAAACAGCCCGATGTTGATAAAGTTACCAAGACCTATAAGAGAAGGGCCGCCGACCCTCCATCCTTACAGTCTCACATCCCTGTCTTGGACAAGGGACGAGCCGGAAGTAAGCCGGGGGCAGGTTATTAAAAATAAAGGCAGCTGAACAAGCCAGTTCCCTTTCTTTTCGACTTAGCATTTGAAATCCAAGAGAAAGTAGGGACTCCACGTGAGCAGTCCACTTTTAAAGGTTTTCTAAAGAAAACGTGGGCTTTAAGTTTTTAGCGGTTTTGTTTGTTTTAAAATGGAATAAAAGGCTGCACTCAGGTGCCTCTATCTAACTGCATTTAAAGTATATCTCTCAGATTCTAGAAGAAATTGGGGAAGATTACAAGGTTCCAAACCATCACCTCTTGAAACCAGTTCATTTTCCTTCTAGTATAGATGTAGCAACCGACCCAGCTGACCCTGATCTGGGCAGAGAGCAGAATCTGACTCTGTTCATGCTCCTGCGGCGGCTGCTGTCTTTACTAATCTCCTAGCCCATAAGACGCCATTCATTGTGTAGCTGTTAGCCCTGAGGATGTTAACAAGCACAGACTACAATGTAGCACATTTTGCATATTTTTGAATGGTGTATTAGTTTGTTTAAGTGGGAGCAGAGCTGCTGTAATTACTGGGCTACTCAAGGAGACCAGGTGATGGTATAAGTGAAATACTGGAGGCTCCTTGTTGTCCCTACCACAGACCAGCTGGGAAGCCTAATACTGAACAGTTCACCTGGTTCTCGGCTAGGGTTTCCTCCTCTGCAAAAGAGGCTACCGTGTAACGTCTTTGGACTGAAGGAGCTAACACACACTCCTGGAGCAGTTGCATACTTTCAAACATGTAGTTACCCTCATAAATTTGAGTCTGAATGAGGTATGATCTTAGGCCAATAATTTTTGTAGGCCATGGGTAGCCCTTTAGTTACATGGGGGAATGCACTTGGTTGTCACTGGTGAAGCATCCCACTCTGGTTCCAAGGAAGCCACTTTTCTGCCTTCTCTAAGGTTACCCACCTGTGAGCTGCATCTCCATGGTGCATGAGATCAGAATGTGAACCTTCACAAGAATAGCGAGGTTGGGGTGCTTGTCTTCGCAGTACATCGCAGTTAAAGCCAGCCTTGGCTAGGAGCCAAAATCACCGCCACGTCTCAGTGCCGGTCAGCACCCCAGATGTTCCGCCATCCTGACTGGTGTTGTGTTTTAACAGGGAAACGCTTCCCAGCCTCAGGCCTGTATCCTTCGGGGTCACAGACGCAAATCGAAACCAAGAACCCCAGGGCTAACTTGCTGGTGAGCAAGTGGCAGCAGGTCTGGCTCCTGGCCTTGGAACGGAGGAGGAAGCTCAACGACGCCTTGGACAGGCTGGAGGAGGTCAGAAAGTCAGACCCCCATCTCCCTGTTGTCTCCTTTGTCTGTGTGGTGCCGCATGAAAGCAGGGCTTTCTTTCCAATTAGCAAAGTCTTGCGCTCTGAGTGGTATTTCTCCTCTGAAATGAACACTCAGATTGTGTGTTTCTATAAGAGTCATCCATGGGATTTGGATCCAGAGAACCAAAAACGTAGAAATGTAAATTTTAAGAACCAGATGCTGATCTCTGAGCAAGGCTTAGAACTTGGCAGGGGGGCTGCCGGCTCCGCCTGACAAATACATCTATTCTCACACGTACCCTGAGGTGGGAGGTTTCGGTTCTTTATGTTGTGAAATTTGGAAATGTTAGACGGCCAGGCAGATGGGGGTAGCTGGTAGGACAGAGGGACTGCACGCCAAGACCTGCACCTCACTAAACTACAGCTGACACTCTGGGCACATACCTCCGTGACTGATAGTATGAGCAGTTTTCAACTTAGGTCATTTATTTGCAAAGGAAAAAAAATCAGTAATATAATAAAATATACTCTATAAAAAGTCGTTTGTAAAATCACGTCTTCTTTGAAACGGGAGAGATGTGTGTCACCTGGAGACCTTCATCAATGGCTTAATATTCAGCTAGCAGAAACCAGAATTCGATGCTCACACCCATGCACGCAGAGGCATCACTGAGTGCGTTTAATGGATTATTAGAGAGAGAGAGAGAGAGATGAAGTTGGGAAGGGGCAGGTTGGGGACATGAGAATTAGAGGGGGGAACGTGGAATGGACATGACAGTGGTTCATTTTGTGCATGTATATAATTGTCAAGAATAAAGGCAAACTCTGAAGACAGTTCCAGCACAGCGCTGACAGCAGTCAAAACCTTCGCTCTTTTTTTAGCTGAGGGAATTCGCTAACTTCGATTTTGATATCTGGCGGAAAAAATACATGAGGTGGATGAATCATAAGAAGTCGAGAGTGATGGATTTCTTCCGGAGAATCGATAAGGACCAGGATGGGAAGATCACTCGGCAGGAATTCATTGATGGCATTCTCTCCTCCAGTAAGTCCTAGGACAGATGACGGTAGCTGTAGGAACTTGGACAGAAGCGAGGCACAGCGTAAGACTGTGGAGCTCATAATCTCGTGCTGCTAGCAAAGTGCCACCTTCTCACTTGACTGGGCCACACTCCTGCCATGTATGCCCACAGGATATCCCTTAGCATTCCTCAAGCTGTAACGTTTGATTGCAGAAGTCTTTCGTGTGTTAGCCGGCATACGAAAGCAAATCAGTAAGCACGGATCTCTCAGTAATTCTCATTAGCAATTCTGATCTGATACTCACGTTCATAGGACGATCGCGCCCTGAGTTAGCTTGTTTGGCAACTCTACAAAAGGGGCAAGTGCTGCTGACCCCTGAGGTGGGTCCCTCGGGCCCCTCCCCAACTTCCTGGAGATAAATTTATATCATACGCATTGACTAAAAATGAGGGCAGCACCCCGACAAACCATGTGAATGTCATAATACACCGTCAGATACGTCTCAAGCTGTAACCAATACACTGCCTTACTAGCACTGCTTGGTACTTTGCAGAGTTTCCTACCAGTCGTCTGGAGATGAGCGCCGTGGCAGACATCTTTGACAGAGACGGCGATGGGTACATCGACTACTATGAATTCGTGGCCGCTCTACATCCAAACAAAGATGCGTACAAACCCATCACGGACGCTGACAAAATCGAAGACGAGGTACTCATCGTCGTCCCTCTGCTGCAGCGGGGGCATCCTTGTCTCCCGCAGGGCATCTGCGAGGCTCATATAACCGGCTCCCAGGTCTCTGGGTCCCCCCTCCCCACCACGAAGTACCAAGGTTAACGTGAATACCGCACCTTTGTCTTTGACAGGTCACGAGGCAGGTGGCCAAATGTAAGTGCGCCAAGCGGTTCCAAGTTGAGCAGATCGGAGACAACAAATACAGGGTAAGCGTCTCAGGCGCCTCCGCCCTTCCCAGGACAGAAGCCCAATTGCGAGTCATCATTCGGGTCACCACTGTTTGCTAACTGTTCTCACATGGGCTCAAGATGTAACGGTGTACGAACCTATCGCTCCACCGTTTTTTTCTCCTTCTAAATCACATGAATTTTCAAGTTGTGTGAGAAAAACACCTGCAAACTTTTTTTCACCCTTTTCTGTGTCGTGTATGTGTACGCATGGTTTTATATGCCACAGCCTGCAGAGGACATCTTGTGGGGATCAGTTGTCTTCTGCCGTGTGACTTATAGGACTTGAATTCAGGCCCTCAGGCTTGGTGGCAGTGCCCTTACTGTCCGAGCTGTCTCACCCCCCTCATATACCACTTCTAAGGTGTATTACTGATTACCTAATTACTAATCAAGGTATATTAGTAAGTACACGTTACTAAAAGTAAACATCCAGTCATATATTCAATCTGCCCCACCTCTTATTTTACAGTGATTAGAGGTAGGCTTCCAGGGTCTAAACAATGGCTACTCCAAACTAAAATCATGAAGTTAAAGTTTGGTTGCTTTTCTAGAAATTAAAAACATCCCTTTTATAAAAATGAAAAAGATTCCGTTTTTCCCATTTACGTAGCAACTTTGGCTTTCGCTCAAAATATAAATGAACTTGGTTCCCATTGAAACAGCAGTGTGGTTTTCTCATCCTATCTTTGATCATCTCTTAGTAAGCAGCTAGTGCTGAGTCCCCTTAACACGGCCTGCTACTTACAAACGCAGTGAGCTTGCACCGTGAAAAGATGCTTCTCTACCATTTTGACTTCAGTCTGAAAACTTCAACTGCTTCAAATTTAAAGGTTTCTCTTTGAAATTCTAATTTCAATTTGAAGTCCAAAGATTCTTTTTTTTTTTTTTTTTTTTTGTAAAGTTGTAGGGAAAGAAAATGTTTGGTTTGCAGTCAGAGGAAATGCAAACCCACACATCTCTAAACTACATACTATATCCTGAAGTAAGGGTGTGTGTGTGTGTGTGTGTGTGTGTGTGTGATTTAGAAAGTTTCCTTTGAACTAATTTTGTCTTTCTTGCATTTTTCATTGTTTTATCAGTTCTTCCTGGGAAATCAGGTATAAACCAGTGGAATCTCAAGTATCCAATGATTTTCTTTTTTTTTTTTTTTTTCTTTGAGTCTTTAATTCATAGTCGTCAAAGCTTGCTCTGGCTAGTCCTCCCTCGCTGTCTTGCTAGCTACTCCAGTGTTGGTTGGTGTGCAGTCTCTGTCAGCGCTGTCACAGCCTCGATCCAGGACTCCTCTCTCGCTTCGTGCCTCAGATGAGGAGATTACTTTTAAGCAAACCAGATAATGAACGGTTGCTGATTAGCTCACCCAGGCGGTGCAAGCACAGTGTTCAAGCCCCACTTCTCATGATACTCTGAACAAAGACCATGCCGGCGCCACTGGAACGCAAACTTGATTCTCCAGGCATCACTGTGTCTGACCGATCACGATACATGGCTACAGTAGGACCAGGCAGGGACCATGGGAAGACAAAATACCAAGAGGTCCTCATAGGGCCCATGAGCAACAGGTGCTTGCCTCGTAATTAACTTGTCCTGAGTTAGTGGTTTACGGCGGCACATGCTAGGCCGTGTCCTCTGATGCCTTGGCCAAATGTTTGCATAGACATTTTAAGTCAAAAGGGACCGTTTAGCAGGCTATGTCTCGATCAGAGTGTTAAAAATGCATGCAGGAGAAATTACATTGTAACAGGCACATATCGGAGATTTTTTTGAGCACACTCTTCTGTAGGGAGCACAGCACGTTAGACAGTGGCCTTAGCTCCATCAGGAGTCAGCCACACACACCTTTTATTAAAAATAGATTTTTTTTCCTCACATGGTAGATCCTGACTGGTATCTCCTCTCTCCCCCCTCCCAGCCCTTCCCCTCCTCCTCTCCCATCCAGATCCACTCCCTTTCTGTCTCTCATTAGAAGAGAATGGGCTTCTAAGAGACAGCAACAAAACATAACAGAGTAAAACACAGATAAAAAGGGAAAAGTTGGACAAGGCAAAGCAACAGAAAGAAAAGAGCCCAAGAGAAGGCACAGGAGTCAGAGAGCTGCCCGTTCTCACACTCGGGAGTCCCGTAAAAATATGAAACTGACACACACATTGAGGACCGGGTGCAGGCCCGAGTAGGCCCAGCCACACTCCATCTTAAGTTGCCAATTACCTCTTTACCTTCTCTTTCCCGGAAGCAAGTGTTCCGAGTAAAATGATCCTGTTACCTCCAGTAGAGTTTTCTCAAGAAACTTTTGTAAGTGACACACACTAGTCATCTCCGTTTATGGGGTACCATGGGATACCTAAGGAGGAAGCAGGGTAAAACATCTATGTGTTATAACAGCTAAAATGTCACTTCTTCGTGATTGGCATTTTCTGATTCAGCAGGTAGGGTAATGTCTTGCATTTTCACAGAAAATGAGAGAAATGCCCACCAAAAGTACAAAGAACAACATTAGCCTGTTTTTCTTGGGTCATGGTTTGGCCTTTGGAAAATTAGAGGACTTCTGAGGACACCGTTAGTTGCCTGGAGAATACCTTTTAAAAGAACAATCGGAAGGATTGTGTTTAATAGACCCAAAACGTCATTTTACAAAGCGTCTTTCAGTCGTTTCTTCAAGTCTAATTTTGAACCTGGTCTTGAACAAGATTTATCTGATCCAATTATCTGGTTCCTTAAGGGTAATTTTCTTCACGCCCTCTCTGCTTTTTGCTTACTGGCAGCACAGATTTTTGCATCGACAATATAAACACAGGTTTTCGTTTTTAAGTTTACATTTCAGAAGCAGTTCACACACGGGGATATTTAAGTTTCAGAGTTTAAAGAATCAAATTTAGGAAGAGGATTATAGAAAAGTAGCAGCAGGATGTCTCTTCTCACTGTAGCGCACGCCCAGAAGCTGCTGGCGTCTCGACAACCATTTTTTTTGTTTGTTTGTTTGTTTTGTTTTCTTTGTGGCTCGCAAAGTTGGTAAGCGTGAGATTCAGTACCGTGGTTTTCACGGCTGGACCTGAGCCTCTTAGGGATGACTTCCAGGTACAAAAATCATTTCCCACGGACTTTCAAATCATGGAAACTTGTGATCAGAGCTGTCCGCATCCTAGCACACGCTTGTTCAAGCCTCGCTGAGTCTGTACACCTCCAAAGAGTTGGCGCCTCTCCCAAGGAGCACCAGTGGTACAGACAGCTCTGAGAAAAAGCTCCTTAGATCCGAAAGCTCTGTCATTAATAATTTGTCGGTACCTGTCTTGAGGTTGCGGTAATATAAAGTGGCAGGTTAATCCAAACTCTAGTTTATTGGCTTACCAGATCATTAGTGAGGGATTCTTATCAACCATAGCATTCATTACTCTATCCTCCTAAGTCAGAACTTCACTATGAAACACAAAGGAGCTTAACACACACACAGACACACACACACACACCTCAGAGGATAGCAGTTTTAACCTGAGAAGCAGTTTTCCCAGTCGGTTTGGGGAAGTCCTTAGGAGCACCTCGTTTTGTGTGAGACCTGGGCAAGGGGACCTGCGCTTATAGTCCGGGTTGCGCTTAACTCCTGGAGACATTCACTGCTGTTGCCTTGCGAGTGCTCTTTCTGTTACAAGAAAGAAAAACAATTTGTAACTTCAGTACAAAGCTTCAACATTACCCTTGATTAACCTTTGTGATCTTTTTTCACCCCCCCCCCAAACTGTTTCCTTTGGGCTAAATCGGCATGCAGCAGTCTAATGCAGACCATTGCAACCCCCCTCTGAGATCTCACTAATTAATCACCACGAACTAAGCAAGCACTCAAGTTGGTTGCTTACGCTCCCGCAAGCTGCATGCCATCCCTGGGCTTGGCATCGGTACTGACAATCAGAGGTCCTCTCTCTCTCTGCTGCCTAGTTTGGAGACTCCCAGCAGCTGCGACTGGTTCGGATCCTGCGAAGCACCGTGATGGTCCGTGTTGGAGGTGGATGGATGGCTCTGGATGAGTTCTTAGTGAAAAACGATCCGTGCAGGGGTAAGGAGACCCTTTGGTCGCGGTGTCAGCACCCTGAAAGCACAGCCAGGTGGGGTGTTCCCACACTGAAAGCAAACCGAGCCCAGCCTGAGGCTCACAGCCAATGGCTCCCAGTGGCCTGTAAAACACGTTCTCTCTCTCTCCTATTTTCCCACTAATGGAATAAATTTCGGACAGGTAGGTAGGAAATACTGTCTGGGTTTTCTGTGTAAGACCTTCCTGACTGCAGTTTCCAGAATGGGCATTTCCATTCACCAAGACAGAATACTAGAGAGTAAACGTTTAAAAGTCAAGTTTTTCTGAAGTGAGGGGAGAAGGGGGGCGAGAGCAAACACTCTGAGGTTGAATAGCAGAATATTGAACATGTAAATATTATATTGTGGCTTATCTACCAGCCTAGGAGTTTTAGCTTCTAGTATTCCTATTTTGTCTCCTTAAGATTATAGTATTACTTATAATTATATTTATGTCTGTGGTATGTGTATGTGTGTGCCAGTGTCCACAGAGACCAGAGGTATCAGATCCTCCAGAACTGGAGTTACAGGTGGTGGCAAGCCACTCACGGGCACCTCGAAACCAAACTCAAGCCCTCTGAGGCCAGAATAATGAGTGCCCTTAACCACGGAGCCATCCCACCAGCGCAAACAGCCCT